>NC_140173.1:41814670-41874670 GCF_963971535.1 Notolepis coatsorum | reverse complement strand
AAATTAATTTTGAAATTTGACTCAAAATAGTGCGCTGGTGTTCGCTACAAAACGATCGGCCGCGGCGGGCTGAAATTCGGAACGCAGATGTTTGCTTTACTCGGCCTGCGGGATAAGGATGATCATGTGAATGATGTGATTGGCTACATTATTTAACCTGAGCCTATGTGTGATTGGTTACTGCCTGTACCTGGAATGTTAAACGCTGCCACCAATTGACACCTTCGTCGTTGACACCTCGGCCAGCCGGCTGCAGCACAAGACACACACAATAGCCAGCAGCCTGCGCATATATTATATACATTTCAAAATTCCCAGCATAACGATTTGGGTAAGGCATAGCCTCGCTTAGCCTTAGGCCCTTGTTACACACACTGTTTTTGTGCTCGTTTTTATACGTTTTTGAATACGTTTGCTGTCCCTTTTACACAGAAATGCGTTTTTTGGCGGATACGTTGTGGCCCTACTGAAAACGCTAAATTGTGTTTTCCGTTTTGGAGTAGCGCCAAAACTCGCCGACAACAGACGTGTAATCTGCACGGAGCCGTTGTTGCGAAAACGCCCATGCGCAGTAGATACCATCTGCGTGCCCCTTCCGGTGACAACAGAGTGTGTGTGTGTGTGTGTGTGGGTGTGGGTGTGTGTTTGGGATAGAGCTGTCCCAATTTATCCCAAATAGCTGCAGCTACCATGTGTTGTCAAGTTATTGTTATAAGGACCCCAGTCCAAGCTACAACAGTCTGCATTCCCTTAACAATTGTTTGTATTGAGCCGTATTGTATTGTACCCATTATGCAATATGTTAAATAAAGTTTACATTCATTCATTCTGCTAGCATTACCGATTGCACGAGCACTGCCACTGGCTAACATGAGCTAGCGTTAGCTATCAGACCCTGTTAGCTCAAAGCTCCTCTTTCAATCTTAACAAGCATTAAACAAAATGGCCCAGTCATCTATTCACCTTTGTTTAATACACACAGCGTTGTCTCTAATGTTATCTAGCTACTGATAGCTCCCGATATCATCAGTTTGGTGCTGGCTAACTAGCGTGAGCTAACGTTAGCTTCTAGCCACAATGCTATACTGTTATAATGGCATCTTCCATTCACGTTAGCATGCAGCTAACAATGTAGCTAAACAAAGTCACCGATCTTTTTTGAGACTAAACTATCCGCTCTTGGTGGTCACTTGTGTTGATGTTAGTTTTGTTTCATCAACAAATGAGAGAGCAGAACACACAGTGAATGTATCCGTTTTGTTTATTGCACTTTTATTACACTTTGCTGAAAAAGAAGTGCTGCATTGGGTAAATAGGCAAAGATGGTGGCGCCCGCCTTGTTGACATTTTCTTTGCAGGTTGGCACATTCAAGTTCTGATTGGTTGAGAATTGCCTTCATGTTCGCCACCTACTGCCATCTACTGCTTTGGCAGTGTACTACATCACTGTGCTCAGGTGACAAAACGAAAGTGTGACCCACCTCTCATACGTTGCGGCGAAACTCACCAGAAAATGAAACGAAAATTAAACTAAAGTCTAACCGCAGCCTTAGTAACCCGCCGCCTATGGCGCATGTGTCGGAGGAAGCGTGCGGATGACTTCAGGGTTCCCTTGCACCGACCAGTAGGAGAACATGCACACAACAACCAGGTAGACGAGGAGGGGAATTGGCACAACGACTAAATTGGGACGGGGAGAAAACAGAGAAAAAATCTAAAAAGATAAAATAAAAAATTAAAATCAAGAATCAAGAAGTTTATTTGTCACATACATACCAGGTTATACAGTGAAATGCGGGTGGTCTTGCCTGAATTGTGCAAAATACAATAATAAAATAGAATAAAATAGGCATTGAAAAAATAAAATAGATAAGACACAAGATATGCATGGTAAAGAAAATACATGCTAGGTTCCTGAGAAACTGGTTCTTATATACACTACTATGCAATATACAATTTACAATGTTAACTCTTACTGTATCTAAACTATACAGTACCTCCTTTTTTTAAAGTGTTTCTAAGATTCAAATTTTTAAAGTGACATTTTGTTTAAAGGGATTTTTTTTTAGCGGCTGCCGCATGTTTCAAGTTTCTTTAATAGTTGTCATACATACATACGTGTGTGTGTGTGTGTGTGTGTGTGTGTGTGTGTGTGTGTGTGTGTGTGTGTGTGTGTGTGTGTGTGTGTGTGTGTGTGTGTGTGTGTGTGTGTGTGCGTGCGTGCGTGCGTGCGTGCGTGCGTGCGTGCGTGCGTGCATGTGTGTGCCCATGTGTATTTGTGAGTGGAGAGTTCAGTGTTCTGATGGCCTGGGGGAAGAAGCTGAGTCGGAGTCTCTCTGTTCTTGCAGCGTGTGACTGTAGGCGCTTGCCTGACCGCAGCAGCTTGAACAGGCTGTTGTTGGGGTGGTGAGGGTCTTTCATAATTCTGCAGGCTCTGGATTTGCACCTCCTGTTATATAAGTCCTGCAGGGGTGGTAGTGCAATACCCGTAGTACGCTCAGCTGAGCGCACCACTCACTGGAGTGCCTTCCTGTCCTGTGCCTTGCTGTTTCCATACCAGGTGTAATATTCATGCTTTGAATATCTCATTTTACGACAGGCGCGCCAGGCGCACCTTCCTATTATGAATACCTGCACAAGGGGTCCTGACAGTCAGTTGGCTGCCAGCCGTGGATGGAGTTACACTCATGATTACTTAATGCTTACCTTGAATAAACATCTTAATGCAATCTCCTCGTCCTGAAGATTATTCTCTTTAAATCGAATACGACATGGTGTCAGAAGCAGGATGAACATGGATATCAACGGAGTCCCGTCGCCACGGATGAATTGGGATTCTCTGGACTTACCGGGAGAATGGCAGCACGCGGAGCTAATGTTTTCGGGCCCACTCAAGAAGAAAGGAGAGGACGAGAAATGTAGCTACCTGCTACTGTGGAGCGGAGAAAAAGGGAGAGACATTCACAACACATGGACTCTCAGTGCAGATGAAGCAAAGGTATTGAAGAGCTACTATGACCATTTCGAAGCATACGTACTTCCAAGGAAGAATACGATTTTCGCTAGGTACAAATTCCATGAAAAAACCCAGCAACCTAGCGAGTCATTTGAACAATTTGTCACTGCATTGAAACTACTCGTGAAGGACTGTGCATATGTGAACAACGATGAGATGGTTAGAGACCGCATAGTGTTTGGCATACACTCAGCAAAAGTAAGAGAGAAACTATTAAACGTTGGATCAGACTTGTCGTTAGACAAAGCGGTAGATATAGCTAGAGCCCACGAGCTAGCACAATCACAGATAAAGAGCTTTACTGGCGCCACGAGCAGCGCGCAGGAGCAGCTCGTGCACGAGGTGCACAGACATGAACAGAAGTATAGCGCACAGAGGTACCGCCCCAGAACAGAGTGGACAGAGAGAGCGAACAGAGCGAGCGACACAGACACACGTAAGAACTGTGGATACTGTGGGAGTAGAGCTCACAAGGAAGGAGATAACTGTGTAGCTAGGGGGAAACAATGCACAAAGTGTGGAAAATGGAACCACTTTGCCAAAGTCTGCAGGGCCGGTAGTTTCCAGAAAAAGTCAGTACACGAGATTAGCATGCGCTCTGAGTCAGGAGAAGAGTCAGACGAACTGTATGTAGACACCGTGACAGACAGACGGTTTGATGCAACAGAACAAGCGTTTGCAGACATACAAGTAGGAAAAGAGGGCACAGAGCTTAAATTTAAGCTGACACAGGTGCACAAGTAAATGTAATTCCTTTGAGAGAGTATCACAGTTTACAAGATAAACGCAAAGTACAGCCTACTTCACGCAGACTGACAGGATATGGTGGAGAGAAACTAGTGGTAAAGGGCACATGCACGTTAAAGTGTAAATACAAAGAGCGTGACATGTTGTTAGACTTTTACATAGTAGACACTCAGGCACCCCCAGTTCTAGGTTTACAGGCATGCCTGAATATGGACCTCATTAAACTAGTGTTGTCAGTAAATGCCTACACAGATAAACAGACCATCATGGAAGAATACCACGACGTGTTTAAAGGGATCGGACTATTCCCAGGAGAGTGTCACATCCATATAGACCCAGACGCCACGCCAGTAGTCTGCCCACTGAGAAGGACACCGATCGCCCTGCGTGGCCGACTAAAAAAGGAGCTACAGAGTATGGAAGACACACAGATCATCGCTAAAGTCATCGAACCAACGGAGTGGGTCAGTGCACTGGTCATTGTTGAGAAACCACGCACAGGCAAGCTCAGACTATGTTTGGACCCTAAGGAGCTAAACAAGGCTATCAAGCGCCCGCACTACCCTCTGCCGACACTAGAGGACATCACACCCAGACTAACAGGCGCACGCTATTTCAGCGTACTGGATGCAAGGTCGGGATACTGGTCCATCAAGCTCTCCACAGAATCATCGAAGCTGACGACGTTCAACACACCGTTTGGACGATACAGATTCCTACGATTACCATTTGGGCTCGCTTCTGCCCAGGACGAGTTCCAACGGAAAATCGACGAGACATACGAGGGACTGAACGGAGTAGCAGCTATAGTAGACGACATCCTTGTATATGGCGCGACCAGAGAGGAACACGATAAGAATCTACATGCAATGTTGGTGAGATCACGGGAGAGAGGCGTTCGGCTCAACGCAGACAAGTGCACCATCGGAGCCACCGAAGTGAGCTACTTCGGGCACGTCCTTTCAGCTGACGGCATGAAGCCTGACTCAGGCAAGATAGCTGCCATCAAGGAGATGGAGGCGCCAAAGAGCCGTGCAGAACTGGAGACCGTGCTAGGTATGGTCAACTACCTGGCGAAATTCGCCCGAGCCTCTCCGAGATCAACGCACCCATGAGACAGCTGCTTAAACAATCGAATGAGTTCCTGTGGGACGCGCAGCACGACGCTGCATTCCAAAAGATGAAAGACATACTTACCAGTGAACCGGGGCCAGTCCTCATTTACTTTGACCCAGATAAGGAGCTCAGCTTGCAAGTGGACGCATCAAAGTATGGTCTGGGTGCTGTGCTGATGCAGGAAGGAAGGCCCATTAGCTACGCATCCAGATCACTCACGGACAGCGAGGTCAACTACGCACAAATCGAAAAGGAGATGTACGCAGTCCTTTATGGATTCAAACGCTTCCACCAATATGCCTACGGTCGCCATGTTATGGTGCAATCTGACCACAAGCCCCTGGAGTCGATCATGAAGAAGCCGATCGCCGCAGCCCCACTGCGGTTACAGAGGATGATACTACAACTACACAAGTACAACTTCACGATCGTGCACCGCCCTGGGAAAGACATCCCAGTTGCCGACACGCTGTCCAGGAAATCACTCACCTCTCACGACGACGGTCTCAGTGAAGGGATGGACCTTCAGGTACACATGGTATACAACAGCTTACCTGTGCACGACGACAGGCTACAGGAGATCAGAGAAACAACAGACAATGACACACAGCTAAAGCTGCTCAGCCAGGCTATCCTGGAGGGATGGCCTGAGGAAAGAAAACAATGCCCCCAGAACATCACTGAATACTGGAATCACCGAGATGAACTATCCAAAATGAATGGAATCATTTTCAAAGGGGAGAAAATAGTCATCCCTACCAGCCTTAGAGGAGAGATGCTGATCAAGATCCATGCAGGCCACATGGGAATGGAAAAATGCAAACTGAGAGCACGAGACATCATGTTCTGGCCTGGAATGGGTAGACATATAGAGCAAGTCGTGGAGAAGTGCTCAATATGCCAAGAGCGCCACCCATCAAACACCAAGGAGCCTATGATGCCTCATCGTATCCCAGACCGCCCCTGGCAGGTTGTAGGGACAGATCTCTTTAACTGGAACAACCAGGACTATGTTGTGACCGTCGACTATTACAGCAGATTCTTCGAACTAGACAGACTTCACAGCACCACATCGGCAGCTGTTGTCCACAAGCTAAAGGCAGCCTGTGCCAGGCATGGCGTCCCAGAGACCATAGTCTCAGACAACGGACCACAATACAAGTCTAAAGAGTTCGAGGCATTCGCCAAGTCGTGGGAGTTTACACACGTCACGTCAAGCCCACATTATCCGCAAAGCAACGGACTAGCGGAGAGAACTGTGAAGACGGCAAAATCACTCATGGACAAGGCTAAGGCAGACGGAAGAGACCCGTACCTAAGCCTCCTGGAGTATCGTAACACCCCAGTCGACAACTTCAAATCGCCGGCACAGCTGTTGATGAGCCGCAGGCTACGCTCAACCCTCCCGAGCACCAACCAACAGCTGCGGCCAGGGGTAGTAAGCCCCAAAGATGGACATGACAAGCGAGTGCAGAGACAACAGCACCAGAAGAAATACTATGACAGGTCAGCTAGACCACTGCCCCCACTACATTGTGGTGAATCTGTCAGGCTCCAAGAACATGGACGCTGGAGGCCAGCAGTAGTCATACAACCAGCCAACACTGCACGGTCATACCACGTTCGCACCCAAGATGGACGCGAATACCGCCGCAACCGCAGGCACCTGAGGGACACAAAAGAGGAACACTTCCAGGACAGCGACGGTATGCCAAGTCCAGAGAGCGTCGATCAACTGCCAGAGACCAACGACCCTGAACTGTCAGAGGACTCAGAAGAGAACTCAGCTTCATACTACACCAGATCTGGCCAAGCAGTGAAGCCTCGGGACGTTTTAGACCTATAAATGTACAGGGTGCAGGCGGATCGCTGCCCTATTATAACACTGTTTACCCCATGAAAAAAAGGGGGTGGTGGAATGTAACAAAATATTAATGTATGCTGAAATGATGACTTACTATATGTGTTGAATCTATGACCTACTTACCTTGCTTACTTGTCGATATAGTCCCATTTTGTTAGCAAGCTAATTCTACAAATAAGAGCTGCATATGGTAAGAGTGGTGAGACACACGACCAAATAAGCCTTGAATACATACCTTATTCACAGCTGAAGTATTCAATATTAAAGCAGACGTTCCAGAATAAGAGGGCACACAATATTAACTGTAATACCTTTGATACAAGAATCCTTATGTTTAACATATTAATCTTACCTGTTTACATTGCCAAGAATCCTTATGTTTAACATATTAATCTTACCTGTTTACATTGCCTGGTCCTGACACATGTAACGCACATGGTTATTGTTTACAAAGAAACTCTTACAGAGTATTGCACAACCTTCTTTATTTCAATTTTGTTCATAGCTTATAAAGCTTTCTTTAAAAGAAGGAGGATGTAATATTCATGCTTTGAATATCTCATTTTACGACAGGCACGCCAGGCGCACCTTCCTATTATGAATACCTGCACAAGGGGTCCTGACAGTCAGTTGGCTGCCAGCCGTGGATGGAGTTACACTCATGATTACTTAATGCTTACCTTGAATAAACATCTTAATGCAATCTCCTCATCCTGAAGATTATTCTCTTTAAATCGAATACGACACCAGGCAGTGATGTTTCCAGTCAGAATGCTCTCTACAGCCCCGGAGTAGAAGGAGTAGAGTATCTTCCCCGATACTCTGAACTTCCTTAGCGGTCTCAGGTGATAGAGGCGCTGTTTCACCTTTTTCACCACATAATCTATGTGTGTAGACCATGTCAGGTCCTCTGTGATGTGGACTCCCAGGTACTTGAAACTGCTCACCCTGTCCACGATAGCCCCATTTATCCACAGTGGCGTGTGTGTCCCCTGCTGTATTCCCCTAAAATCCACAATCAGCTCTTTGGTTTTACCAATGTTCAGGAGTAGGCTGTTGTCCCGGCACCAGCGTGCCAGTTCATCAACCTCCTCCCGATAGGCCTTCTCGTCATTGTTAGAGATCAGCCCCACCACCACGTGTCGTCCGCAAACTTCACTATGGAGTTGGAGCTGAACCTGGCCACACAGTCATGTGTGTACAGTGAATACAGCAGGAGGCTCAGAACGCAGCCCTGGGGGGACCCGATACTCAGGGTGATTTTGCTGGAGGTATGACCCCCCCACCCTGACCGCCTGGGGCCTGTCACTTAGAAAGTCCAGGATCCAGGCGCTCATGGCGGAGCTCAGACCCAGATCGATCAGCTTGTCAACCAGTCTGGTGGGGACTATGGTGTTGAAAGCTGAACTATAGTCAATGAACAGCAATCTCACATAGCCCCCCTTCTGACTGTCAAGGTGAGATAGTGTGTTGTGTAGTACTTGGGAGACCGCATCGTCAGTGGACCTGTTTGTCCTATATGCAAACTGCAGTGGGTCCATGTTACTAGGGAGGGATGCACAGATGTCATCCTTGACCAGCCTCTCAAAGCATTTCATGACCACAGAGGTGAGTGCCACTGGTCTGTAGTCATTAAGGCTTGTTGGAGTAGAGTTTTTTGGCACAGGGATTATGGTTGACATTTTGAAGCAGGCAGGGACTACGGACTCAGCCAGGGATATATTGAATATGGATATAAATACTGGGGCCAGCTGGTTTGCATAGGACTTAAGTATTCGTCCTGTTATCCCATCTGGGCCAGCCGAGTATTTATACCCTTAAATATTAATCTCACGCTGTGTTCCGTCAATGAGAGAGTGCCCCCCCCCCCGTGGATGAGCCCCCCCTTCCCAAGACAGCCGGCGCGTCAGTGACGTCATTAGCCGGTGAGCTAACGTCGCCACTGCTCGCTCCAAACCTGGCGTAAAAGGAGTTTAGTTCATCCGTGAGAGAGGCATCGGCACTCACTATTGATCCATCCAGACTATTTCAGATTCATCAAGATTATTTCAGATCCATCAAGACTATTTCAGATTAATCAAGATTATTTCAGATCCATCAAGACTATTTCAGATTCATAGAGATTATTTCAGATCCATCAAGACTATTTCAGATTCATCGAGATTATTTCAGATTCATTTCAGACTGTGGTTGTACTGGGCAGCTCCTAGTGGTCAACAGTGTCAGACTGTGGTTGTACTGGGCAGCTCCTACTGGTCAAGGGTGTCAGACAGACAGAGAGAGAGAGAGAGAGAGAGAGAGAGAGAGAGAGAGAGAGAGAGAGAGAGAGAGAGAGAGAGAGAGAGAGAGAGAGAGAGAGAGAGAGAGAGAGAGAGGAGCTGGCCTGTTGATGTTTACAGCGTTACCTTAGAACCCTGTCTGTCCTGACCAGCTGACTTCCACATGGCCTCAGTCAGTCACAGCGAGACCCCCCCCCCCTCCCTCCCCTCCCCATGACATGGCTTCTCCAGTTCAGGGCACATTCCAATCAGCCTGTAGCAGCCTGTGAAGGGCACCACATATCCCCACCAAGATACTATACAACCTCTAGTGGACAAAGTACACAATTTATTTACATAAGCCAAAGAGAAAAAGTTGTTTCTGTGGAAAAACCTGTCACGGCCACAGGGTGCCGCTATTGTGCAAATCGAACTGTAGTGCAGCTTTAAGTAAAAGCATAGAGGTAAATAGTAAAAGTACACATTCAGAATCTGTATCGCGTCAGACAAGAAGATAGCAGTCTCCTCTCTGTGCGTTCAGTAGAAAGCTATCTGGCTGCACCTTAGCCTAGCTTAGCACAATGAATGGAAGCGGATACAGACCAGCTAGCTGGAGAGGTTCCTCTCTGTGCGTTCAGTAGAAAGTGGATACAGACCACAACCTACAGTAGCTGTTGGTCAAAAACACCTCTTCTGGAGCTAGCTGGTCCGTATCCGCTTCCATTCATCGTGCTAAGCTAGGCTAGCTTGCAGCCGGATAGCTTTCTACTGAACGCACAGAGAGGGAATTGGTATCTATCTTCTTGTCTGACTCTGGAGAAGACGGTAAGTGCATTTCCCCATAATGTTGGCATGTCCCTTTAACAGCAGTCCCCAAATTCTGACCATACCCTTCAAATGTACACTTTAAAAAAAAACACTCACCTTACCACTCACTTTACTCACTTTAGACACTTTATAATTATCTATTATTAAAGAGATTTGCACTACATTCATACCTCATTTGCACCTTAAGTTTTGTACCTCATCCCGTTTCTGCATTGTACCTCACTGTTACTAATTTTACTCTGTATTGTATATTGTATATTATGTATATTGACTGAATATTCCTTACTTACTTTTTACTTACCGGTACTTGTGGCTTCCTAAGGATTTTGACACTCACTGGGCTTAAGAGATGAAATGATACATCATGTTTAAAGCCATATAATTTTAACTGTTTACTATTTAAAAAAAAGAATTTCCACATGATTAACACTAATAGCCCAATCTCAAGATATCTGTAACAAATTACAAATATTTCCGAATTTTAACCACTTATATTTGTGTTCGTTTGATACCAAGTCTGTTTTTATTGAAAAAATGTATATTCATATCCATATTCATCATATTTCTATAAATTTTAGACACCATATTACAGCGTGTGAAAAATGGACAAAATTCCCGTGAATAAGAATCTGCCATTATAAAAAAGAAAGGTTGACTATTTCGATCAGAAATAGCGGTCAGAAATAGCCATTAGTAAGCGTTAGTAAGCACCGGTTAGTACTAATCTATTACTAAAAGGTATGTATTGTTTTTTTTTGAATGCCTGGTGTAATTATTCTGTTTATTTATCGATATATGATGTGAAAATTAGAGATTAGAGATACAAATAAAAAAAAATTAGACTTGCGGTTTTATGGTGGTTTTATTGCGGTTTTATTAACATGGAAGTGGATGGGATGAAAAGTGACGCTAGGGATATCGGAGGTACCCTATATGACAAACTTTTTTTTTAGAGCGTTTCAAATCATAATCTTTTGACATAATGAAAATATATGTAAAATGAAGATATGGCCCCAATTTCATGAAATAATAATAAACACAGACACCGCTGTGCTCACACACAAAGTCAAGAAAGTAGAAAAGTAGTAGAAATCATGACCAGGAAGCCACAAGGGTTAATAATTTTTTTATTTTTTTTTTACTTACTTTTTTTTACTGTATGTAGCACACTCTCAGGGGCTCATACAGAAACAAGCATTTCATCATAAAGTATTCTGTATTTTATTATGATAAATAATAAACAAACTTGAAACTTGCAGAAGCAGATATAAAGAATGTCACTATTTAGTTTGTGCTCATTTGAACTATTTTACTTTATAATGATGATGTAAGGGCAACCTAACAAGAAAAGATGCCAGTGAGGGAATACTGGGTGAAGCTCTTTCCAACGCGTGATGCTTGTTGATAATAAAAAGATGTCTTCTCCTTGAGTACTTTTGAGAATTTTTATTCTTACTTGCAGTGTGGACAAATATAAGCGTACTGTAAACTCTGTGTTTAAACTGGACTTTAAACATAGGATAGTTGCTACAAAGTAAACCCAAAAAGTTACTCAATATAACTGAAAACAAAACAAACGAGCACGGTAAAAAGATAGTGTGGCTTCCCTGTGATAATTACCCAATTCCCTGCCGCTGCACACCTGTGAACACATACATATAGACTGCACCTGAGCGCACATGAGCCCCGCCTCCTGTGCCCACTGCCTGCTAATTGGTCAACACTTTCATGGTGACACAATGCCTTCATACAATAACATAACGGCAGAAAATCATTAAATTGGCTACAACACAACGGCCCCCGATTGTAGCCAAGTGCGTAGTCCACGTTGATATTTAATTCGTAATGTCCAAAGTTCATGCAGTCCGAAGGAAAACAGATACTAATCTAATTAGCTTCCAAAAGAAGACAGATCTTGGTGATAGTTCAAAGTTCATGCAGTTCATAAAGTTCATGTAATCCAGTAGGGTTGGTAACCCCAGTAATAGAAAATTGGCTTCAGTCTATTCAGCGTCCAATAGAAAATAGGTCTTTATGATGGTTTGCTCCAGGACATTGTACTTGATCCAAACATTCAAACTGCACAAGTCCATGTCTGACAGGATCCATGAGGCGCGTTAGAGTCCGATACCATGGAAACGTCTCCTATGTCCAAAGGAAAATGGATATTAATGTAGTCAGCTTCCAAAAGAAGACAGATCTTGGTGATCGGTCGCTCCAGAATGTTATACTTGGTTTGAACTTTCACAGATCGCACAAGTCCATGTCTGTCAGGAAAGGTCTGCAGTACCTTGCCCAACAGCCAGGATCCACGAGGGGCATTAGAGTCCGCAATCATGATGATGTCCCCTGCGACAAAGTTCCTCTTGTCCTTTGTCCACCGTTGTCTCTCCTGCAACAGTGGTACATATTCTCGAATCCACCTGTGCCAAAAGAGGTTGGAGAGGAATTGAACTTGCCTCCATCGACGTTTAGAATAAGAGTCAATTTTGCTGAAGAGCCCTGGTGGTAGGGAAGGTTTGCCCTTTAACAGGAGAATGTGATTCGGAGTCAAAGGTTCAAGGTCATTTGGATCTTCTTTTTTTTTTTTTTTTTTTTTTGGTCTTTTTCCCCCTCCATTTTCCTCCGATTTTCTCCCATCCCAATGTTAGTCGTATGCCAATTCCCAGTCCCTTCCTGATCGCTGCGCACTTACCCCCCACAGTCAGATCATCTGGGAGAGTGGAGGCTACCACGTGCTTCCTCCGACACACGTCCAGCCAATCACCGCTTCTTTTCACCTGGCAGCGCGGATTCTCATTGAGAGGGCGTAGCGTGTGGGAGGACCACACTATCCCCCTCACGTCCAATCCGCGCTTAGCAGGCGCCCCGACCGAACTGTAGGAGTCGCTGTTTACAACGACCCGGACCCACCCCGCCAGCTTCTCCCACCTTCTGATACAGCCAATTGTATCAGTGCAGACGGCCAGCCAAGCTGGTGACAACCCCGGAGCTGTGAGCTGGATTCGAACAGGCGAATCGAGCTCACAGCTCCGGGGCTGGTGACGAACGCAATCTCCGCTCGGCCACCTAACCGCCTGGTCATTTGGATCTTCTGAGGTTTTTGTAATGGGACGGTCGTTCAATATGGCCTCCACTTCACACAGGAATGTTTGCAATCCTTCGTCATCCAGATGTTGTTGATGAAGAACGGAAGTCAGCACCTTCCTGACCATGCGAATGACCCTTTCCCACACTCCTCCATGATGAGATGCAGCTGGAGTGTTGAAACTCCACTTTACTCCAAGATGAAGTAGTGAGTTTGATATTTTCTCCTGGTTTAGGTGAGTTAGAGCTTCTCTCAGCTCACGTTCTGCCCCAACAAAGTTGGTTCCGTTGTCGGACTTAATGTGTGACACTTGGCCTCTTCTAGAAATGAATCTGCGTATGGCGTTAATGCAAGAACTGGTGTCCAATGAGTAGGCCATTTACAAATGGACTGCCCGGCTGGCCATGCATGTAAAAATAACTCCATATCGTTTGATGAGGCTACGGCCTCTCTTCACCTCAAATGGTCCAAAATAGTCTATGCCGACATTTGTGAACGGTGGAAGGTCAGCTTGCAACCTTTCCTTTGGTAAGTCTGCCATCTTTTGCTCACCCAGCTTTCCTCTGTTTCGTCAACAGACAACGCAGGAGTAGAGTACTTTTCTGGCAGCCGCATTTGCTTTGGTGATCCAGTACCGTCTGTGAAGTCCCGAAAGCAGGTGGTTCCTTCCACAGTGTCCCAGCTGTTCATGCACGTGGCGTAAGATGAGAGTGGTGATGTGTTGACCTTTAGCAAGAATGACTGGATGTTTTATATCATCGGGCATTGCTCCTTTGCTAAGTCTTCCTCCCACTCTCAAAAGCCTATGATCCAGTACTGGATCAAGTTTGCAAATGTGGCTGCCTTTCTTTACTCCAGATGTTCCTTCTTTTAAAGCAGTGATTTCATCACTAAACTTGTCCATTTGACAGTATTGAATGATGGCTCTTTCCGCCGTGTCGATGTCTTCAGGACATAAGGTGTGACCACCCATTGTGGCTCTGATGGCTCTTTGCTCAGCAAGGTGGCGGTTGTTGGGCATGACAACGTTGTCCTCTCTAAAAGGCAATGGCAAGCAGTAATGTCCATTCTTTAGTTCGGCTGAAGTATTGACAATCTGCATGAACTTGAGACTTGAGGTCTTCTATGGACATTTCTGGCTTGGCTGCTGTTGATTTCTCATTGAAGTCATGGTTGTATTGTTCAACCAACAATTCCTCTATCTGAGCAATGGAAATGCGGTTGGCTGTGACTGTGGGGCAGCCGATCCCACTGTCACCGCTTTCTCTCAATGGTCCGTTAACAACCCATCCCAACAGGGTTTTAACAGCGTAAGGTCCTTTACCCCTGCTGTTTATCACCTCCCATGGCTCCATTGCATCTGGAGTGTTAGTTCCAATTAACAACTCCACGTCAGCGTCAATAGCAGGAATTTCCACAGTGTTTAAGTATGGCCAAGCATACAAGTCCTTCTGTCGCGGGATGTTATCGCGAGTCACAGGCATCTTGTGTTGGGTGTACACATCAGGCAACTCAATGTAGGTGTCACTGTTTAGTGCCGCAACCTCTAGTCACGAGATGACGTGACTGTTGACGAAGTTTTCTTGGTTCATCGTTTTCATTAGGAATCTAGTGTTCCTTCCTGTCACGTTGAGCTTCCTCATGAGTTGCTCGGAGCAGAAAGTGGATGAACTGCCGGGATCTAAGAATGCATAAGTTTCTAAGATTGTGCTGCCTTTCTTTGCCTTGATCTTGACAGGCACAATAGACAAGATGCAATTCTGTGCTCCGGCCCCTATGTGGCCACAAGTTTTGGGAATGGTGACTTGACTCATTCTGTTTTCATCTTGTGTGTCATTTTGTCGTGATCTTAGTTCTTTCCATTCCCTTTCATGAATATGGAGAATGGTAGGATGTCTTAGGTTACATATTTTACAAAACAGCCTACTATGGCACTGTGAACTTATGTGCCCGACATATAGACATCCAAAGCAAGCACCCTTTCTTTTTAGAAAATCTATTTTTTCACCATGCCGCTTCCTCTCCATCTTAGAACATGTTTCCAAACTGTGGCCCTCTTCACATAGCAGGCAGGATTCTCTTATTGGTTTGTCTCTCTCCTCTTGATTGTCAAACTCAACAGGTGACATAGATGTAGCAAAACTGCTTCCTCTCTCCTGCAGGCGTCCTTGTGAAGTTTTGTTTCCAATCTTCAACTTTGACATTGAGACAACAGTGTCTAGAATGTCCCCGTACAGTGGGTCAGATGCAATAGACACTTGTCTTTCAATGAAGGTGACAACTTCACTGAAACCTGCTTGACGATGGTGTCTCTCCTGGTATTCAAAAGCAATGTTTCTCCATCTGTCTCTGAGTTTGTAAGGTAGCTTCATGATTATTGCCCGTAGGTTTGATGGCATGTTCATCTCAGACATGTAGCTGATGTCTTCCATGGCATTACAGCAGATGCGTAGAAATAACGAAAATGCTTGTAAGGCCTTGATATCCTCTGATTTTACAGGTACCCATCCAAACGCTCTCTCCATATATGCAGTGGCTATTTTCTGCTCATTTCCAAAACGTTCATGCAGAAGCGTTCTAGCCTTTTGATACCCCCTGTCGGATGGCATATGTTGACAGCTCTTTACCAGCTCTTTAGGTTGCCCTCTAGTGTACTGCTCCAGGTAGTACAAGCAGTCCACACTGTTAGCAGCCTTTCCTTCCACTCCATGTTCAAAGGCTCTAATGAATGTGTTGTACTCAAAAGGGTTTCCATCAAAGATTGGTATATCCCTGGGGGGTAGTGATAAGGAAACTTGCTGTTGCACAAGTAATGCTGTAATGTAATTTTGCTTCTGCATGATCGTGAAGATATTGCCTTGATCCTCACTGCTTTGAATGGGTTGCTGCGGTGAATATACAGCATGAGGTAGGTGTTGAGATCTTTGTGGCATGCTTGCAGTGAGAGTTGGAGCACTTGGTTTTGTTTTGGTTCCTTGAGAAATGATTTCCTTGTGCCGGGTGGCTACAGTACTGAGCTGATAGTATGGCTTTTGGTGTGATTGAGTTGGTCTTGCAGGTTTGCTGCCTCCTGTTGGTGGATAGTTGACATGACAGTCTGACAGTGATGGAATGAATTGTACAGCAGAGGGGTTGAGAGCAGCCTTTTCTTTTGACGCATAAGAGTTCATTCCATCTGTAACTCTGCTTTCAATGTCAGACCCTCTGTTCCTGAGAACAGTCACCGTAGCTGTCTGAGCAGCAATTTGACTTTGTATTTGAAGCAATTGCCTTTTTTTCTTATTTGTGCCTCCTGGGCTTCCATTTGTGCTTTTAATTGTGCTTGCTGGGCTTCCATTTGTGCCTTTAATTGTACCTCCTGGGCTTCCAGTTAATGACTTTCTTTTAAAGCCATTTCCAATACCACGAGTGCCGCCACCTCGGCCTGTGCCAAGATGGATGCAGAAATGTTTGATGACATTGAGTGTCTGGTAGAACTACCACGTGACACCCTTGATTTACCCGTATTGGAAACACTGTCATCTGGCCCAATACTATCCACCTCATTTCCATTTGACACAAAGTTGAAATTTGAACCGTCATTAGCAAGAACCTCGTTTGTATATGACACAGCATTGTTATTTGAACCATTGTTATTCAGAACCTCATTTGTACTCGACACAGCATTGTTCTTTGGGTCAACCACAACCTCAGTTGCATTGGGCACACCACCTCATTTGTACTCGACACAGCATTGTTCTTTGGGTCAACCACAACCTCAGTTGCATTGGGCACACCACTGAATTCATAATCATTGTCATCAACTTGTGTGGGCGTGCACTGCTCCCTATTAGCACGCACCCATTTCTCCATTTTGTCAATGATTTGATTAACATTGTGCATGTGACCTTGAAACCATTTTGTTTGTTTAGACATTTCGTCGTCAGGCAATAAAGGTTTTAGTGATTCATGCAACCGTGTAGTTTCACCAAGCAATTTCCACAGTGTGTCGTGCTTAATTTGCATGACGGTAATATTTTCATTTAAGCCCATCATTTGATCCAACTCTTTAGCCATTTTACACAATTGTTTCAGTCCAAAGTTCCTTTCTTTATGCAACAACATGATCTTGGTTTCCAAAGCTTTAAATGTGGGCTTAGAAAGCCTTTTGCCAAGTTCATTTTCTGTTTCATCTTGATTGACAGCTGCATCCATTTCAACGTTAATTTCCTGATTCCCCACGCTACTCATGTTTACAATGTCAAGCAATAGGCAGAGGTTTTACTTAGAATTCTTGATAGGATTTGCCTATATCCATTTGCGCGAGGCCACTCCTTCCACAACTTTATTCCATTCATTCATGAATCCGTCTCACCGTAGCTTCTTTGATGTGTTGTTCCGCGTTGTGCTGCGTGCATGTTGATATTGTTAGGGTTTGAAACCGACCTCAAACGCACGGCACAGACAGGTAGTTCAGAGTTAGCCAAATACTAGGGCGTATTTATTTTCAGAGTCAAAAAGGAGCAAGTAACAATCTTGAAACAAAGGGAGACTGCCTTCAGCAGAGTTATCTGCGGCTCTGCAGATCCTCTTGGTGTTCGAGGTGGGGAAACGGTATTGACGCTGAAGCGGCTCTGCAGATACTCCCAGCTTCAACTCGAGGTGGAAAAGAGAGAGAGAGAGAGAGGTAAATAACAGTCCACATCACACAGAGGCAGTGCGGTCTCCTCCTCCCTTGCTGAGTCCAGAACAAACAAAACGATATCTTCAGTCTTCACCACAACACACAATTTAGCTGAGGGTCAGTGCAAAACAAAAACGATAAACTTCTGTGTCTCTTCTAAACACACACCCCAGCTGAGTCCAGTGCAAGCAAATGATAATCTTCAGTGTCTCCTTTAACACACAACTTAGCTGAGTCAATTGTAAGCAAAAATAGAACTCTTCAGTGTTCTTCAAAACACACAAAACAGATTCGTCCAAAAAAGGGTTTGGTTCAAAGGGTTTGGTTCAAAAGCGCAAGAGTAAAACGGGTAACCGAGGCGCAGCTCAAAACGGGGGACAAGGTCTTCACCAGCGGCAATCCACAGATGTCCTGGAGGGAGAGTAGACGAGGCACAGCAACGGGGAACAACAGGCAGAAACAGAAGTATTCAAAGCAGTAATACTCAAAACGACCCGACATCGAATGAAGGGAAGTCCCAGTATAAAAAGCCTCTGGGGCGCTAATCAAAAACTATGACAGGTGCGCGCTGGAATTGATACTTGCTCCAAAAGCGTGTGGCGGGGAATGCACCAATCAACACAGCACCTTAAAGGAGCGGAGCGTGTGGCGGGGAATGAACCAATCATCACAGTACCTTAAGAAGCGTGTGGCGGGGAATGAACCAATCCTCACAGTACCCCCCCCCCCTCCACGGGAGCAACCCGGCGACCCACTCGGCCCCGGCCTGCCCGGATGGGACCGAAGGAAGCCGGCGATCAGGGGCACTGGAGAGGGGGACAGAGACAGAGGCCCGGAGAGGGGGACCGGAGACGGGGACAGAGGACCGGTGAGGGAGGCTGGAGACGGGGACAGGGAACCGGCGAGGGGGGCCGGAGAAAGGGACAGGGAACCGGCGAGGGAGGCTGGAGACGGAGACCCGGTGAGAGGGGCTGGGACAGGTACACAAGGGGAACCCCGGGGCGAAGGACTGGACGGCACCTGAAGACACTGGGCCTGACAGGAGGGGCTCCACCCCCTGATGGTGCCAGAGGACCAGGCGATGTGGGGCTCATGCAGCGCGAGCCAGGGCCGACCCAGGACCACCGGGACAAGAGGGGATCTGGTAATGAAAAACTGGAGTCTCTCAACGTGGTTACCAGCCACGGTGAGGAGGACAGGACAGGTGCGTTGAGTGATGTCAGCCAGGCGGCGATGATCCAGCGCGAAGACCTCCAAGGGCCTCTCGAGGTCCTCAAGCGGAATGTTGGCCCGGGTGGCAAACTCAACGTCCAGGAAACTCCCATCAGCACCAGAGTCAATGAGTGCACCCACCGTCGCCCGCTGGTCCACCCAGGCTAGGGTGACGCTCGTCAGATGGTTAGGTGGTGCACGGGTGGGGGAACAGGAAAAACGGCTCACCAGGATTTCCCGGGGTCCCGGTGAGCCTGGTCTTCTTGGCCGGGTAGGGCAATTGGAGACACGGTGTCCATCCCGGCCGCAGTAGAGGCAAAAGCCGGACCTGAGCCTGGACTCCCGTTCGGCCGGGCTAAGGCGGGTGCGTCCCAGCTGCATGGGTTCCTCCTCGGCCACAGCCCGGGAGGGAAAAAACCCATCAGTCACGGAGGGGGCAGGACGGTCAGCAGAACGGTCCCGAGGACGGGGGGTCTGGGGAACGTCTGGGGGTCCTAGTCGTGCTCGCTCACGCCTTCTCTCCCGGAGGCGTCCGTCGATGCGGATAGCGAGGCTGATCAGGCCCTCGAGAGAATCGGGCTCCTCTTGGGTCGCGAGCTGGTCCCTTACTGCGTCGTTGAGCCCCCTCAGGAAGGTGAGACGAAGCGCTTGATCGTTCCAACCGCTCTCCGTTGCGGCCAGTCTGAACTCTAGCGCGTAGTCTCTGACACTGCCACTGTCCTGCCGGAAGGTGCCCAACCGAGCTCCTGGGTCCTGGCCACGAGCTGGGTGGTGGAAAACCCTTCGGAGCTCTGCCACGAAGTCTGGGTAGGAGAAACAAAAATCGGCCCTCATAGCCCAGAAAGCAGTGACCCACTGTGCTGCTCGGCCCATGAGCAGGTTAGTCATGTAGGCTACTCGGGCTCCCTCTGACGAAAAACGGCTGGGTTGATGAAGGAAGACCAACTCACACTGCATGATGAATGTGGCACAATCCTCGAAGTTACCCTCGAACAGACGTGGTTCGGAGAGACGGGGCTCCCGAGGTGCGAGGTCTGCCGCGGCTGCGGGTGGTGATCTGGCTGAGACTCCTGGGACAGGTGGGTTTAAAAGCAGAGTGTTTAATGCAGTACTGAGAGCCTGTAGCTGGTGCAGAATAACAGCCTGCTGATTACCCTGGGTAGTCTGCTGGGTGGCCAGAGTGTCAAGGGCATCCAGAATGAGCTGGACCTGGGCCCGGAGGTCCTGTAAAGCAGCCGCAGCCGCACCCAACTGTTGGGTGTGGTCGTTGACCACCTCGATCTGGACCGCCAAGGCTGCCCTGACCCTGTCTGTGTCGGCTGAGGTCGTCATGGTCGGGTCGTAATGTTAGGGTTTGAAACCGACCTCAAACGCACGGCACAGACAGGTAGTTCAGAGTTAGCCAAATACTAGGGCGTATTTATTTTCAGAGTCAAAAAGGAGCAAGTAACAATCTTGAAACAAAGGGAGACTGCTTTCAGCAGAGTTATCCTCTTGGTGTTCGAGGTGGGGAAACGGTATTGACGCTGAAGCGGCTCTGCAGATACTCCCAGCTTCAACTCGAGGTGGAAAAGAGAGAGAGAGAGAGAGAGAGGTAACAGTCCACATCACACAGAGGCAGTGCGGTCTCCTCCTCCCTTGCTGAGTCCAGAACAAACAAAACGATATCTTCAGTGTTCACCACAACACACAATTTAGCTGAGGGTCAGTGCAAAACAAAAACGATAAACTTCTGTGTCTCTTCTAAACACACACCCCAGCTGAGTCCAGTGCAAGCAAATGATAATCTTCAGTGTCTCCTTTAACACACAACTTAGCTGAGTCAAGTGTAAGCAAAAATAGAACTCTTCAGTGTTCTTCAAAACACACAAAACAGAATCGTCCAAAAAAGGGTTTGGTTCAAACTCACCAAAGCGCAAGAGTAAAACGGGTAACCGAGGCGCAGCTCAAAACGGGGGACAAGGTCTTCACCAGCGGCAATCCACAGATGTCCTGGAGGGAGAGTAGACGAGGCACAGCAACGGGGAACAACAGGCAGAAACAGAAGTATTCAAAGCAGTAATACTCCAAACGACCCGACATCGAATGAAGGGAAGTCCCAGTATAAAAAGCCTCTGGGGCGCTAATCAAAAACTATGACAGGTGCGCGCTGGAATTGATACCTGCTCCAAAAGCGTGTGGCGGGGAATGCACCAATCAACACAGCACCTTAAAGGAGCGGAGCGTGTGGCGGGGAATGAACCAATTATCACAGTACCTTAAGAAGCGTGTGGCGGGGAATGAACCAATCCTCACAGATATCGTGGTTGAATCGGCAGAAACGTCAATGAAAAGGGCGCTGTTCCTTGACTCCTTCCGTATCTGTCTGTCTTCGAAAACAATCTTGTTTAGAAGCTTATCTTTTTACTTGTGTAAGGGCAACCTAACAAGAAAAGATGCCAGTGAGGGAATACTGGGTGAAGCTCTTTCCAACGCGTGATGCTTGTTGATAATAAAAAGATGTCTTCTCCTTGAGTACTTTTGAGAGTTTTTATTCTTACTTGCAGTGTGGACAAATATAAGCGTACTGTAAACTCTGTGTTTAAACTGGACTTTAAACACAGGATAGTTGCTACAAAGTAAACCCAAAAGGTTACTCAATATAACTGAAAACAAAACAAACGAGCACGGTAAAAAGATAGTGTGGCTTCCCTGTGATAATTACCCAATTCCCTGCCGCTGCACACCTGTGAACACATACATATAGACTGCACCTGAGCGCACATGAGCCCCACCTCCTGTGCCCACTGCCTGCTAATTGGTCAACACTTTCATGGTGACACGGTGCCTTCATACAATAACATAACGTCAGAAAATCATTAAATTGGCTACAACAGATGATATGACCAGTTTTAAGTAGAAAACCCTAACCAGGGACAGGGGTTTCAAATGAGCCTTGGCTAGAAATCCAGAATGCAATGCATCTGTATCTTGTTATTGTTTTCTGTTTTCTTTTGCATTGTCCCTGACAAATAAACAAATACATAATAATAATAATAATAATAATAATAATAATAATAATAATAATAATAATAATAATAATAATAATAATAATAATAATAATAATAATAATAATAATAATAATAATAATAATATAATAATACACTTTATTTATATAGCACCTTTCATACAACAATTGCAGCTCAAAGTGCTTCACAGCAGCAAGAAAGACAGGCATGAACACAAAAATGACAGATCAAGAGTAATGCATAAAGTGCAGACATAAAATACGTATAAAAGGAGCCTCTTCTTTTACGGTTTGATACATTTAAAAATATACTGTAATAAAAGAGCAAAATAGAGTAGACAGAGCAAAATTGTCCAATAGTGCAGTGCAATAAAATAGTTTGTCAAATAAAATAGGAATAGATAGAGTAGAATAGTGCAATTGTGCAGTGCAATAAAATAGTTAGACAATAAAACAAATAAAATAAAATAGCCCTCATTTACAATAATCACAGTGTCGATGTAATGAGTCTAGTGCATAAGAGGTATAAGATAAAATTAGCGACTTCCGGTTTAGCTGCATTATGTAGCGCACGCATTTGGTAATAGCTCCGCTCCCGTTAACGTTAATTTCGTTTAAAAACCTTATTTGGACAATACCAAAAGAGATTAGACCACATCGTATGTATTGATAAGACCTTCTACTAACTATATCAAAAGACAACATGGATAAGGAAAAGAAAAAGATTGGAAAGAAACAAGAAACAGCAATTCCAACGGCGCAGATTGAAACACGTTCAAGAAAAATAACAGGCGACGTTGCTGCAGATCCGTCGGTGACAAGCCCCGACGAGGGGAATATAGAGGAGAATACACCGGGACCATCGACTATTGGCCCCGAGAGGGAGACAATAGATGTCATCATAACAGGAACGACAGGAAAAAGTACCGTGAGAGATAAAGCAGGTGATTTTGAGAAGATAATTGCAAACAAATCCATCGGATCCCTCACTGCACCCATATCACCAACTGACACAAGCAGTGCAATTACACCACCCGACTTCAACTCACTGACTATCCTGATGAAAGAACAGATGGTCGCTTTCAAATTACACATCGATTCTAAATTCGAACACATCAATGCTAAATTAGAAGAAGTTAAGAAAGCGGTCGCTGTACAGTCCGAGCGAATCACGACAGTGGAGAATACGGTGACAGATATTACGCGGGCAGTCAAAGTGAACGAGAACACCATCAACGTTGGCATGACAGAGGTAACAAAGGAGATAAAACGGGTGGAAGAGGCATGCCGGAGGAAAATACAAGATGTTAAAGATGAAGCGATGGAGAGGCTACTCGAAACCCAACGCTACTACAGGCGAAATAACATCCGCATTGTAGGACTTGATGAAGCAGTCAATTGCGCAGACGACAACTTTCCAACAGTGCTATCAGAGATTTTGGGTAACAACTTTCTAAACACAGTGCCGACAGTGGACCAAGCTTACAGAATCGGTACTCGGGATCAAAGAAGCAACGGGCCAAGAGTCATCATTGTTACTCTGCGGAAGACGGCAATAAGAGATGACATCATCAAAATTGCTTGCATCCAAAGGGGGAAGCTGAAACATGGTGAACACTCAATATTTATCTACGAGGATCTTTGCAAAGAGGCCATCGCTCGGCGTCTCCCCTACAAGGAGGTGATGCAGAAATTGTTCATGTCTGGCCTCAGACCAAGGCTAGCATACCCGGCGCTGTTATCGATCATGGGCAGGGACAGCCGTAGGGTAGGATTACACACGCCTAAAGAAGCCGAGGAATACTGGAATCGACATGGAGCAGAACCCCCGAGGCAGAACGAAACACTGTCTGAAAACAGATAAGCCTTCTCATCTCTCTCTTTCTCTGTGTATATCAGTATTAGAATGACTTTATCTGGACTCAACAAAAGTAGCAGATGATATGCATGCCGGCTACACCAAGGCATATTGTGTATAATATGATTCGTAATGCATTATATTTTCAGACCTCTGGTCTCCGTGGAGACAAGAACATATCATTGACAATAAGAACAATCTGGAATATTCTGGGCTTATCGCTCGACTGCTCTGGGTCACTTAGAAATCTCCCGAAAATACTAGTAGTCATGAACCCTGGGTAGGAAGATCATTCTGGAACATAACAACAGTCTGTTAGTATATACTAGTGTATTCTACAACCTTCTAGAATATAATGCACCATAACAACGAAGGCTAGCAACTCTAACATTAACATCCGGTGTGTATAAGCATAAGTGTTACGAAGGATCAGATTAAACCGAGTATATATATTTATTTGTTGATATATATTGAATAGTATTTGTATATCGTTTGATATCCCTTGTATATTCCTTGTACATATACACGGAATATCCCTTTAGCCTACTATAGCCCATAATAGTTCATTCTCCTATTGGACAAAGGACCAGGCGCCAGGGGACCAGCCCCCGGAGTCAAGTTCAAAGTTACCGACAAGACATGTCTGTACTAGCCCCGGCCCTGCCCAGGGATACGACGACAGAAATGAGAGTGGCACTATTTGTTCACCGTGCATATAAATATAGCGCAGGTGGATACAGAAGCACTTAGTCTTAGTCTTAGTCAGAAACTTAGTAACCAACGTGAAGCCTCACCCACGATACGACGTGCGGTGAAGTATGGCCTGTTTGTCCCCAGAATAGCATTGAGACCACGTGCGAATTAATAACTGAATTGTCAGAGTTTGGCACTGTACCGTCGAGTGCGACGTATTTCTATTAAGTTAATAATAGTCTATTGTGTATGGTGCATCGTGCGGTTAGAGTTCTAAAGTGACCAGCATCTTCAACGCTTCCTCGTGTTAGCTAGATTCTTATCCAGGCTGGGCCGACCACATGGCGCTTTCATCCGAGGAGATCTAGGCGAGGACCGAATGGACATGTACACTGGATTACCTACCCGACGTCTGCATAGCCCTGTGCGGCTGGAATATATATTTGCTTTGGTACTATGATTTGTGGAGCGGATAATCGCCGACGCCTGTGAGTGTTGGATTTACCCCCGAGAGGAGTCAAGGTCGAGTCGGCGCTCAGAGAGCCTGAGGCCGCCTAGCTTTCTTCACTGTGGAGCTACAGCCTACAAGAGAACCAAGCTGTATTCGTCTGCGGATCAAGAGTCTATCGCACTGTCTTCTGTACTCGAAGTCTCCCTAGATATCGTTGACCAGACGTTCTACTACCGACAGCTCTCCTACCCCCCCTGCCGGCTTACAACCGGGAGGACCCCTTCCAGTATATCCCGCTATATCATTAAGTGTACCATAGATATAATTCCCTAAGAGCCAGGTTGTATACTTGCCTCCTGCGTAACCAGAGAATGGACATTCAGTGTTGATTTGCCTACGAATACTCATTTGCCTTACAAGTGCAATCAAATGTAATATAAGTATCATATGTACCTTTTGCTCCATTAAATACTTGATTAATACCTTTGACTGGAACCGATTTCATTGTGGGAAGTGTTCATCATATTCATATATTGTGTACTGTATGGCCAGTAATTAAAGTACATAAAGCGGTAGTGGTTTAATGATACCATACTTATCAATACAGTCAGGGAATTGTACCCCTCAGTTACAATAAGCATATGATCAATTGACTGAAGTTTAATCAGGCCTTAATAAAACTTAAAAAAAAAAATCAACCACACCTAAACGTATGAGCACAACAAGGTTATTCTAACAATTTAAGTAATCACTCCACTGATGTAGAGATTGGCACATTGTAGCTCTAAAAGGCTCTGTTTTTCTCTTTTATCTAATTACTCAATTCTGTTCTAGTGGCTTCTCCACGTTGAGTTTTATTCTATCTCTCACTCCTTATTTTTATCTTTTTTTTCTCTCTCTTTTATCTTACATTGTTCTTTCCCATTGTTCTTCATATTAAGGTGTTAATGTTTCTCTACAATCTTTTCATTTTTTCTGATGTTTCCTACATAAGTTAGTAGAGGGTTCAAATGAATATATCGATGAAAGTTTATTCTTTTTTTTTTCATTTTTCATAATATTTCATTACAGTAAGGGAAGGCGCAAGACCAAAAGCGACATTCTATTGTATTATAATGAAAATGTTAGATCCTATGGCAATTAGCATAGGAAGATTAGGATTACAAAGCTCAGTTTGGGCAATCCGGTGGCCTAAGGGAGGGAGTCATACGCGGAGGATGTGTTTTTGGAACACAGGCCTGTACGACTCTCTGGGTGAGGGGAAAATAGGGGATTTTTATTTGTGTATATATATATATGTTTTTAAGCTCGGCTCTCAACGGGACCTCAATAATTGGATGTACATCTATTGTAGCTTCGCACTCCAGAAGCATTACCAAAAACTACACAAAAACATGCATAGATTATGGCTAGTTTGAATATAATGATATGGAACACTGGTGGGATAAACAAACAACACAAACGCAAAAGCGTGCTCACACTGATGAAAAAAGAACATGTGGACGTGGCTCTACTAAGCGAAACACACATTTTAGAGGAAGACATAGATACGTTAGCGGATAACACATACCATAATATTAGTCACTCTTCTTTTGGTACGAGAACTCGAGGTGTAGTCATAGTCGTCAGACATAAGTTAAATATCGAATTAAAGGGGGTATGGTCGGATGCGGAGGGGCATATAACTATAGCTAGGATTGTACACAATAACAGGAAAATAGCGTTGGCAGCGGTATATGCCCAAAATTTGTACGAAGAGGGTTTCTTCACTACACTAACCGATGAAATGTTAAACCATCCCGATTACTCATTTATAATAGGTGCAGATTTTAATGCCATTTGGAATCCAAGGATGGACAAATCTTACCTCGCCTTTTCCAGCGAACAAAAAAATTCATCTAAAGCATTAAAGGATTGGTCAAAGATTACAGGTGTAAATGATTTATGGCGTTCACTTAATCCCACGACCCGAAAGTACTCTTGTCGATCGGCGAGACATAACACATTATCCAGAATTGATTATGTCTTTGCATCCCTGAGACTATTTGATAAATATGAAGTGGAAATGATACCCAATGCACTATCAGATCACTGTTATTTACTCCTAAAAGCAACATTTGGTATACTATCTTCCCGGACCCCAAGATGGCGTTTTAATTCGATGCTGCTTAATAACAAGGAATTCATTACACAACTCAAAGAAGCTCTCACAGTATTCCTACGGGAGCATGCAAACTCGGTGCAAGACCCCAGAATAATATGGATGTCGGTAAAGGGTATGATCAAGGATTTCACTGATAGATTTTCCTCCATAATGCACAAGAATCAATGCACAAAACTGTCTGAACTGGAAACGCTTTACTCAACGTTATTTAATTCTTTAAAATACAACAACTCAACTAGACTAGAAAATCAAGTTAACGTACTAAAAACAGAGATCAATGCCATATACAGACAACAATCGGAAATGCAAATACGCAGCACAAGACAACAGCAGTCCTCCCAAGGTTCTAAACCTAGTCACCTATTAGCCATGCGATTAAGAATTAATGCAAAATTTGCAGATATAACTGCCATTAGAAAACAACAAGTACTTGAAACAGACCCCAAAATAATAAACGATACATTCAAAGAATTCTACTCCGACTTATATAAATCAGAAACGACCTTTGATCAAAACAAAATGGACACATATCTTAATCAAATTATTCTCCCTAAACTTTCGGAGGATGACGCTAAACAGTTAGAAGCACCGATCACACTAGAGGAACTCAAGAAGGCCATATCCGAAATGAAAAATGGTAAGGCTCCTGGAAGAGACGGTATCCCATCAGAAATGTACCTTTCTTGTTGGGACATAATTGGACCCTTATTACTAAATATGATCTTATACTCAGTCAAGGAGGGGAGCTTCCATAAACACGACAATATTGCACTCATTTCAGTCCTTCTCAAAAAAGACAAAGACCCCACCGAGTGCGGTAGTTACAGACCCTTAAGCCTCCTCGGAACCGATGTCAAACTGTACTCTAAGGTATTAGCCATCAGATTACAAAAGCATATGACGTCTTTAGTTCATCCGGACCAAACTGGCTTCATAAGAGGTCGCCTGATCACTGATAACATAAGACGAATACTGCACGTACTAGATGCAGACAAAGAAGACACCATACCTAAGGCGATGCTGTCCCTGGATGCTATGAAAGCCTTTGACAGGCTGGAATGGTCGTATCTATGGGCAGTATTAGAAAGGATGGGGTTAGGAAAAGGATTCATTGATATGATTAAAGTATTATACAAAGACCCATCGGCCATGATTACAACAGGTACATTCATCTCCAAAATCTTTCCGGTATCACGCTCAGCCAGACAGGGTTGCCCTCTTAGTCCCGGACTATTCGATCTATCATTAGAGCCTTTAGCACAATATATAAGACAATCCCAATCCATAGAACCAATCGTAATCAAGGGCACACAACATAAAATTAGTTTATATGCGGATGACGTAATATTGTTCATGCAAAGCCCCAACACCACATTGCCTCATCTACTCAAGTTAATAGAGAACTTTGGTGATTTATCGGGATTTAAAATAAATTGGCCGAAGTCGGCTTTCCTTCCACTTAACACCCATGCAAAAAAAGATACAACCCTCCCAGGTGAGATACCCATGGTAAAACATTTTAGATGCTTGGGTGTGGAAATATTTCCCACCATAAGACAAACGGTGAAGCACAATTACACAAAAATACAGAACAAAATCAAAGACGACCTGGACAGGTGGGCAAAACTTAAAAACTCAGTACAGGCAAGGGTATCAATAGTTAAGATGGATGTACTACCTAGAATCAACTTCATCAGTTCAATGCTACCGTTACCCCCTCCAGAGGGTTACTGGAAAAGATTACACTCCTCCACATACACATTTATTTGGAATAACAAACCACCTTGCATAAAAAGATCCACCGCACAGAGAAATAAAGCAGACGGTGGCATGGCAGTTCCAGATTTTTTCCAATATTTTAAGGCATACACATTAAGACCATTGACAATATGGTTTGATCCCCAGGCATTGGTATCCTGGAGAAAATTGGAAGAAAACATAGTAGCCCCACATAGACTGAAGGACATAGCACACACTAAACTACCAATCAAGCACTGTGAGCGGAAATTTGGCCCCATAATTACCCATGCAATCCGGATATGGCGTGAAACACAAAAAAAATATCCTAACCCACAAAAATGGCATAATCACACTCCCTTATTCAATAACAATGCACTCTTAATTGAAAAACGTCCTATAAGATTCCCTATATGGGAAGAGCAAGGCATACACTCATTAGGGGATATTTTTAATAACCAGGGTTTTTGTAGTTATGGAGAAATATGCACAAAGTTTAACCTCACCGAGTCCACATGGCTTTTTTACATACAGTTACGCCTATGTTTGAGGTCTCACAGTGTTCCATTAGACATACCAGTTGAACACCACAGATACCACAAATTCTTCTATGAAAGAGAAACATCAAGAGGTTTTGTATCAGGTTTTTATTATCAATTACTAACGTCCTCGTATGAAACCCTCCAACTAGACTCTGTCTGGAGGAGGGATATACCAGACCTGGAAAGTGACTTTGATTGGCAAGAAGCATGGGCAAATGTCCGTCTTACATCAAGGAACCCGGACCATCAACAAATCAATCTTAACTATATTCACAGGACATACTTGACTCCTATAAGACTGAACAGAATGGGCCTTAAACAAGACTCAAAATGCTCCCAATGTACTAATGGAGACGAAGGGACATTTATGCACATGTATTGGGACTGCCCACCAGTTAAGGCATTCTGGAAAGATGTGACCCATCAATTATCAAAACTCGTATCTTGGAATATACCAGTACACCCCTCTGTATTACTATTGAATGATGTTTTTCAGTTTGCAGTAAATCCACAGCTAAAGAGATTGGTTTTATCGGGTATCACAGTAGCTAAAAAACTGATTGCATCACGCTGGTTTCAACCGGAAAAAATGTGCCGGAAGGTTTGGTTTCTTACATATCTCGATGTGATTTATCAAGAAATATCTACAGCAAGAATTCTGGGTCTCAACGAATCCAAAATGTCAATGTGGTTAGAAGTGGTGGAGAGAATAAAATCTAGCTTATAATGGTAGTGTCTGGTTAGGAGTGAGGGATAATGGAGGTACTATCCAAGGAGGGGTCCGGGAGGGGGGGTTCGAGCTGGAGCATATGTGTGTAGGGTTTTAGAAAATAGGTATTAGGGGTATATCCTGTATAAGGCATTTGTATAATTGGTAATTTCGTTGGATATACACTGTATACGGTAAAATATTATTATAGACTTTTTTTTGTTTTCTGTTTCTGTACTTGCATGTCATTTTAGCCACCTTGATTGTTAGTTTCATTATGCATTGTGTGTTGAGTACTGACTTTTAATAATTTTTGTTTTGCAACAATAAAAAAAAAAAAAAAAAAAAAAAAAGATAAAATTAGCATAGAAATGACACATGGATTTGACAGGAAGTGCATAACAAGAGGTGGCCTCCCTGATCTCATTTAAATGAGCGAAGATATTTTAAACTGGCCTTTGAGGATACATATTAATGATTAAATAGCATATAGATCATATCAGATTGATGAAAACAAACGTAAGGTTATGTCTATAACCATAGTTATATGAGTATAGTGACGCCCTGCGTCTACTGGAATCCACTTCCATATCAGTACTAGCACTGAATACATTTTCACATGCACCTTTACACACCCATCCGCCTGGCCACACCCCCATCCGCTCCTCTACATAGGCAGGGGTGTGGCCATACTACCAGCTCCTTCCCAAGTCTTTCACCACAAAGGTGAAGACCACGGGGTCCTCAGTGAGTCCGACGCAGAGCGTCACTATACTCATATAACTATGGTTATAGACATAACCGTACGTTATATATCGTATAGCTCCGCTCTGCGTCTACTGGAATACAGGAGCTGAGCAGAGCGGAAGCTCGACAAATGTACCCGCTGAGGCCCCCCACAACCATCAGAACCGGGGAGGACCCGAGCCCCCGGACCCCCCTAGTGGAGGACGGGAGGGTATCGGATCCGACTGTGCGAAGAGGAGTTTAGCAACTCAAACGCACAGGGTGAGCAGACCGTGGGACTTACCTTCCACAGAAGAACCCACGACTACACAAATGCACAACCCACATGCCACTAGGGAACAGGAAGAACAAAAAAAAACAGGGATAACCCCTAATATCACGGGGTCAAGGGCAAAAACCCAACCCCGTGGCAAGGCCGTAGCAGCGGAGCGCGAAGGAGGACCCAGCCCCAGGAAGGGACTGGACCCCCCGGAAAAGGGGGCCTGGTGAGGCCAACGACGCCGCAGCATCGAGACCCCACCAGGCGGTCACTAGTGACACCACCCCCCACATCGCCAGCGTATTCGGACAGGGCCCATCCAAGAGCAGGCCCTTCCCCGCTACAGCACGCCGCCCCGAAGCACTCAAGAGGCTACACCCACAGCGGGACCAGGCAGCGCACCGGGGAGACAACCCCCAAAAGAGGTCGATCCCTCAATCCAGGCAACAGGCCACTCGACCTGAGCCTGGAGCACTGCGGACTAGACAGGCGCCAAAGGGGTCTGCTGAAACAGCACCCCGGCGGAAGGGGCGTATGCTGGCATGCTGTGCACCATGTCGCAGCCTCCACAAAAAAAACCTCGACTCTCTAGAGGGGTTGAGGCAGAGAAGGCTGACATGATTGGCAGACGTCATGAAAGGTGCGGGGGCACACTCACAAGTAGACGGGGCCAAACCCGGCCTACCCCGAGAGTTGACTCCGCCACCAACACACCAGGGAACCAACCACCCCCTTGGTTCTAACATGAGGCGGTTGTTCCTATAACCCCCCAAGAAAAAACTCCAAAACACAACTGCGGGTATACACTGGCTATACAGCAATACAAGTGTTTCAGTTTTCAAGAAGGGGTTAACCCAGGCCAACAGGTAGACAAAAACGAATTCGAACCCGGGCCCGGCGGACCGGGACGTACACAGGGATGCCAGAGGAGTTCTACAAGAACCACCTCAACAGCCCCCTCCCAGCCCCGCCAAGCAGGAGAAGAGAGGGGTGAAAAAGAATGGAGAAGGACCAGGCTCCTTCAGCACGGCGCAAGGTACAACACAACATGGACCAAGCAACAGTGAGGGATAACACGTAGTAACATAACCACGAACATCTCCATAACGTCAAACCCTGCAACGCCCGGACCGACCCAGCATTTCCCCCTGAAAAAGCACAAGTCCCTCAGGGTAATGTTGGGGAAAATGTGTATACGAGGGTGGAGGTAGGAAAGGGGTTAGTCTTGACTAGTTTAATATAGGTCAACTAGCAGGGCTCAAAGACACTAGGGCGACAGTCTGGCTGATGTTCTTAAAACAGCCTCAAGATAGCAGATGGACATTTCAGGACATCATATCGTGTGTTCTAATCTTGTGTCTTTTCTCTCTTACACACATACACAGCACACACACAGACATAGCACACATACACAGCACACACACAGACACAGCACACACACACAGACACACACAGTTACACAGCACACACACAGACACAGACACACACAGTCGCACAGACATACACACCGACACACACACACATTCCCTGTGTCACAATACACACATACAATACACACACGTCTGTACACAGACGCACACACACAGACACACACACACAATACACACATACAATACACACGTCTGTACACAGACGCACACACACACAGACACACACACACATACACACACACACACACAAACACACACATCTCACTCTCTCTTCGTTCTTAATGTTTTACATCATATCGTGTGTGGATATCATATCTTGCTTATCTCTCCTCATGTTCTCTCTCTCTCCGATGTTAAATCTACGTATCATCTTAATGTACGTCATGTCAGATCTGACATGATGTGATACGTCATCATATCTGTCATGGGGGCAGGACTGAGAGGGGATTTAGGGACAGGCAAAGGGTTCCAGGACAGAGTGTTTTTGTTCAAGCTGTGGCGATCATCTTTGACCCATAGCTCTTGCTGTTAAAGAACTTCTTTTCTTAAATAAATTACCTATTTGTTACAATTGGAAATATCGTCTCCTGCTGTGTCAAACAACCTTTCCACAACATTTGGTGACCCTTGACCTGTAGACCGCCCTGCCGGGCCCCCTCACACGGCCAGCTCCGGACCTCTCCCGTAGAAATTCTGACGGTTGTCGACAAAAAAAGGTAAGCGTTGAGCTTGTTATATAAATATCCGTCAGAGTTTTTGCGGGAGGGAAAAGTTGAGCGGACTGTGTTGACGAGGTCTGGGAAGGACGGCTAAAACGAACACGGTGAGGTGTGTTACACTGGGGCGACTCCTTTTTTAACAGTAGCGGCCACTAATCGATTTTAAATTGCATGTTTTTCGACCTCTGGTCAAATTTTTCTCTCCATCTCCCTTTTTCCTGATTTCTTTACACGACACTCTCCACATATACACATAACTGTGCCTTTCTGTCCTCTGTAGATAAGACTCTCAAGTTTTCAAAACAAAAACTGCTAAAGATAGCTCATTCTGGGCGTTCGGCCAAGAGAGATAGCTCTCTCTCTCTCTCTCTCTCTCTCTCTCTCTCTCTCTCTCTCTCTCTCTCTCTCTCTCTCTCTCTCTCTCTCTTTCAATTCAGTTCAATTCGGGTAGGCTTTGTTGGCATGAAATATCAACATACTTGTTGCCAGGTCAGGTCCAAATATACAAACGGTGGCATATATATTATTAAGCAGTAAAACATACCATAATATTAGCGATAAGTAAAACAATCAACAGAAACATATTAAATTGTATTTACAGGGCTTGTTCTCTTGTTGTGTGACGGCCGTCTGCATGTTTTGCAGCTGGTGCTGTGCACTGACTTTTCTCCCCGCATATGTGTAGCAGCTTTTGGTTATCGGGGAGATGGATGAGCTGTGGATCAATTTTGTTTATTTTGTAGAAGAAAACTTCTCTTAGATCCTTGTATTTCTCACAGTATAGTAGGAAGTGAGGTTTTGTCTCAACATCCCCCTGATGACAAAGTGAACACAGCCTGGCCTCTCTGGGCAGCCAGTTCTGCCTGTGACGGCCTGTTTCTATGGCTAGACTATGTCCACTCAGTCTGTACCGTGTCAATGTCTTTCTTAATTTTATATCATTCACAGTGATCAGGTATTCTGCCACCGTGTACTCTCTGTTTAGTGTCAAATAGAATTCTAATTTACTTTGAGATTTGGTTGATTTGTTCCACTATTCTATACAGTTTTCTTTTTGTTTTGAGGTTATTTGGTTGGGCCAGATTTTTTGGTATCTGTCCTGAGACATTTGTGGGCAGAGATTTCTGACTAGCTGGCAGAGGGGACTCTTATCTGGGTTCATCTCTTGGCTCTGAAGGGTTTTGTAGTGGTAGGAGTGGGGGTCACTTGATTGGAGGTGTGTGTAAAATTTTATGGCTCGCTTTTGGAATTTGAATGATTAGGGGGTATTGGCCGAGTTCTGCCCTGCATGCATTATTGGCAGTGTGTCTGTGGACCTTAAGTAGGTTTTTGCACAATTCTGCATGCAGTACTTCTAATGGGTGTTTTTCCCATTTTGGGAAATCTTGGTTAGTTAATGGACCCCACACTTCACTGCCATATAATATTATTTGATTTATTACGGAATTTAGAATTTTGAGCCAGGTCCTAATTAGGATGTCAATTGGAATTTTCCTTTTGATGGCATAAAAAGCCCTTCTTCCCTTCTCCTTCAATTCATTTACAGCCATCTCTCTCTCTCTCTCTCTCTCTCTCTCTCTCTCTCTCTCTCTCTCTCTCTCTCTCTCTCTCTCTCTCTCTCTCTCTCTCTCTCTCTCTCTCTCTCTCTCTCTCTCTCTCTCTCTCTCTCTCTCTCTCTCTCTCTCTCCTGACACACACACACAAACACACACACATACAATACACACACACACACACACACACACACACACACACACACACACACACACAATCACACACAAACACACACACACAATCACACATACAATATACACACACACACACACACACACACACACACACACACACACACACACAAACACAATCACACATACAATATACACACACACACACACACACACACACACACACACACACAAACACACACACATACAATACACACACACACACACACACACACACACACATAGACACACACACACACACACACATTCCTGTGTCCCGGTGGACAGCGGGTTGTGTCACACACACACACATACACACACAAACACAATCACACATACAATACACACACACACACACACACACACACACACACACACAAACACACACACACACCGACACACACACACACACACACACACACACACACACACACACACACACACACACAAACACACACACACACCGACACACACACAGACTCACACACACACAGTCACACACATACACACACACTGAGTTGTAGTGTAGTTGTAGAGAGAGTAGATCTAGGTTAACTGTTGTTCCTGGAGTGTAGTTGTAGAGAGAGTAGATCTAGGTTAACTGTTGTTCCTGGAGTGTAGTTGTAGAGAGAGTAGATCTAGGTTAACTGTTGTTCCTGGAGTGTAGTTGTAGAGAGAGTAGATCTAGGTTAACTGTTGTTCCTGGAGTGTAGTTGTAGAGAGAGTAGATCTAGGTTAACTGTTGTTCCTGGAGTGTAGTTGTAGAGAGAGTAGATCTAGGTTAACTGTTGTTCCTGGAGTGTAGTTGTAGAGAGAGTAGAGTAGATCTAGGTTAACTGTTGTTCCTGGAGTGTAGTTGTAGAGAGAGTAGATCTAGGTTAACTGTTGTTCCTGGAGTGTAGTTGTAGAGAGAGTAGATCTAGGTTAACCGTTGTTCCTGGAGTGGTAGAGTAGAGTAGATCTAGGTTAACCGTTGTTCCTGGAGTGGTAGTTGTAGAGTAGATCTAGGTTAACCGTTGTTCCTGGAGTGGTAGTTGTAGAGTAGATCTAGGTTAACCGTTGTTCCTGGAGTGGTAGTTGTAGAGTAGATCTAGGTTAACTGTTGTTCCTGGAGGGGTAGTTGTAGAGGAGTGGTAGTTGTAGAGTAGTAGTAGCTGAAGTACAACCACACACACACACACACAACACAATAAACACATATACACACTAAACAACGATGCATACAGCAGAGGACATACTGTTGGACACCAACCCGTTGATAAAGAACCTAATTCTCAAGGTTGGTGTCCGTTGGCAGAGGCGTACAAAGGCCGGGGACACAAAATGGCCTTCCGGAGGTACTTTTGATCTCGACATATGCGAAGAGATGAATGTAATGATTCGTAACCACAAGCCAGGCGACAGCAGCAAAAAGAGGTTGAAAAAGAGGACAGAAGAGTTGGGGGTAATGAAGCTCTACGCCCAGAAGGGGAGAGCATACAGGCAGGAAGCTTTAGCGCTAAATCAGAGAGAGACGGATATAGGGAAACCAACATCCCCACCTTATGTCACGCAATTGCCGGTGAACATGTGCTATGTGAACAAAATACTGAAGGAGTGGAGAGGTGAGCTAGGACACAATCCAGAAATTGACCCGTTGCAGAGAGCGATGTTTAGAGAAAGTGTGATGAGAGGGCTTCCAGAGGTGGTTAAGAATAGACTGGAAGACGTGGTGGGGTTAATGGACATGACTTATCCTTTGTTCTGTGCACATGTAACACATAGTGTGGAGGAGCAAAGGGCTCAGGAGCAGAAAGTCAGGGATCAGGATAGAAATGACTCAAGGAAGTTAACTCAGCAACAACTGCAGCCCCAAAGGAGGTTGCAGGCAGTAATGGTGTCATCTGCTACCTCTCCACCCATGCAGGACCAGGGACCCCCGCCTGCACCTCAGGTAGTGAGAAGCTATGGCTATAGTTCACAGAACCAGGCGTCCAGGCGGCAGGCAGGGAATGGGCAATCAGGCCCACGGTTTACACAGGGACCGGGGAACGAACAACAGTTTCCCCGTTTCCACTGTTGGAACTGCGGCATGCAGGGACACAGGGAAATGAGATGTAGGCAACCATACCGTCCCGGCTCGGAGTATGGAAGACCCGTGCGCCAGGGGGAGTCACAAGGGCCCCACGACCAGGGGGAGACAGGAGGGCCCCGAAACCAGGGGGGTAATCACTAGGGGTGCCCAGAGAATGCGACGGGGGGAAATCAAATGATTGTGGTTTCCAAGGGAGCTGAGCAAGAACCTATTCTGCAGGTCCTAGTGGAGGGCAAATTAACAGAGATGATGGCAGACACTGGAGCAGGTTTTTCCTGCATAAAGCAAAAATACGCCGCTCACTTACCCCAGTCTGGACAGTATGTTCGGACGGTCGGATTCTTGGGGAAAAACAACCGATAGCATATTACTCTAGAGCTCTTTCGCCGGTAGAGCAGGGTCTGCCACCTTGTTATCAGGCCCTGGCCGCCGCACATTTGATGTATGAGAAGGCAACGGCCGTGACAATGGGATATGACATTTGCATTTGGACACATCACAAATTGGCAAACTTGATTGAAAGAGGCAAATTTGTTCTGACCAGCCAACGGCAACAGGCTTACATGAGGCTCCTGCAGTACTCGGACGTTACGATAAAAACATGCCACGGCAGTAACCCGGCGGATCTGGTACCACTCCCGAGCGAGGGTCAACCGCATGAGTGTGAGGTGGAGGTACAGGCTTTCGTGAAACTCCGTCCTGATTTGGGAGTCGACCCGCTCGCGATAGCAGAACTCTCACTTTTTGTGGATGGGTCCTGCTATCGGGAGGGGGAAAATTTAAGGTCAGGATACGCCGTCGTACAGTGCAAACCTAACGGAGAAACACTAACAAGAAAGGCCGGACAATGCATGCAACCATGTTCGGCCCAGCTTGCAGAACTAATAGCACTAACAGAAGCATGCATAATAGCTAAAGATCGCACGGTTAACATCTTTACAGACTCTGCGTATGCGCATGGCGTATGCCACCTATTCGCGGCCATTTGGAAGGCAAGAGGCTTTAAGAAATCGGACGGCTCACCGATCCTTCACCACAAGCAGGTTGTGGCGCTTATTCAGGCTGTAAAGTTGCCCAAAAGCATTGCTATCGTAAAGTGCCAGGCACACAGAAAAGACCTGTCCTTTGTGACGACGGGAAACAACGCGGCGGACGAGGCCGCGAAGGCGGCGGCTGCGGTGCCGTCCACGGCTGTTCTGATGTTTGCGGCCGAACTGACGACTGAGGTAACTGAGGATAATTTGAGTGATCTTCAGGACTCAGCCACGCAGGCCGAGAAACAGTCGTGGACGGAGAGGGGGGCTGTAAGGGGGGCAGATGGTCTGTGGAGGAGTCATAACGGTTTGATAGTCGCCTCCATCGATCTTCTGTCCTTAGTGATACCTGAGGCTCATGGTGTTGATCACTGTGGAAGAGCAGAGACCCTGAAACGAATCACGAAAATGGGATTTTGGTCCCCAAAGCTTCAGGCACAAATTGACGTTACACTAGCCAGGTGTTTAACATGCTTACAGGGCAATGTGCGCAAAGGAGTACCGACAGTGGCGGCTTACACACCCCTCCCTGAGGGACCATTCAGACATCTGATTATGGACTATACAGACATGATAACGCCAGTGCAGGGCAAACGATACCTCCTGGTAGTAGAGGACTGTTTTAGTCGCTGGATTGAGGCCATTCCATCTAAACACAAGAACGCGGACACAGTGATCAAGTTCCTGTGTCGCGAGGTCATTCCGAGATTTGGAATTCCCACGATATTACAAAGCGATAATGGCCGCGAGTTCATCGACAAGGTGGTTAAAGGGCTGATGCAGAAATTAGGTATAAGACAGCGCCTTTCCTGTGTCTATAGTCCCGGGTCGCAGGGGAAGGTGGAAAGGGCCAATCTGGTCATTAAAAACAAACTGTTGAAAATCTGTATGCAAACTAAGCTTAACTGGATTGATGCTTTGCCACTTGCTCTGATGGCTATTAGAAGCAGCGTAAACCGCCAAACACAGCTAACACCGCATGAAATGCTTACAGGCCGCAGCATGCCAGCACCGCCATTTAGACACCTGGCTAGGGGCCCGGCATTAGATATTTTTGAGCAAGATCTGAAAAAATATCTTCAGCAAGTGACTAAAATACATGAAGCTGTGTTTCGACAGGAGCAGAGAAAGTGGAAAGGGGGAGAAGGAGGCGGAGAAGGAAGCCACCAAACCGAGACTGATCCCTGGGGACTTGGTCTTCGTAAAGGTCCACAAGAGAAAGTGGTCATCACCCCGGAGAGAGGGACCGTACGAGGTGATCCGATCGACTGGAACGGCAGTCCAAGTCAAGGGATCAGCGACCTGGTTCCACTTCAATCACTGCATAAAGGCCAGCGGCGATCTCTTGGGGGATACAATCGATCGCAGTTATGCAGAACCCGACATGGAGGGTCCGAGACGGCAACTGGAAGGTGCAGTGCCTGCTGATGCTCCCGCAGATGTTGGCAGCAGTGTGCGGACGGTCGGCCGGGCACAACGACGTCATTAAGAACCGTCACGGTCGACCCGTCCTTGAGGATGACGGGTTTGAGTGGGTAGGAGTCCCACGGGGTCCCGCTCAGGCTCAAGTACCAGCAGACTTTCATGACCAGGCTCAGAATCAGGCGCCCCTTTTCCCTCCATCGAGGAAGGGGGGGAGAAGATAAGACTACAACCAAACGGGGTGTTTCCCGTAGGACCGCAAGGGCATGTTTTTGATTTTGACCATTCCCCCGTTACAGGCGGGGATACTTACCATTATACTAACGCTTGCAAAAGGAGGGGACCCGGGATGTAGGGGAGGTGGCAGAGGGGCGGTGCACTACTATTTGGAGCATCACGACTAACTGTACGAAAGAAGGAAAGTGTGGACACGGGGTCGTGTTAAAGGGAGTGGATACCAACCCACGGCCTGTAGCTTGCCCTTTTCATGTCCAGGATATGGCACTGGCGGACCAATACTGGCTCTGCGGCGGTAGGAGGTTGAGGAATACACTTCCTTTAGATTGGTCAGGTAGATGTGCCCGGGTTCAGGCGATCATGCCAATGGTGGTCCTACCATTATCAGTGACGGAAGGACCTTCTGAGTCTCCTATCTCTCGAACGAAGCGTAGCTACAAGGCAGACCCAAGGGTGTATCTGGACAGCATAGGACAGCCAAGGGGCATTCCAGCCGAGTTCATGGCTAAGAATGAGATTGCGGCAGGGTTTGAGTCTATTCTGCCATGGATATCGGTCAATAAGAACACCGGGTGGATCAACTATTTGTTTTACAATCAGCAGCGGTATCTCAATTACACCGAGGAGGCGTTGGATGCAATGGGGGACCAGATGCACGCGACCAGTACGGTGGCGTGGCAGAATAGACAGGCTCTGAACTGGTTAATGGCGGAGAAGGGTGGAGTCTGTTCCATGTTTGGACAGTACTGCTGCACATTCATTCCGACGAATGTGGGGCCAGGGGGAAAGTTCTCCGAGGCCATGGCTAAGCTGAAGGATTTGAGGGAGGAATTGAGGGGGAATTCTGGCCGGAATGAAGAATGGTGGGGGAGTGGGGTGTTGGAAAGATTGGGACAGTGGGGAAGCATAGTGATGCAGACGGGGATATCCATCGGGGTGGCAGGGTTGATATTGGTTCTCCTTTTCTGTTGTGGTATGCCTCTCTTGGGTAGGCTGGTAACTTCACACGTAACGAGCCAAATGCTGATGGTGGGACAGAAAGAGATTGAGCCACAAATCGGGCCATATCCTCAGCTTTATGCTGCCTTAGAGGGAGACGAGGGGATAGAGGATTAGGGGTATGGTGAGGTAGGGACATTTTCTTTTTGTTGGTTCTTTCCTTTAAGAGTGACGGGGGATGGTCTGAGTGCAGTTTTGTTGGTTTATTCCTTTAACTAGGAATTTTAGTCTGGTTTTCTAATGATCCTTCGGCATAGAGATTGCAACCATTGAAAATCATTGCATTGTTTTTTATTTTTTTATTATTTTTTGTTTATTTTACTTGTGGTCCTGGTCAAACCGGAATGGGAAGGGGCATCGGCAGAGTGTCGGTTCTGAGCCTGAGGAAGCATTGAGAAGAAGTGGTCGGGGGATCGGTTCTGGGGACTGGAGGGACAAAGGGGGGGGGCTAACGCAGTGGGCAAGATGGGCACCTCCCGTCGAAGATGGGGGGACACGTGGTGAGGTCGGTACCAGCGCCTCCCGTCCAGGCATGGGGACATGCTTCTACGAGGACTGGAGGTGTGGCGTGGTGGTTGCTGTATTGGCAAAATGTGACTTTTGGCAATACGGTGAGGAGACTATGGCGTGGGCATGGAAGGGGGGCTGAGCGATGGACACTGGGACTCAATGTTATGGAAGAGACAATGTCATTTTTTTGGGAGGGATGTTCTATGTTTAGTTCTGACGGTCAACTTCTCCTTTCCCTGATGAGAGTCGCGGTTTCCGGCCGGAACTGTGGCTCATTTGGTAAGCGGTGGAGGTTGGGGGGATTTGTCTGTCAGGTTAGGATTATAAATTGGGGTATTTTTTTTTTTGATGTTTTATTATTACTCTTGTTTTGAGCGGTTTTGTGTTTATTGTGAGAACGGTAGTCAGCCTTTGTTGGTCCGTTAGGGGTCCAGTGAATGAAGTAAGGTTTCTTGTTTAGTTAGACGTTCACATTTTCTTGGTTATATGATTTGGGTGGGACTAGGGATAGCCCCAAATGGGGGAATGTTGGGGAAAATGTGTATACGAGGGTGGAGGTAGGAAAGGGGTTAGTCTTGACTAGTTTAATATAGGTCAACTAGCAGGGCTCAAAGACACTAGGGCGACAGTCTGGCTGATGTTCTTAAAACAGCCTCAAGATAGCAGATGGACATTTCAGGACATCATATCGTGTGTTCTAATCTTGTGTCTTTTCTCTCTTACACACATACACAGCACACACACAGACATAGCACACATACACAGCACACACACAGACACAGCACACACACACAGACACACACAGTTACACAGCACACACACAGACACAGACACACACAGTCGCACAGACATACACACCGACACACACACACATTCCCTGTGTCACAATACACACATACAATACACACACGTCTGTACACAGACGCACACACACAGACACACACACACAATACACACATACAATACACACGTCTGTACACAGACGCACACACACACAGACACACACACACATACACACACACACACACAAACACACACATCTCACTCTCTCTTCGTTCTTAATGTTTTACATCATATCGTGTGTGGATATCATATCTTGCTTATCTCTCCTCATGTTCTCTCTCTCTCCGATGTTAAATCTACGTATCATCTTAATGTACGTCATGTCAGATCTGACATGATGTGATACGTCATCATATCTGTCATGGGGGCAGGACTGAGAGGGGATTTAGGGACAGGCAAAGGGTTCCAGGACAGAGTGTTTTTGTTCAAGCTGTGGCGATCATCTTTGACCCATAGCTCTTGCTGTTAAAGAACTTCTTTTCTTAAATAAATTACCTATTTGTTACAATTGGAAATATCGTCTCCTGCTGTGTCAAACAACCTTTCCACAACAGTACCAGAACAGCAGATCTGCGCCCCGGCAGACAACGGGTTAACTGATCTGGTCCGGCGCGACCAGAACCAGTCCCGTGCCCTAATCACGCCGCCATCCCCAGTCTCAGGAGGGGGGTAGGTACGCGTGTCGATCCAAAACATTATAGAGGGCGCCACCCAGACGGTCAGAACACAAAGCACCGCGCCCGGTGGCCCACCCCAAGGGCGTGAGACCCCTCTACCAATGCTTTGATCTATTCTGTTAACATCCTCCAGAGATAAACGAGAATTCGTCGAGACAAGCCTAGTACACTAGCGCTCGGAAGAGACAAACTCCATCCCAGTTGCCCCATAAAAACGCTTTTTCAATGATGAGCAACCAAGGCGCGCAAGCCCATGCATGGTTCCTATCAGAAGCACCCAGGGCCAGCACTATGTACACGTCGAGACCCAAAACATATCAATGGACATTCTAACAAGAACCCAGATACCGTTCCTCCAAGCCGCCTGGGAGAACGACAAGAAGCAGCTTTTTTCACACAAAAAAATACGGACATGGGTCCCATACGACGCGGCTGAGGGAAAACAACACCCCGTCAACCTGCTCCATAAAAGAGGGGACGGGGAGTGACGTACCCTATGGCGGGGGGAATCCCATGACTCAACCGACCATTACAGGCGAGGAGTCAGGGAAATCCCTAAACAACACCCCGTCAACCTGCTCCACAAAAGAGGGGACGGGGAACCCCCAGAGAGACTTCCCACGTGAGCAATAAATTGAAAGGACATATGCAACTTTGAGCTATGTAACAATTGGACTAGGACTCTCTGAGGAGGAGGCTCTGAAACTCTGAGGAGACTCCCTCACTGAGAGGGAGGCTCTGAACTCACAGAGGAGGCTCTGAAACTCCCTGAGGAGGAGGCTCTGACCCAATATACATACTACTAGTAGGGAGCAGAGCAGAAGAACAAATCGTCTCTACTGCATTGCATCACCTACCAAGCTCAATACACATACAACAGAGCAGAACTTCTTTTTAAGTTCTACTCACCTTGACAATCTGAGGAGGAGGCTCTGAAACTCTGAGGAGGCTCCCTCAGAGAGAGAAGTAGGATACGGTATGTGTCACATTATGCAAAACACGCCCCTTTTAGTTTGATTGATTGTAGCCACGCCCCTTTTTGGAATTTGGAGCGTTCTGATTGGCCGAGAGGTTTAAGGGGGCGGGACTTAGGGTAGGTTATTTTGAGATGATTTATGACCCCCTAGGGCTTCTCTGATTGGTCTAGGATGTAAGGAGGCGGGACATCCGGTTTTGAGGGCGGGACATCCGGTTTTCGGAAGGGGAGGAGATTTTTTTTTATTTTATTTTTTTCAAAAAGAGTGTATTCCATGGTTTTCACAATATGTATTTCTGTATTTCCAAACGTTTTCAGAATATATCATCACAATTAAGTTTTACAAGGTTGAATACATTATGTGTATTCCAAAGTCTTAAGAATTTGTGTATCTTCAGAATAAAAATACAAGATGTGTTTTCTTCAGAAAGTGTATTTATTTCAAATGTGTGTGTGTGTGTGTGTGTTCAGAATATAGTTGCACATCAATCTTCAGAAGGTGTTTAGTGTATTGTCAAAAACCTTGTATTTCTTTTCAGAAAGTGTATTTATCCCGCGCGGAGATGTTTAAGAATCCCCACCAGCGCGCGCGCGCCTGTCTCTATCCGTATAGCGTGTAGGCGATTGCGGGGGGAAAGTCGTGCAGTACCGTTATGAATGGCTCAAGACGTGTATGACAGTGTGTGTGTGTGTGTGTCGTGTTTTAGTAGAGAGTCTGAAGCAACACTCTTCATAGTGTTGTATTGAGGGCAGTGATGCGCTATGTTGACGGGTGGCTGGTGGTTTTGAGATCGCTCTGCAGCATCCCTCCTGCGGGGAGTGCATGTGCGGTAGAGTGATCTCAAAACAACAACACAGCTTTTTTAGAATGAAAGTGTAAGGTCTGTCGAGATAAGATATCTCTCTATGTCAGAACGTTTAATGGGCCAGCGACTTCCCCATTGTGTGTGTGTGTGTGTGTGTGTGTGTGTGTGTGTGTGTGTGTGTGTGTGTGTGTGTGTGTGTGTGTGTGTGTGTGTGTGTGTGTGTTTTCAAAACGGCTACCTGAACGACATCTTACAGTATAAAGTATAATGCAATTTATGTGAGGCCTTTATTAAAGGAAAGTTAAAACTTGTGAGCTGAAGATGTCTCTAGAGAGAATGGAAAGCCCTATTACCATGGACATCAACGTTGATGAAGATCAAACGAGTATTATATCGATGGAGAGTTTCACTAGGATATTAATAAACGCAAGCCTTATAAGTATATTCTTAGGGGGTGTAATGGGCGTTTCATTTAGCGTCTGGAAGGTTTGTGATATTATACATGACATAAATGGGGGCGTGATGTAGAAAAAAAACTATATATGTTTCTGATCGTGACTGAAAGACTTACGGATGCAATGGCTGACAATATTTGTACACCGCGTATACACATATCGGGTAGAATACATCGTATTAGGGACTTATTGAGAGCTCCTTACAGATATGGAAGGTGTATTTATAATGAAGCATGGACAACGAATGACGGAATATTGTGTCTGGAATATGAAGGAAAATTGGATAGAGTAGCAATATACAAACTGGGCCCTGAGAACTTCGAAGACGACGGAGAAAGACAGGAGATCTATTTAAGCGTACGAGAATTCTGGCAAGTGAAAAAGAATTCTTTTGAGGCGCTAGACGGTTTGGCCGCCAGAAAACTCCAGGAAGGACAGTTAATTAAACTGTTAACATGTTCCAGTGACGTAGAAGGGTATCTTGTATATTACACAGCAAGTGTCTCTATACAGAGCACCCCCGGAGTTGTTGGGGTAGGGGATATGACCATTTTCAAACGGTATGCAAAGGGTCCCTCGAGAGTTCTATTTACAGTGCCTGTGGCTACATGGCTAGATTGTCTCAAAACATGTGGCAACATCACGTGTGAAATGTTAAAAATCCAACAGGATATGGATCATTTAAAAAGACAACTCTTTCCTTACGCAGAGTCTGAGGATGAAGTCATCCATGGGGATGGGGATGGGGCGGGGGTGTTGGAAGGGGAGTGTCAAGCGTAAAAACAACCTTTAAAAAGAAAAAAAGTTACAAAGGACTTTTAAAACTCTTGACTTGACTTGACTAAGCATGGCATCTTTCAACAACGGATACAACATGGAGTCAGCTGTACCAGAATCTGCCTTACTCTACATTTATCCAACGATGGTTACCTACGAGACACCTGATCAATCATCACAAGAGACCTTATCCGATGGAGAGGATGGAGGCGTAACAACAACACAAAACGATGAATGGGTATCACACGCACCAGAGATGGGTCTCCCTCAAGATCTGCCAACAGTCGAGAGAGGGCTAAGACTTACAGTACTACCGGTCGTAGTGGATGAACGAGCTGGATTCCTAGATCACCAAATGATAGCCTGCATCAAGTTACTTATGACAGAAGTTTTGAAGTGTTGTGTCGATCTACACCTCATCGAGCATTGCTATGGCTGTAGCATTCAGCACCCGAGTCAGCGTCAGCATGAATGTCTATTTGAACCTACTTTGTATTACATGATTAACGAACCGGCCCTAATGACAATGCTGTGGAGTGGACAGTTGACTCCCACCATCAGTGCTCTCCTAGGACGAATGAATCTAGCCATCCCTTCCCCACTAAGAATACAGGGGATCTGTGAAGGATTGTTGTTTGAGTTTCAATCTTTTAAAAACAGCCAGTGTCTCAAGGATATGGCTAAAGAGATTCACAATGATTACCCTGAGATTGATACTGAGGCTGTCTACGATTCAGTACTGTTATTCATGTCCTCAGTGCCGAAATTACCCAAAGTGTACAGAATGTAATTTGTTTATTCCTGAAAATAAAACGGTGTGTTTTTTAAAAAAAAGAAAGGTTTCCTGTTTACTTATTCACTCGTGTATTATAAACCAAAGGGGTTGGTGGTTTTGAAAATATGGATGGTATACTAGCTAAAATATATTATGATCCTGCAAATCCAGGGTCGTTTGGGGGTGTTGCAAGGCTTAGAAAAGCTGTGGAGTTTACCACAGGAGCTAAAGTGGGAATAAATGTTATTAAAAACTGGCTAGCTAAGCAAGATAGTTATACTCTTCACAAGCCAGCTAGAATAAATTTCAAGAGAAACAGAGTATTCGTACCACGACCTCTTTATCAATTTCAAATTGATTTATGCGATATGCAAAACTTAAGTCAGTATAATGATGGTTTTAAATATTTAATGACAGTCATAGACGTCTTCTCTAAAATGGTTTATGTAAGGCCTTTAAAAAATAAGACAGGTTTAGCCGTTACAAAAGCCTTCGCTAATGTTTTAGAGGAGAGTCAAACGCCTGTAAAAATTCAAACGGACGAAGGTCGAGAATTTTTCAACAGACACTTTCAAAAACTAATGAATGTATATAACATACACCATTTTGCAACAGGAAGTGAATTGAAGGCCAGTGTTGTCGAACGACTTAACCGTACATTGAAGGATAGAATGTGGAGATTTTTCACAGCTAACAACACGTTTCGTTATATAGATATGTTGCCGGATATGGTACAGAGTTATAATAACACGTTTCATTCTAGTATTAAAATGAAGCCTTCAGAGGTCAATAAAGATAACATACTACAGGTGTTTCAGAATCTGTATGGGAGGCAGCCTCTAACGCATAAAAAAACTATATTTAAGTTTAATTTAGGCGACACAGTGCGTTTAGCTCAATATAAAGCTGTTTTTGACAAACGTTATGAGCAAACGTTTACATTCGAAACATTTATCATAGTGAAGCGTTTAAAACGTGAACCAGTTGTATATATTATTAAGGATCAAGCGGGTGAAACTGTAAAAGGAGTTTTCTACGAATTGGAGCTGCAGAAGATTGTAGAGTCAAAGAACAAAACATACATGATTGAGAAGTGTCTGGGTGATAAGAAACTAAATGGCCTGCTCTATACCTTTGTGAAGTGGCAAGGTTGGCCTGCTAAATTTAATTCTTACATCTTAAAGAGTAGTCTCAGAGCTGTATAAATAAAAAATATATATAATCCTATACTTTTTAAAGACTGCACTCATAACTCTGTATATTAGCATTATGGAGGGCTTCTATGTCACACTGCCTTCCAATGCGTGCATGTCTGTGTTCCGTAATAATAAGGCTTCGAGTTTCACTATTAATCTGGCTAAAAGTCTTCATTTAAAAGGTGAATGGCTTGTGGGATTGGCTGAAATAACTTACCCTCATACATGGTATAATATTCCCCCAGAGTTTGCATATTATGAATGCAGACATATAGAACAACATCCTCATAGGATAGTTGAAAAAATAATCGTAGGGAGTGGTGGTTACTATAAATATATCAAGCCTTTAATAAAACTAATCACAGATACTTTACGCATGACAGGTGATATAAAAGCAGAGCTCCAGTATAACGAGATCACTAACAGATGTACTTTTAAGGGTAGTGGTGTGTATGAAGTGAGATTTTCTCCACGTTTATCATACGTTATAGGCTTGAAACCCAATAAATGGTATGCTTTGACCGACCTTGAAGCACCGTACCCCGTGGATTTGGGATCTGGTATATATAATTTATTTATATATTCTAATCTCTCGGAACACCAACTCGTAGGGGATTCATATGTTCCATTATTATCAACGGTACAGATTAAAGGTTCATTTGGAGACGTTATTAACATACATTACGATCATATTCATTATTCAAAAGTTTCTAAAACAGATATAAATACGATTCACATAGAAATCAAGACAGATACGGATCAGTTGGTAAATTATACGTACGGGAAGGTTATAGTAAAATTACATTTTAAACCTTTGGAGATAGGCTTGTAAAAAAAAAAAGATATTATGGAGCAATACATACATCCGAACCGTTTCGTTAATTATTATGTAAATCAGGTGGGACACGGCTTAGCGGGATTTGCAGGGGCGCCTGTACAATATGGTAGGGGAGTAGGGTCTATTTTCTCTAGATTATTCAAATTTGTTATGCCTTTTCTTAAAACAGGTATTAACATAGCTAAACCGCACATCAAAGTAGCTGCTAAAAATATAGGTAAAGAGGTTTTAGACACCGTAATACAGAAGGTCACCACTAGGATGGGGGAACAGAACGGTTCCGGTTTCGGTTTGAGACCCTTGAGAACGGCGATGTCATCTAAAAGAAGGATACCCCCTGGTTGTAGATTGACAGCTATAAAGAAGAAGAAGTTGTCTTATAAGAAGAGACCTTTTAAAAGAAGAGTTGTTAGTCTGAGAAAGAGACCAACAAAGAAGCGTGTAAAGGATATTTTCTAAGTGAGCCATGATTCATCAACGGTCCCAAGAGTGTTCTAGATCGGAGTTGGATATTTTTACAGCCCCTTACACACAGCTATCGATCGAACAAAGTGATTATATCGAAATATCACCCATAACTGCTCTAACTAGAGACTCACCTATAGAATTTAATATAACTGGTGAAGGAGAGCGTTACTTGGATCTCAACAATACATTACTATGCTTAAAGGCCAAAATTACAAATACAGATGGAAGTAACTTGGCTGCCGACGCGAATGTCTCTATAATTAATTATCCTTTAAATACCTTTTTTAGCCAGGTAGATGTAACTGTCCAGGATCGTTTAATCAGCCAATCTAGTTCGACACATCCTTATAGAGCTATGATTGAAACATTACTGAATTACTCCCCCGATAGTTTAAAAAGTCAATTTACAGCTGGTTTATTTGCTAAGGATACAGGCGGTGCGATGGAAGATATTCGTCTAGGAGCTGCAGGTTTAAATAAAGGCTTAAAAACCAGGGGGCAAGCATGCGCTCTATCGCGAGAGTTTCATCTACTGGGTGGAATCCATTCGGATATATTCTCTAGTGATAGATTATTGTTAAATAAAGTGGATTTAAAAATAAAACTAACTAGAGCTAAAGACGATTTCTGTATAATGTCTGCGGCTGCTGGAGGGTTCAAACTACATATTATTAGTACTACCTTATTTGTAAAAAAAGTTGTTGTATCCCCCGCTGTACAGTTGGGGCATGCTACGGCTTTACAAAGGGGAAATGCTTTATACCCTTTAGCGCGAATTAATGTAAAAACCTTTTCAATCCCTATTAACTCTCGGGTATCAACTCATGAGAATATCTTTCTAGGGTTGTTACCAAAATATGTCATAATAGGCTTAGTCGAGCACGAAGCTTATAATGGCACACCTATTAGAAACCCATTCAATTTCCAGCATTTTAATTTAGAGTATGCTGCCTTAAGCCAAGACGGTCGACAGATCCCATCGAAAGCATATCAGCCGCAGTTTACACAGGGAAACGCTGTTCGTGAATATTATAGCTTATTTTCAGCCACGGGTCGTCATCTGAAAGATTCAGCATTAATTTTCGATCGAAGTGATTTTCTAGCAGGGTATGGTTTATATTATTTTAATCTAGATCCTGATGAGGAAGGTCTAGCTTCATCCCCCGCTTCAACAGGTAATCTACGGCTGGAGATGAGATTCCAAGAACCGCTACACACCACAGCTACTCTAATCGTATATGCGTGTTTTGACTCAATTCTCGAAATCAACGACCGTCGCCAGGTTATGCTTGACTACTATTAAGCTATGAATAATGTAGAACTAAACACGTTATGTACATCCTTGTTGGGGTCTCGTTTCCATGGTGTTTGGCCGTGTAATGAGTTGAAAAACAATTTACAGAATACAGGGACTAGACCTTTTTATTTTATAGTTAATACAGATCCTAGCAATAAACCTGGTGTACATTGGCTCGCTGTGTGCCTTGATAACGAACAAGAGGGTGTTTTTTTCGATTCCTTCGGACTCAGCCCCAACTCTAAAGCATATCCTTCAGACATTACTGAATTTCTACAAGAAAATGTTACAGAATGCTATTATTATTCAACACGTAGAGTGCAGAATGAGCTCTCGGCCTTTTGCGGACATCACTGTGTATATTTTTTATGTCAAAGAGCGAGAGGATGCACTCTTAACGAAATCATATTTAAACATTATACTGGCGATAGCCTGAGAAACGATCTCCTTGTTAGTCGATATGTCATGAAATATAAGAATTGTATATTAAAATGTAAAGGTAACCATAGACAAATCTGCTGTAGTTTAAGAATGTTAAATGAAATGTTAAATGAATGTATGTAACAAAAATAATAAAAAAAGACACATGTTGAAAGTATTTCATTTTTTGTTGTTGTTGTTTTTATTAAAAAAAAATACAAAACATTAATGCATTTCATATAGAGAGCCAATCTGTAACCGTATCATTATTACATCGCTTTTTTCTACGGGTGTAATAATTTTCTTCTGAAAAGACATTCTGATTCTTTAGAGAATTCAAAGAGGATTGTGCCTCTTTATTTGCAATATATGATAGAGGTATATTAACCTCTGATAAGGTTTGTAGAAATAAATCATAACCAGGGCCGGGTGCAGAATGTTTAGAGTTACTAGTTAACGTTTTTAAATAATCAAGCATATGCGAGCCTTTTATAGGTACACCGTCGCTAATAAATTCGCCTTTAAGATTCCATGATTCAGTGGGTAGAATTTTTAATTGTTGCATAATCATACGTGCTTTTATTTGACTTCTAACGGGGAGTGCAGAGACTAATTGGTCAATATCTTGCGGGGTTCTGACCTCACCCGCTTCTATCGGTACTGTCATAGGTAAAACTGTGGGTGTAACATGTTCTTTTTGTCTGAGTAAACCTAGATAACGGTGTAGAAGAATATTCATTCTCTTAGATTTATCCGAATCCGAGGCGTAAACAGCCGGATTATGTAATCGTGATGCATTGTTGTTAATGGGAGGTAGCACCTGTTCCTTTTTCTCTGTAATATCGTTCAGAATATTATACATTCCTGAATGTAATTTATCTGACGCTTTCTCAGTGATATTAATAGGATTTGTAGAGACAGGGTTCCATTGACTCTTAGGAATTAAAATCATCTTCTGCATGTTGATCCTTATTAGTTATTTTTTAAGGAATAAAGATGTTAAAAATGGAAGGGCTACGCTTAGTAGAGGTAGAAAAAAACCGTCGCCAGTCTGCATAAGCTTTTTCCTCTTCTTTGACAAATTAACTTTGTTATTAGCCAAAAGCTTTAGAATCTTCTTTTTTCTACGCAGTTTATGTACGTGTACTTTTTTAAGAGGAATAACCCCTTTCAAAACATTTAAAGCTATCTCACACACACACCTCAACAACTCTGGTGAAGCCCTAGTTAACATCTGCTTTCGAATGAGGGGTGAACTGTTATATAAAGCTTTCAACATATTCATATGACCCCTTATACGAATAGACATGATCCTTATTTTCTAATGTAAACAACAGGGGGTCCTTCTTGAGGTAGTAGGCCTGTTCTAAGTCGCAACTGATCAGGACAATGAGGTCGTAGGTCTATTAATAGGTACGAATATGGTTGTATAGTAGCCTCTTTGAAACTATCCAATAGGAAGGATCTCTCCCCCGGATACATTTGACCCGCTAATACTGAAAGTTGTAACCTGTCTCTGGGATTTTTAAATAAAATTAAATAGCTTGCGTTAAGACTAATTGTACGGTTGTGTTTACCTTGTTGAAAAAGATTCTGTGTAAGCATTATCACACTCATTTTGCGATGGTGTCTGTACTGGGTAAAAATTTTGGCCACTTCCATATGTTCCCCGGCTGAAAACACCATATCATCGAGAATAATTAAGTGATTCATATTCCTAGGGAATAGTGTCTCATCGTTAAATGATTCTGGCAATCCTTTGACAAAAGTGATTTTTAATGTCTTCAACAGTTCATCATACATAGGTTGATAGCAGTCATAAATCCATACGATATTATCTGGTACATTTGACAAACATTCATCACAATTTTCTAATATTTTCTGTACAAGATAGGTCTTCCCACAGCCGCTAGGACCCGCTATAATTGTGGACATGGGTAGTTCTAAACGAGGATCAAAATCATATTCTGCTGTAAACTCCATTTTTCACTCAATACCCAAAAGGTTTCGTCGTACCGTCAGAGTATAGCCGTCTTTTGTCGTAAACAACTCTGACCTTCTTCAGCACATTGGCGTTAGAAAGAGTTAAATCTTTTTTACATCTGTTTATAAGGAATTGGGGTGCAAATAGAATGTGTTCAGGGGTTGACGGGTCACGTTTTAGATATTGTTCAACTAAATTACACATAGAACCAAATGAGACCGTTTTGCAGCTATCGTAAGTCTGCGTAATTCCCTTAGCCTTCAAGACAACATTATCTTGGTTTGTACGATAGGCGTATGATTTGGGTCCACATGCTACCCAATCGATGATGGATTCGTCTGGACGTAGCTCGCTAGTCAGTTCACCTAAATAGGATCCTAAAGGTAAACTCTCATCGTCTTTAGAGGTTTTATAAATTACACTATCTGTGTCATGATATAAAACATTTTCACCAAGTTTATGTAGATAACTATACAAATGCAGACGACCGTAACCTGTTACAAAGGATGCTATGAAAATATTGGTATCTCTTTGACTGAGAAGATGTCGTTCTGTATAAATCCACTGCACTAATGCTATGTCATCATTAAGGAATGAAAAGTATTTGACCTCATATTCTTCAGAGAATAAAAGTTTGAAGAAGTCGGTGGGGTTTCTTAATAGCACTGTGTTTGGTAAATTGGTACGTTGAGCAAATTTACCCCAAAAAGAATTCAACATCAATTTGAACAGACACCTTTTAGCGGGGTTCGATGTGATTGAGTCCTTATCTAACAATACCCCCTCACGGTTATGGTATTCGGTTATGTATAGATCTTTTTCGGCCTCGGTGATCACGTCAGCGGGGTATCCACTAGCTTCTGTCTTGCCTTTCAAGAAAGCTTTAACGTACGATCCAAAGATATCGCTACTACGATCCGGGAAATCCCATACTTGGTGGATTTCAGCTACGCGATAGCCTAGCTCTATAGCTTTGTTTAACTCGGGGGTGATCCATACACCTGTTAACGAGCGTTCGACATCAGTGTGCAGACATTCACTTTCCTGATTGTTTGCGAGAGCACAAGTTCGGCATAAAGGGAATAAAAGTTTACCGTTTCCTCTATAGGGTAGTACAGGAAAAAATAAACCTCTCGGTGGGATCATCGTGGCTTTGACCAATCCAAAATAAGTGTTTAGGTCCTTGAAATCACTGCGTATAATAACGGGGTGACCTGTAGGGTAAAAACACTCTGCACTACTCATAACATGGGGGTATAAAGAACACACATCGTTATACGATATTTTCTCAACACCTGTTGTTGTATAACGTAATCTAATGGCGGATGTCCGTCCTCCATACAAAGCCTCTCTAGGATCAAAGCATTGGTCAGTCAGACTGTACGGATATTGTTTAAGGAATGCTTGAAGTTCTACGTCTGTATCTTTCAAAACATTCCAATCATGTTCCCATATAACGGTCGTGTCCAAGCCGTACGTTGATTTTAAATCATCTATCTTAGCTAAACTATCTGTATACATTTCTCCATACAGTTTACGGGTCAAAGGATTCAGCTCGTGGGCTTTGTAGCATTTTTCACACCCGTGAAAAAAGCAGCCATAAAATTCGAAAGCGTGTTTCTCTATCCCATTGTCCTGATATCCATCTAGATAGTAGGGGCCTACATGTGTCTCGCCACCATTCAAAGCATGTTTTATGGAAATACCGTGTTTTTTAGACATGTATTCGAGCCATTGTATGGATGCACTAGAAAAACATTTCTGATTTTTATAATTGGTCGGATCTGGTATGGCTAGAACGTTTGGTTTTAGATATTGTGTTTTGAAAACTCGTAAGCATGCCGAGGCTATGGTGATAGAGTGAAAAGGGTCGACCGTTGTTTCTTTAATGAAATCCTCCCGAAATTTCAAACAACCGCGGCTGAGTATATCCACATCGTTGGTGCAGTAACGTTTAGCTTCTGACGCAAAATTAAAAACACCTGTCTTAACCCCGTCGTACCATTGAAAGAATTTCGCTCTTTCTGACGGTAACATTCCATCAGGGTTATAACACTCGGGTGCCGGATAGTTACCGATGTAGTTAAGGTTTTCTAGAGAACTGAATGAATGGGGAAAATACCCTTTCATTTGATCAGTAAACCCCATTGCTACGGGTATTTGACTTAATTTCATAGGTAGAAAGGAGACGGAGTCTATATAACGTTGATGAAAGGTCTTATCGTTTAAACATAGGATTTTACTACCTTGGGTGATCAGATTGGGGGTTAAACCATCCATAACCATCGGTTTTAAAACTAGATAGCTATCGAAACCGCGACTATTATGGGCTATGAAGGTGTGACGTGCATAGCGAGGTTTTCGAAAATGTTTAAGAAACTGCTTGACACAGTCAGGACCACTCCAACAATCCTTACGATTATTATTTTGACAGCAAATGAGGTACGGGACGTGAATATTATTACAGTCGACATAAGATTCAATATCGTAAAACACTAAGCTGGGAGGCTGATTAGTCTCGACGGTTAATGTTTTGAAATAACATTTATGATCCCGTTTGGCTATCTCGTTAGGTAAAGGATCCTTACAGGTGTAACAGCTAGCCGTCCTGCACACGTGTTTTTTAGGTTTCAAGGCTGCAATGTAGACGAGCGCACCACATTTTTCACATTTTTTATTAGCGTCGCAAACAGATCGCTGTTTTAGCGTGGTAGGACGACTTGCTTTATGTTGCTCATAACAGAAAGATGAATGACAAATCCTATTGCAATTTTTACATTTCCGTAGCTTTTTAGGCTTTGTATGACAATCAACGTGGTGACATATGGAACAAGTAGTCTTACATGAGTGTGCACCTTTACGTGTGTAACCCGCATAACACCCCGGACAAACGTACGGTGTGCCTAGAAAAGCCTGTAGTCTTGTTATGCCGTAGTAATGCTCAGAATGTAGGAGAAGATGTAAAGTTGGTTCCGTTCCTACATACCCTGAATTATAATGCGAGAAACCTTTATCATCTCGAAAGAATACTATTATTGAACGATTTAAAACCCTCTCGAAGCGTTGTATATCGGTGAAACTCACACCTCCTTCAGGAAGATCTGCAAGTGTTTGTAAAGCATTACCTCTCTGGTAGGCAGTATCTTGATTTATAGAAGGATCTAATAGTAGCGCAACGCTCGTTGCAAAACACTGTTGATCATCGGGATTTATTATGATGTTTAAGTAACAACGTTTCTTGGCTAAAATTTCGCTGTCTAACAACTCATCTATTTTTCTTCTGGCACCACCTTCACCCCTAGGCACTTGTATGATCTGTGCCATCAGATGTAAGGTTGGATCAGCGAGTATTGCATGATTTGATTGCACTATCTGTTCGAGTATCAGGTAGAAATTCTCAAGATCATCACGACCTTTAGTGAGTTTTCTATAAACCGTTTCTGGCATAGTCTCACCCATTAAAGATACCTGTATGACATCACCGTCGGTTGTTAAGTGTTCAATTCTAGTCAGAAGACGTTCCACGGTGTCCGTAATATTATTATGGAATGCAATGAAGTCGGGGGGTCCTTTCGTGGGTTTTAAGTTAAAATGTTCTCTCAGTTCTAGGTTATTATAGCGTCCGCGATTATGTATTGTAGCGCCACCTCTACCAGTTTGGATTGTAGGATTCTCAGCGTTTGAGGTAGATGCTATGGGGCTCGCTAACGATGCACGCATTTCATCTAATTCTGCAAATAACTCCTCCATTTCCGCAGAATCTTCAGGTTCATTGTCATCATCATCGTAGGTATTTCTACACAGCAATCGCATACTAGCCTCTGTCTCAAGTAAATCGCTTGATAAGGTATCATTTTCGAGCGATGTATCGGATTGTAAGGCCAGAATACTATCCTGTGCTGCATTTATAGCTGTGCTCAAGGCAACGTTTTCGAGAGACGTTTGGGTATTTAAACGTGTAAGATTGTTAAGCATTTCTATTGACTTATTATAATCACGATTGACGCTTTCTAAATCTATGTTGTATAGCAGTTGGGGGTTTGTATAGTCATCAACTCTGGCTCTAAGCGCGTCAAGCATTTCTATTGACTTATTATAATCACGAGTGTCTGATAACCATTCGTTAGAGTTATTAGAGAACAAAAAGGCTTCAAGCTCTTCCATATCAGGCATTGAGCAGTCCAGTATATTAACACCGTTTAAATTTTCCTCCATGATTAGTTATTTAAAATAAAAAATAAAATAAAAAAAGCGACTCCCTCCTCAAGTTAATTAGTTACAATCAATGATATCTGCATTTCTGATACACATGGCATTAGGGCATAGCACCATGGAGTCTTGCATAACCTGATAGTACTGTACGTTTGTATTTCAGGGAGTACTGCATTTCAAGGGTCCTGTGATGTTGTCGACGGTAGGCCTCCGGTTTGTGGTGGTGGTGGTGGTGGTGGTGGTGGTGGTGGTGGTGGTGGTGGGGGGCGACCTCCTCGACGTCTTGTTGCTCGATGGCTTGTTGCTCGATGGCTTGTTGATCGATGGCTTGTTGATCCATGAGATTCACCTCCTGCAGTTCCGCGGGCGTTAAATCATCATCCTCGATAGTGGAGGCTGTGTAGAAACGAGAAAGTTTTAGAATACTATAATCTTAAGACACACACACACACACACACACACACACACACACACACACACACACACACACACACACACACACACACACACACACACACACACACACACACACACACACACACACACACACACACACGTACCTGTATTATCGAGGACGGTAATCTCGGCCAATGCTTCAAAGCCCCAGACGTCCGTATAATCTTCCTGCTTTAGATGATTCAATCCAGGCGACGTAGCCGGTTTGCACACCAGCTCTTCCTCCTCCTCCTCCTCCTCCTCCTCCTCCTCCTCCTCCTCCTCCTCCTCCTCCTCCTCCTCCTCCTCCTCCACCAACACCTCCACCAACACCTCCTTCGCCAGCACCTCCTCCTCCAACTCTCCCACCTCGTCGATTAGATTCAACCACCCGCTTCCGTCTGTAAAAAAAATATAAAGATGGGTTTTTATTTCAAGTAAAAAATCACATTAATATTTTAGTGTTATATAAAATGTATTAAAAAAAAACACACCATTTGCATATGATCCCCAGATGATATCGGCATCTATTGGATTTACTTTTTTTAGAAAAAAAACGTAAAATAAGTCACATTTTTATAAAAATCAAACCATCCAGATATTTTGTATATTGAATAATACTTTTAAGGTACTTACCAAGTGGTATTAATATGTCTGCGTATTCCCCCTGGTTTTCTGTAAGGTAGAGATCGATGTTTAAAAATAATATAGAGTTATAATCATGATTTATAAAAGGCTTTATCAGGAATCATTTAAAACGCCATGCGAGCTGTCGTACCGTTGTTATCGCGATATACAGCCATCGTAGGTATTTTGGATGTCTTTTGTTTTTTCAAAAAAGATACAAAAATGGTTATAGGACCATGTATCATTTATACAGGGGGGTATTACTTCCTCTTTTTTTTAGGCCATCCTACTTTTGAAAACGTATTTTCTTTATACTGTAAGACGTCGTTCAGGTAGCCGTTTTGAAAAACACACACACACACACACACACACACACACACACACACACACACACACACACACACACACACACACACACACACACACACACACAATGGGGAAGTCGCTGGCCCATTAAACGTTCTGACATAGAGAGATATCTTATCTCGACAGACCTTACACTTTCATTCTAAAAAAGCTGTGTTGTTGTTTTGAGATCACTCTACCGCACATGCACTCCCCGCAGGAGGGATGCTGCAGAGCGATCTCAAAACCACCAGCCACCCGTCAACATAGCGCATCACTGCCCTCAATACAACACTATGAAGAGTGTTGCTTCAGACTCTCTACTAAAACACGACACACACACACACACACTGTCATACACGTCTTGAGCCATTCATAACGGTACTGCACGACTTTCCCCCCGCAATCGCCTACACGCTATACGGATAGAGACAGGCGCGCGCGCGCTGGTGGGGATTCTTAAACATCTCCGCGCGGGATAAATACACTTTCTGAAAAGAAATACAAGGTTTTTGACAATACACTAAACACCTTCTGAAGATTGATGTGCAACTATATTCTGAACACACACACACACACACACATTTGAAATAAATACACTTTCTGAAGAAAACACATCTTGTATTTTTATTCTGAAGATACACAAATTCTTAAGACTTTGGAATACACATAATGTATTCAACCTTGTAAAACTTAATTGTGATGATATATTCTGAAAACGTTTGGAAATACAGAAATACATATTGTGAAAACCATGGAATACACTCTTTTTGAAAAAAATAAAATAAAAAAAAATCTCCTCCCCTTCCGAAAACCGGATGTCCCGCCCTCAAAACCGGATGTCCCGCCTCCTTACATCCTAGACCAATCAGAGAAGCCCTAGGGGGTCATAAATCATCTCAAAATAACCTACCCTAAGTCCCGCCCCCTTAAACCTCTCGGCCAATCAGAACGCTCCAAATTCCAAAAAGGGGCGTGGCTACAATCAATCAAACTAAAAGGGGCGTGTTTTGCATAATGTGACACATACCGTATCCTACTTCTCTCTCTTCCCTCACTGAGAGGGAGGTTCTGAAACTCACCGAGGAGGCTCTGAAACTCCCTGTAACAGAGGTCCACAACATGGAGCCTGAAAATAACTCACGAAAGTCTCACAACCAATAGAAACGCGCCCAGTGACGTACTCTATGGCGGGGGGAATTCCGTGGCCCACCGCCCAATATGGCGTGGGACCAGGAAACCCCCCCCCCCCCCTCCCTACCCTGTGACGCGCTGATCCAGCAACGTGACAGGAAGCCCGACGGACAGGAGGCCCAACCCCCTGACCAATCAGAAAAAGGGGAGGGAGGTTTTATCAGTTCACCCCCTCATGACCCCTCACCCCTGATACGATGCAATGACAAAGCAGAGCCATGACACCAGTCATAGCGTGCTACATGAAGCATTAACAGCTTCACATAGACTCATGTGCGAACCTGCCACCTGAATTTTTACACCTTTTCCTAAAGGAAGAAAAACACAGACCAAGAGAGGGCCCCTTTAAGGGCCCTGGTACAAGAGCTTACACATATAACTTCTGTAGGCCAACACCTAACCCAGTTGTGGATCTTAACGACACACACAACCCTCCATCACAACAAAAAAGGCAAAAGTACACTCTCACTACCGTAAGAGGAACGCCGTTTTTCATAACGAGAGAAGACACAAGTCCTCGATTAAGTACAGTCCACATGACAGCAACCAAACAATCTTCAGAAAAAA
>NC_140173.1:41689670-41809670 GCF_963971535.1 Notolepis coatsorum | reverse complement strand
CACATTGCTTTCAGTTTAGCTGGTCGTCCACACTAATACACATTGGCAGTATTAGGGGGAGGGAAACTGATGGGTGGGGATCGGGCGTTGTGGACAGCGACTCCTACAGGTCAGTTGGTGCGCCTGCGCAGTAGAATCAGGAAGCAATGGGGGCGGGGCCCCTCCAAAGCCCAGACCCCTGACGCTGAGAGATCGCGCCACGCAGGTGAAAAGATGCGACTGCTGTTACCTCGAGTATCGGAGGGGACTCGTGCAATGTATGACTTAGTCCACATTGCAGCCGGCTTGTGGGAGGCATGAAACAGCGTTCGAGACAGGGGAGGGTTGAATTGGACGATACGAAATTGGGGATGGGAGAAAAATAGAAAATGGGAGAAAAAGTGGATAAAAAAAAATTATTATTAAAAAAATTATATATATATATATATATATATATATGTAAATTTATAATAATTATGAGTGAATTTGTGCTTGACGTGTTGTCATTGAATAACCTCCACTGGTAGGTAGTTAAGTTTATATGAATACTATGATTACAGTGTAAGGCAAGGCAGTTGTAGGAAACAATAGGCATGCAGGTATAAATTGAGTAGAAGCAACTATACCTTTTTTTCAAATGGGTTAGAGATAAAGAGGATATGCAGTATGATTTATTTAAAGCCTGTTTAACCCTTTCACTGCGACAGAAGATTAACCCTTTACTATCACACAACCGACGGCGATGCTCCATCATTAGCATCATTGTCAGTTGTGTGATAGTAAAGGGCTAACATTCTGTATTGTCACAGTGAAAGGGTTAACCAGCTGTCGTGTGGCAGTGAAAGGGTTAACGAGGTGAAGCTGTTTGATCTTTAGGAACATGTCGTGGGTCAGCATGCAGGTTGTGTGTCCCTGTGTGCAGCGTGCAGGTTGTGTGTCCCTGTGTGGCTCAGCGTGCAGTTTCTGCATTGTGTTTATTTCTCTCTCTGAAGTCGACCTTCTCATACTGGCTGTACAACTTTGTCATCCCCCTTAAAGGAAAACTCCAACATTTTGGGAAATTAGCTTATTTAACATCTTCCCTGGAGTTAGACAAGAAGATACATACCTTTTTTGTCTCTGTGCATGCATTTAGCTTTGGGAACAGTCGCTCCGTTAGCATAGCTTAGCTTCATCACTGGAAGTGGGGGAGATCCGGAGCTTCATCACTGGAAGTGGGGGAGATCCGAAGCCTGACGTTCCCTTACACTGTATACAGTCACAAAATACACTCCAAATACAACTCCAAAACGTTCATGTAAACATGTTGTGACCTGTGTATTCACTACGTGGAGAAATAAAAAATAATTGAATTAGACAATTACGTTTTATAAGCAAATATACTTGGAACTATTTTTTGCCTAACCACTCCTCTCTGAGCGCAGTCAGTGATTTCAACGTGTCGTCGTGATTGTTGACATTCTCATTCATTCAAAGGATCCGAACCGATTGAAGTTTATGGATACCATGACTTAAAATCCTCTTTCCTTGACGATTAAAAGCCTCCCCAATTTAGAAAACAGTAATCCAATGGCTGGTATTGATAATATACTACTAACTACTGGACGCTCTGAGCTAACCGGAGCTAACACAGAACAGGATGGTAAAGCATATATAATGACTTCCTTTCTGGGGTTTTCAAAATAAAAGTGCGACGTTTATAGCAGCGGAAAACGTTTATTTTGTACATTATCGAACGTTAACACGAACCTAAACTAACGTTACAACTAACCTAAAGTTAGCCCGTCGCTCTGTGCTTCTCCGGCAATCCTCAGTGACATCGTGATTTGCTCCGCTCTCAGTACCGCCAGGCCCTCTCGGCCTCTGTCTTTAGCGTTGCGGAATACCAGCCCCAGGCTGGTGTCGTCGAGCATCGGCGCCGACCCACAGCACGCGCCTGCGTCCCGCTGGTTGTCCAGGGCTTGCCCCTCCGCCGTCAGCTCTCCCGTGGGCATCGCCAGGACCGTCTCCTCCAGCCCCGCCTCTGCATGCGGCACAGCATGCGCTCTCCCCAGAGCTCACAGTTCTCTGCTTTTCCGTTGAGTATCGGCCACCCGTCTTCTCTTTTGCCTTCCATCCTCTTCGTTAATGGTATGCTTAGCTTTTTACTCTGGTCGGCCTAACGACTAGCCACGCAGTGCTCCTGGCGCTATCCTAGCCTATAGCTTCAGCTAAGCTTGATACAGTACCTCCACTATTTCGCCCCGGCGTTATCTGGGCCCATAACCTGTTAACAGAACTCACTTCAGGACGGCAATAATGTGGTCAAGAGGCATGGTTTCTATCTTGTGCCTGAACTGGCGTGGCTTCTTTTATTCACATATAAGCAGTAGTTTTACAACACTCTTCTCTCTTTGAGAGACGTTGGAGGAGAGAACAATAGGGGCGGGCACCACCTCTTTTATAGTCACCCTAAGGTAGAATACCTGAGTGGCTACGCCCAGAGCGCCCTCCAGTGGGGACAGATATATATGCACCAAGGCAATCACTGATGGAGACAATTTGTCTATACAGGTAAACAGTTACTAGTGTAAACAGTCATATGTACAGTTGGACAGTTACTAACAATCCCATACACTTATCTCAACACAGATATCCTCTTATTTTGTTCTTACCTGGGATTCAGCAATGTTTTCTTATTTTTGCTTTTCTCTCAGGCAAGACCAAATTCTAAGAGTGGTCAAGAGCACTTGTACCCAGATAAGAAACTCTTACCCAGATGAGAATTATTTTTAAAAGCCTACCATTAATAATAATAATAATACATCAGATTTATATAGCGCTTTTCCTAATGCTCAAAGACACTTTACAAAACAAACAATACAATACAATACAGTTTTAGTAGAGAACATATTTTTTTATATTAAAAGGTGAGAGAGGAAGGAGTTCATGGGTTGAAAGCAAACCATTGATCAATTGCCCCCAAATACCCCAAAATACGACTTTAAAAACCCAGAAATGTTCAATAATTATTATTATTATGATAACTTATTGCGTGCGTTCTGCATGCATTCTGTTTCTGAAATGGATTATATTGCTGTTAGAACAGTTAGTTGCTCTGGCCGCCCAGGCCGTACACATAGAACGTATTTAGTTCTATTTGCAGAGCATGATGAGTGGCTGCTTAACCGTTTCAGATTGCCAAGAGCAGTGCTTTTAGATGTATCTCAAATCCTGCGCCTCCACACCTACAAGTTCTGAGCGCACTCTGGGTTTTAGCCACAGGGACCTTTCAGAGAGATAGGTGACAGGTCCGGTATTTCCCAATATGATGCGCAATTGGCTCTTGACAAGCGCACAGTCGTTCAGTATTGTAGTATAAATCTTTATTTGCCATCAGATTACAGACGGTTAAGAAAAAATATAAGAAACATAATAAGAGAGTATTGGTGAATGAGGCCCATTGGCCTTGGCTCAACATATAAAAGAACACATTTTCATTGAGAACACATTTACATTGAGTGCACACTGTGCCCCCCCCCCCCTCTCCTCCTACACATTTATATTACAGACCTGGTGTTCAGCTCCACTGGTCCAGAAAGTGTGTAGATTGTAGGTGAAAACAAGTAAATATGGTATAAATTAAACAAAAAGGTTCACTGTGTTCCTTCACTGTCGGCCTCCACCTTGTTTCATTTATATTGTTCAAGATAAACATGATTTATTCCATTCATTCTTGATTATAATGATTAAAAAGAATAGTTTCACAGACATCACATTAACAAAAAAACAAATATCACTTTTATTAATTAATGTGATCTAGCAGAGGTAAATGGCAAATATTAACTGGATATATGCTGTCTAGAGTGCTTGTAATTGAGATAAAGTTAACATCTGTTAAAGTATATATTCTTTTTAATTAATTGTTTTGGAATCATTGTTTTAAAATCCCAATCATGTTGTGGGCCCACCAGCCCTGTGAACACTGGGTGAGGAACAAAAACGCAAACACCACATAAGGGTTAATCATTACTGGAATATGATAAACACGTCTCTGGCATCACAATAAGTCAACGGACGTCCACTTACTTGGTGTCACACAAAATGCTGCTCGGCGTTGACATCGACCTGCATTTAATGTGACACCGATCTGCATTTTACTCTGAACACTCACTCCGGCCGCGTCCTAAAAGTCTGTGCCGACCAACTGGCCCCAGTATTCACTGACATATTTAACCTGTCCTTAGAACAGGCTGTCATCCCCACCTGCCTGAAGAAGTCCACTATTATCCCTGTACCCAAAAAATCCAAGCCTGCTTGCCTCAACGACTACCGCCCTGTAGCTCTCACCTCCATAGCCATGAAGTGCTTTGAGAAGCTAGTAAAGGGCTACATCTGCTCCTCCCTCCCCATCAACATGGACCCCCTGCAATTTGCATACCGCCCCAACAGGTCCACGGAGGACGCCATAGCCCATGTGCTGCACACAGCAGCATCACACCTGGACAAGAGGCAGGGGAACTATGTGAGAATGCTATTCATCGACTACAGCTCGGCATTCAATACCATAGTCCCCTCCATACTCATAGCCAAGCTCAGGGACCTGGGCTTGAACTATGACCTCTGCCAGTGGGTCTTGGACTTCCTGACTGGCAGACCCCAGGTGGTGAGAGCAGGCAACTGCACCTCCTCATCCATCACCCTCAACATAGGGGCCCCCCAGGGCTGTGTTCTGAGTCCCCTCCTCTACTCCCTGTACACACACGACTGTGTGGCTCAGCGGAGTAGCAATACAATCATCAAATTTGCTGACGACACAGTGGTGGTGGGCCTGATCTCTGCCAACGACGAGAGGGCCTACCTGGAAGAGGTCAAGGTTCTGGCGGGATGGTGCCAGGAAAACAGTCTCTCCCTGAACGTCAGCAAAACAAAGGAGATGATTGTGGACTTCAGGAGGTCGGGGGTCAAGGACTACAGCCCCCTCAGCATCGACGGGGCACCGGTTGAGAGAGTCAACAGCTTTAAGTACCTCGGAGCCTACATATCCGAGGACTTGACATGGACCACACACATTGACAGTGTTGTGAAGAAGGCACGACAACGCCTCTACTTCCTCAGGCGCCTAAGGAAGTTCCAAGTCAGCCAGAAGATCCTTAAGAACTTCTACTCATGTACAATAGAGAGCATCTTGACCGGCAACATCACCTCCTGGTTTGGGAATAGCACTGCACAAGACCGTAGCAGACTACAAAGAGTGACACGTTCAGCCGAACGCACAATTGGAAGGGGGCTCCCCACCCTCCAGAACATTTACAACAAGCGTTGCAAGGGCAAGGCTAAGAGAATCATTAAAGACTCCAGTCACCCGAACAACTGCCTCTTTGAACTGCTGCGGTCAGGCAAGCGATACCGGAGTCTCAAGGCGAGCACAGAAAGACTCAGAAGAAGCTTCTATCCCCAGGCCATCAGGCTGCTAAACGAACAATGAACACTACACAACAACAACCACCAAACGCACATAGCACACACATCCACACGCACACACTCACTTTAAACAAACACACTGTAGCACCCACTCCACACACTTTATAGCACACACCCACTTTAAACAAACACACTGTAGCACCCACTCCCCACACTTTATATTTATTGATGAAGGATTGCACTACAACTCGTACACCTTACTGTAAATTGTACCTAAATTGTACCTCATCCCATGTCTGCTTTGCACTATATAGTACTGTACATTAGTACACTGCATAGTATTGTATATTATATGGTAACTCAGAACATTGTACATATGTCTATACCGAACACTGTGACCTCATTTTCTTCTTCTAAATTACATGCTATACTATGTTATTTGATACTATCTTGTCTAGCACAGTCTCTGGAGCGTAACAGTAAGAAGCATTTTGTATGAAAGTATTCTGTACTTCTGTATGACAACTATTAAAGAAACTTGAAACTTGAGAGTAGGGCAGGATCATGATTAAATGGGTATAGGATTGGTCCGGTAAAACGTTGGCAGGTAGATGACGCTAAATTTAGTTTTACTATCGCTAATCATCATCCATTCCAAATCATTTGGACCATGTCTTTTTTCATCATCTGAAGAAACTTGACAAGTTTGAATGGCTTTTCTAAATTAAGTGTGTAAAACTGGCAGTTTTATTTCGAAATATTGGAAACGGAGATAACCTAGACACTTTATTTTGACATCGGATGACGACGACATGACAGAAGTCTAAACAGCGTGGACACATTTTTGTAAACTGGCGCGAGACATGTAGGAAATTGGTATGCGGAGGTATGCTCGACTATGAAAGCTCAAAGAGTTCGCGCGGACCTCGGCGTACGTTCCGCTCGACTATGGGAGGGCCTTTAGCTGGAGTAAGGAATGGCCAAAAATGCTTATTTTAGTGAAGAGGCATGGCTGACCCCATTGCTAGGTGTGATGTTGTCTTTGAGCCACTGTCACTGGTTGATGGTGGAATATCTTAACACAATGGCGCCCGACCACGGATACATACGTGTTTCGAATCCATGCTTAATGGACCGAAGGACGGATATATCCGTGGCAAGTTGTTTTGGCTTTTATTCCATTTTAATAACCTATTCAAGGTCGCCGAGCTGCACTGCAGATGTACCCTACTCTTTGAATTCGAGAAAGTGCATTACCGGCCAGATCCTCTTAGGGGCGCCTTGCGATAATGCAGTGTTCCCTGTGGCCGAAGTTGTATTTTAATTTTTTTATCTCTAATGTAGTTTTCTACTCACCTGAAGCGATAGCTATTGTCTGTTGCACGGAATACGTTTTGGATCGCGGATTTCACTATGCAATAAGGGGATTTATCATCAGCCAATGGACACATCGATCTACCAGATGTCGATCGATAACAGGGAAATGCTCGGGGGGGATCCAACCGGCTCATGGTAAGATCTTTTTCACAAAAATTACATGCTGATCAGAGCTTGCTATGATACTCAACCAGCCGACCAGCGTATGTGGCTACTTAGACGAACACGGTTATTGGTCATCAATAATCAGAAACGACGTCCCCCGCCCCCCCCCCCCCCCCTTCCATGCATACATGCTTGAGGATCATACCGATCATATGCAGTTTGAGTTTTAACTGTAGCTTTTGTATAACGGAAATGCCATTGGATATAACGTTAGTAGCTATTAGCCTTTTATCTCGCCTTCCAGGAAATATACTAGACCAAATGCTGTATAACGCTTATATTCACTGCGCTATAAAATGAGAACGTATTGATGAAAAAATTATTTCTTTAATCCATTTTGAAGGGACGGTTTATGGTCTCCATTGACAATGAGAATGGACAGATAGCAATACTAAAAAGTATCGATTTAGCTCTACAAACAGCCCCAAGTCTGTTTACATATGCTGGTCGTCTAGAGTGGGGCCCGTCTAATCCCCGTGGCCGTCAATGTGTTAATGTAACGGGTGTAAAACTCACTCCCCAGAGGCATCCAAACTGAGCGCTTAGAAGGGAATTCCTTTCTTGGCGCAGCGGTTTGTGATGTCGCCCGCAGTGCGGACGCCTGGGGTTCGACTCCCACTCAAGGCATGGTCGAAGTCGTGGCAGGGGCGAGTTGTCTCTGTTACATTGGTGCCGTAGACCCGGATGCCTTGGGTGGTGTGAGTTTAGGGGGGGTGAATGTAACGGGTGTAAAACTCACTCCCCAGAGGCATCCAAACTGAGCGCTTAGAAGGGAATTCCTTTCTTGGCGCAGCGGTTTGTGATGTCGCCCGCAGTGCGGACGCCTGGGGTTCGACTCCCACTCAAGGCATGGTCGAAGTCGTGGCAGGGGCGAGTTGTCTCTGTTACATTAATGCCTGACAGAAATCTACAGTATACCCCCAGGTTAGCTTATCTTTAAAGTCTTTAAACCTAGTGCTTAAAGGGGAACTTCGCCACTTTTTATGTGGATGTCCAATCAGTGTTGATGGTTGTCCAATTATCTAGCAGTCTCAGTCAATGAGTCAACTAGATGTCCCCCTTGGAAGGGTGTGGGCGAATTACTTTACGTTTACTTTACTTTACGTTTAGTCAGCGTGTAGTCAGCGTACAATCAGACGTTAGTCATATTATTTACCTATACAAAGGAAAGGAAATAAACGGCATTAATTAGTAACTAGATATATGAATCAAAGATAAATGCGGATATTAACGGTGCATACAATGCAACGTACCGTTGGCCAGTCAGAGTTCGCCCACAGGGCTTGTCACCTTACAGCCTAGGGCTAAAAGTGTCACTTAAATAGGGCGACGCGCCGGCGCAGAGACAGCTTACCTGTCCAGAGTCACAATACGTCTTCCAAAGTGCGTCCACTAGGCAGCACCAGATAATAACTAACGCATGCAATAAACGCATACAATAAATGTTACTTATGATAATAATGAAGAATAATAATAATGAACATATTGGGAAAAACGTCGGATAATTCTCCAATGGTAAATGTAGTCATTTGGAGCAATACATTCCCTTGAATCTCTATTATCCTGCCTACATGTACCAGGATGCATTGCACGTGACCAGACCATGCAGAAACCAGCCCAAAGAGACAATTATTTGAATAATTATGTTGTAATGTTACTCACATTTATCTACATATGAAGTGCCAAAGTCTATTCAAACTTTATTTAGACTCTACTAACGTTATTCACAGACCCAGCAAACACAACAGCCTGGAGGCTAATGCTAGCTCGCTAACTTAGCTATATAATACCACTACAAACAACTGCCTGTAGGATAGTGCTAGCTAGCTAACCTAGCTATTGAATGCCACTACAACAGCCTGTCAAAACAGCCTGTCCGGTTATGTGTTGTCTTCAATGCAGCTAGCTGGTGATGTTATATACGAGCTAGCACTAGCCTCCAGACTGTTGTGTTATGTATTCAATAGCTAAGTTAGTGAGCTAGAGCTAGCCTCCAGGCTGTTGTGTTGTGTATGATAGCTAAGTTAGATAGCTAGCGCTAGCCTCCAGGCTGTTATGTTATGTATTCAATAGCTAAGTTAGTGAGCTAGAGCTAGCCTCCAGGGTGTAGTGTTGTGTATTCAATAGCTAAGTTAGATAGCTAGCGCTAGCCTCCAGGCTGTTATGTTATGTATTCAAAGTTAGATAGCTAGCGCTAGCCTCCAGGCTGTTATGTTATGTATTCAATAGCTAAGTTAGATAGTTAGCGCTAGCCTCCAGGCTGTTATGTTATGTATTCAATAGATAAGTTAGCGATCCTAGTTGTAAGGATTTGGTACTTTTTCTAGGAAGAGAAAACAATGGAATTCCTTAGACGAACAAATAAAAAGGAAATTACTTTTGTGAATGAATTTTTTGCAACATAGTGATACATAGATGAGAACTCTGCAAACTATTTTCATTTCATGGGATCTTTAAATTATGTACACTAGGGGTGGAAAAAAAATGTATACAGTAATATATCACAATATTTTGAGTGACGATATTATATTGATACAGTGACTGTGACGCCAAGCCTACTTTTCTTTTGCTTAACAATCCCATTTTACTGCAATACAAATTATTGGAATGAGTGGAACAGACTGAATTGTTATCTTATTTGATGAAACAGATGATGATATTATTTGATTACAGTAGATGAAACAGATTATATTAGCTTATTAGATGAAACATGATGTTTGCAACAATCCCCTCTTTATCCCTCCTCCCCACACTGACACAGCCTTTTCAACCTGGCAAAGGTCAGGCCTAGTTAGAGTGAGGGACCTCTACACCAATACGGTTTTCTGTAGTTTTAGCAATCTGTGTGAAAAATGTGGCCTCCCGAGATCTCATTTATTCCAATACTTTCAAGTTCGAAACTGGGTTAAACAACATAATGCCTCCTTCCCTAATATCTCCAACTCAGTAATCAACACAATTCTGGACATCCCCACAAATCAAAACCCTGATCTCCCGAAACACAGAAACATTTCTTGATAAAATCAAAGAGGACTGGGAAAAGGAATTGGGCTATTTGAGGATATTTGGAATGGAGTATTGGCCAGAGTAAATGACAGTACATCTTGCTCCAGGCTCAATCTGATGCAATTTAAGGTGGTCCATCGCATCTACTTCACAAACTCTAAACTCTCCAAAATATATCCCGATATTACAGACTCTTGTAATAGATGTCACATGTTTTGGTCTTGTCCCCGCCTACACAGCTTCTGGACAGCTATTTTCAAACACCTCGCCGAGGCCTTCGACATGGAGCTAACTCCCAGTGCAGAAATAGCCATCTTCGGAGTCTTACCAAGACCGGACCATCAAAGGGTTAGGAGAAGAACAATAGATAGAATTGCCATTGCATCCTTATTAGCACACAGAAGGATCTTGCTAGAGTGGAAATCACCAGCAGCCCCAAAGCATCCCTATGGCTCAAAGATCTCATGTTCTTTTTAAATCTGGAGAAAATTAAATACAACCTAAGGGGGTCTAGTGAAAAGTTTGAAATAGTATGAGGCCCTTTTATTGGTTACATAGCCCAGCTAAAGACACTCTAGATGGGTGCCCCAGTGGCGAACCACATAACGCGCTGAGTCGCGGCATGGCAGACCCGGGTTCGATTCCAGGACCCGTCGTTATTTGCTGAATGTCTTCCCCCCACTCTGTCTCCCGTTCCTCCTCTCTCTCTCTCTCTATTGGACTGCCCAGTAGTAAAAAGAAAAGAAAAAAAAAGCAATATACGCTACAAAATAAATCTTTAAAGACACTATAGGACAATGAGAAGGAAGGATGAGTGAGAGAGATATGTGTTTGTATGTCTCTGTTATCTGTTGTGTATTTGTAGGATTGGGTAGGACAGGGGAGGGGGGGGGGGGGGGGGGAGGGTTCGCACAAGGTCCGTGAAGTGCTTAGTGCTTGATTTTGAAAAAAAAATATCAAGGCCTGAAATTAATTGAAAATAGATATTTTTTTTCTTTTTGACAAGGTGCTTGGAAAGCCCTTGAAATTCAAATCTGCCATTCACATTGAGGGCTTTGATCATCCAAGATAGAATTGTATGGAATCAAGAAATTGAATTTATTATTATTATTATATATATTTTTTTATTTTATTAAGGTGTGGCTAATTGTGGGAGATTGGCTTTGAGCCATAAATATTGGATCAGATTTTATTTTTATTTTATGAAAAAAAAAAAAAAATCTATAGAAAACAGCACTTAACTCAATCAGCACTAGGGGTCGGGGTGCCAGGGGGCGCTAGAACGCCATCACTTTAATCAATGGGGAGACTGTGAAATTTGCTAGTGGTTAAAATATATCTTATACACCCGTCGATTATCAGTGAGTTTATTCCAGTCAACATGCACAAAACAGATTGTTTTTTCATCCGTACATTTCCGTTTTATACTGTTTGGAATATGAGTATAGTTTTGGTGATTCTTAGTAATCCCAGGAAAAGACGCGATAATAGCGTTTTAGTGGAATACACTTATCACGTTATCATTTTTCGCCTGATTATCGAATCTTTCTGAAATCAATGCTAGATTATCGTTATTATCCTTCCTCGTGCATACATGCAATGGCCCTCGTAGCGGGGCGCTCGCCCCCCCTCCTCCCACTGCAGCCAACGGTAAAAAGCCACACACAGTCCACACAGACAGCTTCGATCGTGGTAGAAAGAAATATCAGATCAACACAAGATTGGATATATAGAGTCCTTACCTGGTCTCTGATGTAATGCAAAAGAAAAAATCCAATTATCTGATCGCCATTCCAAATACTGCTTGTGGAGGTCTGTCCCACATTGTCCGGTATTGCATATGAAGGGGGGGGGGGGGCAGCATCGCAGATGCATAGTTGCAAACACTCGTCCTGCCGGAGTATTTAAACCCCGCCCGCATGGCTCAGATCGGCCCAGAAAAGAAACGACACCATTTCTAATAGAGTGCAATACCGGCTGGAAGGCGTAGGCGGCGGTATTTGCCCTTTTGCAAGCTCAGACCCATTCCCAATGATAACATCAGGCTGCATGGATGAAAAATGAATGGATATAGTTAATAAAATAAATAACGATTAAAACCAGAGTTTTCTCGTGATTGGCGCTGAGTGGTTGGCGCGTTAAGCCGACTTTTCTCGTGACTGGCGCAGAATGAGTTAAAAGTGAACTGTATCCTTTTTAAAATGAGAAAGTCCTTGAATTTAATTTTGCAATGTCTGTGGGAACTCTGGAGAGAGGGGGGGGGGGAGGGCGAAAATATAAAATGTGCCATTCAATGTGTATTGTATTCCACTGTACCTTTGACAACTAATAAATAAAGTTATAAAAAAACAAAAACAAAAACAGATTATGTATATATTATCTTATTCGATGAAACATGATGTTTGTATATTATTTTATTATATGAAACAGATGATGTATATATATTATGTTATTAGATGAAACAGATGATGTATATAATATATTATCTTATTCGATTAAACATGATGTATATATGTTACTTATGTTATTAGATTAAACAGATGATGTATATATGTTATGTTATCTTATTAGATGAAGTATATATATTATCTTATTAGATGAAACAGATGTATGTTATGTTATTATATTAAACAGATGATGTTTATATGTTATCTTATTAGATGAAACTGATGATGTATATATATATTATCTTATTAGATGAAGTATATATATTATCTTATTAGATTAAACATGATGTATATGTTATCTTATTAGATGAAGTATATATATTATCTTATTAGATGAAACAGATGATGTATATAATATATTATCTTATTTATTAATTAAACATGATGTATATTAGGGCTGACCCCATATTAGTCGATTAGTCGACTAATCGGTCGAAAGGAGCCGTAGTCGACTGCCAACCTCTTAGTCGAATAAAAAAAAAAAAAAATTATAAATAATTTTTTTAATTTAAATTTTTTATCATTCTTTCCAAAAGAAAAGAGGTCTAGAAGCGTGGCTAACGCTAATGGCACGCATACCAGAGGCTAACTGCCTACGAAAACAGGCACAGAGGCACTGAAAGAGGATTTCACCCATCTAATGAACACACTAGACTAGACAAATATCAACATGTATCCATCAGTGGACCAATTGCATGCTTTTGCAGAGGACAAGAAACCTTCAGTCGACTCCTTCAGACATTAAGCACTCCCACAGCCCAAATGGAATGATAAAAAAAAATATATATATATATATTATATATTTTTTTTATTAATTTTCTTTACTAATAGTCGACTAACGGCAAATTTTGGCCAATCATAGTCGACTATCCAAATCCTTAGTCGGGGACAGCCCTAATGTATATATATCCGGTGATTCCCACCCCTAATGTCCACTCACACAGACAGAGGCTGAAATCACACCCCTTTCACACACACATAGCAGAGGGTTGGGCGCGGTGGAGAGCCAGCTTAGTAGAGTAGCCTTCAGAATAAAGAATACACTCTTTTCTCATGGTTATGAACTCTTCACATCTGTTCTCATGGTTATGAACTCTTCACATCTGTTCTCATGGTTATAAACTCTTCACATCTGTTCTCATGGTTATAAACTCTTCACATCTGTTCTCGTGGTTATAAACCCTTCACATCTGTTCTCATGGTTATAAACTCTTCACATCTGTTCCCATGGTTATAAACTCTTCACATCTGTTCTCATGGTTATAAACTCTTCACATCTGTTCTCATGGTTATAAACTCTTCACATCTTTTCTCATGGTTATAAACTATTCACATCTTTTATCATTCACATGTACATTCTTTTCTTTATACTTATATTCTCTTCTTAACTCTTTCTCTGCCAGCTATTATCCTCATCCTGTAGTAAATGCGCCACGCTTTAAAATAGGCATTTTCACTGTGCATCGCAGTGTTTGCAGGGCTATCTATATTATAGCTATGGAGACAATACTATGGCTCATTTGACAGTAACTATCCCTCGTTCAACATGTAAAAAATAATAATAATACTAATTTCAAAGGGTGGGCGATACTGCCACCTAGCAGGATATGGCCGGTACTGCACTCTCTGGGTCTCAGTATGGCTTTTAACGGTAACATAGAGGTCCGTGAAACTGAATAGAATATTAAAATAAAAAAAAAGGAAAACTGACCAAATAACGTATATATATACGTGATTGGCGTTCACCGGTTGGCGAGCAAACACGAATATATACGTGAATGGCGCAGATTGAGTTAATGCGTATGTTCTTTTCTTAATGTGTACGTTTTTTTCTCAACCAGAAGATATTTTCTCAATGCAAAATCAGTGGGGACAACCTCTCAGTCTCCCCAGTGTATACCAGTGTCTACCAGTATACTGTATACCACGAGACAACATGTCACTCCCGAGGCAAGTAGTGGGATCGGAAATTCAATATGTTCAGGAACTGGGAAGTGGTTTATTGTGAAATGAGGCACCAGCACATGACAACCAGAGGAAGGAAACAGGGAATACAGTCTGGCAGCAGATGACTGCGCACAGTTATATTTATAACCTCAGTCATATTCAGGTCAGAGTTTTCTGTATGCGCACTGGACGCTGTTGTACGGTGAAAGAAGCTGAAAGTACGCTACGCGCCTTCCCAGAAAGAAGCTCTTACTGTGGTGCTGAATCAAAAAACATACTTAGAAAAACAACATCCAAGGATGTACAGCAGCACTCACTGACACAGTCGATTTCTATGGAATCTGTAATGTATATTTTGTTGAGCTCATGAAAGCACATTTCCCATAACGTTGGGGTCACCTGCCCGACAACAACCCTCAGCTCTGTACTGAGCAGTCATCAATGGTTTTAAAAGAAACAACATCCAAGGATGTACAGTAGATCCCACCAACTTTGAGAATGAGGACAGTGCCTCAGTTTCACTAATTTACAAAAACATGCTAACGTTTGGGCCTAGTTAGCCTGCATCAGAGCATGAATGTTAATGTATGAAGGCACTCTCCTTGTCCTTTTTCACAAAGTTGGTGGGTGCTACTGTACATATTAGGAAGCCACGATATTCAGAATAAATTGTGATCATTGCACTGACAATATACTTACCTGTGCTTATCGTGATTTTGAGAATTGGGCGAATGGCGAGTCAAGTCAAGTCAAGAGTTTTATTTGTCACGGCATACAAGCATACAGTAAAATGCGGGGGGTCATGCATTGTGCAATAATACAAGTAATAAGAAAGGAATGAGAATAAGACATTTGTGCAATAATACAACAATAATACAAGTAATATGAATAGACATAACAGGTATAATGTACATAAAGTTTACAAAAAGCATGGTAAGACATGCTAAGGTCCTGCGATAGTGCAATACAATGTTAGCTACGGATGAGGCACTGGGTCAGTGCTTTTGTCACACAGTTATATTATCATCAGTGTTGTGCTAGTTACTGAAAAATAGTAACTCAGTTACTTTACTAGTTACTCATTTCAAAAGTAACTCCGTTACGTTACTAGTTACTTACACCCAAAAGTAATGCGTTACTGTGAAAAGTAACTATTTAGTTACTTGAAGAAGAAAAAAATTGCTCCCATGCAGCCAGATACAGATACTCAAAATCGGTTGATCAACTTGACAGTTTCCATTCACATCACTGAACTCTGCTAAGCAATGTGGTCTAGAATATACAAACACAAATCTGACACAAACACAAATGTCCCGACGTAATAAGAAATGCACGTGCCTAATTGCTCTGGGAGGTTGAGCGCAGGCACGTTTAGGTTGCGCGCATGCACGTTTAGGTTGCGCGCATGCACGTTTAGGTTGAGCGCATGCACGTTTAGGTTCTAGGTTGAAAATAAGTGCTTGAGGAACAGCATTGATATCTGTCGCCGGAGCGTTTCATTATAACAGTCTTGCAACGTTGTTTAAAGGGGAACTATCTTATAAATGGCCTTTTTGAGTGTTTAGCATTGTTTCCTAGCTATGTGAACTTATATTAATATGATCTATGTCTCAAAATTCTCATATTGGTGCATTCTTCCAATTCTCCTCTCACAATATTCACCCTCACTGAACTGAGTCGTTTGAAAATGTGCCTATATGTGATGTCATATAGTCACTGCTGCATGTTAATGTTGGGACGCTCCGCAGTGGTTTAGGTGGCACCTGCAGCCCAGGCTCAAAACAGCTCGAAATCTTGAGGTAGAAAAATGCTGTTTTTGAGGACTTGATTAGAAATACAAAACAATGAATAAAAAAAATATATATATTACAGAGGTGTTCCATAGACTCACAGGAATTGTGTAAAAGTGCCCAAATAGTGAAAGAAATAGTAAAATAGTTCCCCTTTAAGATATCAATCGTGCATTGCAACGTTAGAATAGTTAGGATATCAATTGTGCATGAAAGGACTATATTTATATTGTTTGATTAGTATTGATGAGATTCCCTGGCAGATCAAATGCGTTGATCAACTTGAGTTTCCATTCATTTACATTCACATCACTGCACTCACCAGTGTCTGTCGAGATGTAAAGTTAGTCCAGCAGCCCCTTAAACATTTTCTTTGTTTCATTTCCATGTTGTACTGCAGGGCTATTCAACTGGCGGCCCGCGGGCCAGATCCGGCCCGCGGGATGATTCTGACCGGCCCGCCAAAGATTACATGATAATAAAAAAAAATAAAAAAAAATAAAAGATTTTTTTTATTTTTTACTTTTTTTTTCATGTCAACGTTAACACGCACAATTGAGCCAAAAGTCACTCAATTAATGACAGATTTCATTGATAAATTGAGGGAAAACTTTGCAAGTTGATTTGATGAATTTGACATGTCCAGATAATTGATGCATTTTGTGAGCAACCCATTTGCCAATGTAGCTGCTATTTCCACAAAAGGACAAGAGTTCCTTGCATCACTTCACATTGATGAAGGTCTCCTGCAACTTGAAATAATTGACATGCAAGCATCATCTGCTCTGAAGCAGGCACTTGAGAATGAATCCACCACAACATTTTGGATAAAGTGTATTCATGTCAAGACATTCCCCAAAATAAAAACGCTGGCAATATCTGTGCTAACAATGTTTGGCTCAACATACACCTGTGAATCCAGTTTCTCTCACATGAATGCCATTAAAACAAGCAACCATGCCTCCTTGACAAATGAGCATCTGCATCACTGTTTGCGGGTAGCCCTCACTTCCTATGAACCCTCTTTCTCTGCCATTGCCCAGTCAAAGAAGTGCAATCGCTCTCATTAGATGTGTGTATGTAGGCTAGGCCTGTCTGCCCCCCACCCCCCTGATGTTTGAGAGTTAAGAGTCGACAATAAGTGCTAATAAGATGCTGTGATTTGCTGTTGTTGCACAGACATGAAGCACTTTTTCATAAGCTCAGCTGCACTATAAATGTGTTTTTTTGTTCAAGTGTTGATGTTAGAATGTTCATATGCACATCATGCACTTGTTTGTTTTTTATTTTATTTTTATATTGAAATGTTGAAGAGGAGATGTTGCAGTTGTTGCACATAAATGAAGCACTTTTTTTGAAAAGTATACTACTTTTGCAATGTAGTTAAAGGGGATCTTATAAATGGCCTTTTTCAGTGTTTAGCATTGTTTCCTAGCTATGTGGACTTATATTAATATGATCTATGTCTCTAATTCTCATATTGGCGCATTCTTCCAATTCTCCTCTCACAATATTCACCCTCACTGAACTGAGTCATCTGAAAATGTGCTGATTTGTGATGTCAGAGAGACACTGCTGCATGATAATCAGCTGAGTTTCCACACAGTTCCCACAGTGGTTGGAGCCCAGGCTCAAAACGTGTTTTTGAGTACTTGATTAGAAATACAAAACAATGAATTAAAAAAAAAAGATATTACAGAGGTGTTCCATAAACCCACAGGAATTGTGTAAAAGTGCCCAAATAGTGAAAGAAATAGTAAAATAGTTCCCCTTTAAATAAAAGTTGTGAAAATGTGGTTGCGTGTTGTGTCAAGTGTACATATATTCATAGCACGGGGAGGCGCCGTGGCAGTCCGGCCCCTGGCCCCTTGGGTTTCTGACAATGTGGCCCCCTGAACAATTTAGTTGAATAGCCCTGTTGTACTGTATATTCTCTCTCCAAGTAGTTGGAAAAAGTTTTCCGTCCCATTTGCTGTGTGTCGCCTCGTATCATTCTACGCGGGTGGCGAGTGGATTTGGATGAGTCCTCGTAGTTAACGTTATACTCCAGTATCTTTGAGCCAAAACACAAATGACATAACTAAAACGTTATTTTCTTTTCGCTCGACAAAAGAGAAATACGCAGTAGCTGCCTGGGCGCTGCCATTATCAGTCAGGAATCTCAGGAATAGTAAACAAAACACGCCCCCAGCATAGCGTTCCCCGCAGCCAGGCAGACAGGATATGAGGATAATAATAATAATAATAATAATAATAATAATAATAATAATAATAATAATAATAATAATAATAATAATAATAATAATAATAATAATAATAATAATAATAATAATAATAATAATAATAATAATAATAATCACTACTGCTCGCTATCAATCTACGCCGTATATAACGCAAATAACGCAGTGACGAACCATTCAGTAACGTAAGTAGCGTTACTGAATTTCAAAAGTAATGCGTTAGAGTACTAGTTATCGCCAAAAGTAACTTTGTTACTGTAACACGTTACTTTTTAACGCGTTAGTCCCAACACTGATTATCATACCGCCAATCGCGTCTCGCTCTTCGCCATTATGAGATATCTCTTATCTCCTAGCACATAATGTGCTCACGAAACAACAAATGCACTCACATGCACGTGACCAGGCCACGCCCCCGCGTCCCACTATATGACGCCGGACATGGTCACACTCCACCTTCCTCTTTTGTTTCCAACACGGAAGTAGCAGTGCACTCCGTGAACTAAATGTTATGAAACGCAGGGAGAAATTACACAATGTTGGGTATTCGCCAGAGGTTCACCAGACCCTGGAATCTTCTCGGCACATCCTAACAGCGCATCGCGCCTGTCCTGGGTTTTCCTCGTCTCGTGACAGCGGATCGAGGGACGTTGCGCAATGGTTAGCAGTCGAGCTACGTCGTGCACAGGTAGGGCCTGCTCTAACAGGCATTGTTACTAGCATGAGTGATACTGCTCGTTGTCCCGTGGGACAGCCGAGTTATGTATTGGTGCGAGGGGCAGGATATTTGGGAAAACATGGTCGTCATGACTCTGTTTTGGGTGTTTTCCCAACTATCCTAGAGCACACGGCTAATGCTAATGCTGCAATGCTGGGACGCCGTTCCTTTGTTCCCCGCCGAGGGCTGTCTTTACTAAAAGGTCTTCCCTCCTCTTAACCATTCATGCTGACGGTCAATCGGTGTCTAATGTTGGATGTTTAACGGGGGCTTGTTTACCATTTACATGGGTGGATGGGCTGAGGCTCAGGGCAGGTGTGCTTTTTGTGAATCTATGAATTGAAAATGGGGGTAACTTGGTGTGGACGGGACTGGTGTTTTTCTCTGGTCTGCATCCCCTTAACAATTGTGTGTATGGGCTAGCCCATTCTGCAATATGTTAATAGAATTTTCGTTCATTTATTCATTTACCCCTTCATGGGTGCACACCACAGTGGAGGTTGCTGCATGCCTACTAGTGAGGCAGTGCTTCACTAGTAGTAGACTTTGGTGAAGCAGGTGGCATCAGTCCTTTGCCTCTGACATGGTGGAACGATGTCCCGCCCGGCCGATGCCATGAGGCGAGTCGGCCCGGCAGGTGGCTGGTGGTCTGATAAAGCCTATACCGCCGCGGTATAGAATTAGCAGCGACTGGCAACATTGTTCAAATTGCTCAACGCTTGTTCACAGACATCTTTGGTTGGAACAGTTTCCCCTTGAGGAGGAGAGAAGGTTTTCCCTCCTCAGGGCTCCCCTCTCCGCAGAGGGACTTTTGGTCTTTCCGCAGGAGCGCAGGCGGTATTTGACCTAGGCCCCACACCGCCTCACACCGTGCAGCCAGAGGTGAGGGCGCGGCCTCATCAGCTGCTGTGGCGAGGCCCCCGACCAGCGGCCATGTTTCCCCCGCCTGAGGTACCCTGGGCAGAAAGACAACAGGTGATCACAAGGCCGACAGCCTTGGCGGCCGAGGGATCGGCTACATTAGATGAGCACGCCCTAAAAAAATGTCGCCGTCTAGCTGTGTCTAGCACTCTCTCCGGTCACTCCCCCCCCAACACCAGCGGGATACAGGCTCTGATTTGTTCCCTTTGGCTGCGTGCCGCGTGCCTTCAGTGAAGTGCAAGCGGCCCCACGTTTCGCTTCTCATGGGGACAGGGGCTGACACCCAGTTGCTGGCTAGGCTTGGGTCTGCCTATGAGAATGCTGTGCTGTCAAGCGGCTCCCACGTCACACGTTCTGCGTCTGTGTTTGGTGATCCTGGTGTTGTGTCTGTCAACGACGAAGGTTTCAGCGGGGGAACTCGAAGCCCAAGAGGTCGCAGCGTGAGTTCCCCCAGCCCTGCCCTCGCCAGGCCGGGTATCACGTTAGTGCCTCCCACGGCCGGAAGACCGGCGGTGGTCAGTCAGGCACGCGTGGTTTGGGTGGTAGTAATATCACTGCAGGGCTACGGTGTGTAGGAACCCACCCTATCGGGCAGTGTGGGGACCACACGCCTTGCATGTCCAGCTGCAGAGCAGGCTATCCTCAGCAGTCCATGCCGGGAAGATGTTCAGTGGGGGAGCTTTTGTCACCAAGTGTGATGGCCGCTCTCCCCATATCAGACCGGCCCTTTCTGTCGGGGTCCCCCCTTGGGTGCGATTGTTTCATTGGTAGTGTCAGGGTGCGATATCCCGGCTCCGCGAGACGCCCTGCTCGCGCGGTTGGCGAGTCCAGGGTTAGCAACGCACAGCTGGTGGGACCGGGCCTCCTATCTATGGTTCCTGGCGGACCAGCGCCAAGTGGCGGCGGGTGCACTTTGGGGTTATCATCACATATGGCTACAACAGTGCCATATGTCGAGGTGGATGGAGAGAACACTGAGGCGGGGACTTGTGTTGCAGTTTGCACAACCCCACCCTCCGTTTTCAGGTTTGGTACAGACCCTGTTGTCAGGGTCAGCAGCGGTGACAACTCTGGCCGACGAGATCCAATCTCTGTTAGCGAAGCAAGCCATCGTCGTGCTCCCAAAGGAGGACGCGATGCGTGGCGTTTCCACCTGGTATTCTCTGGTGCCCGAGAAATCGGGGGGGGGGGGTGTCAGACCCATACTGGACCTGTCCCATGGAAGGTTCAGAATGTTGACCGTCTCTCGCCTGTTAGGTGGGGGACTGGTTCACCTCCATAGACCTGTAGGATGCGTATTCGCATCCCGATCTTCCATCCTAGGTCTTACCTACGCTTCCTTTGCAGGGCTTAGCGTATGGAATTTTATTCTACCCTGGACGACGTTCTGGTCCTTGGCCAGTCAGAGTAGATCGCCAGGTCTCATACCAGGCAGGTGGTGCCTCACCAGCCTGGGTTTTGCTGTAGACTGGAAGTAGAGTACTCCTCTTCCCAGTCAACGGGTGGAATACTTGGGCTTTCTCTAAGCTCAAGGTCTATATGGGCATTCCTCTCAGAGCGGCGGCGAGTGGGTGGTTCTCGGCTTGCTCTGGAGGTTCCGTCCTAGGACGGTTACGGCGCTGTCCGTGATGCGCCTGCTGCTGTGGTCCCCTCTGGCCACTCCACAGAAATGGCCCTCATTGCGGTCACAGAGGCACTTCACTTCTTCTAGATCTATCTGCAGCCTTCGACACAGTCAACCATCAGATCCTCCTTGCGGCCCTCGCAGGAATGGGAGTGGCTGGATCTGCGCTGACATGGCTGACATCATACCTCAACGACCGCTCCTACCAAGTGTCATGGAGAGGGACTCTGTCGGCCACCCACCCCCTGCGGACGGGTGTCCCCCAGGGCTCGGTCCTAGGACCCCTTCTCTTCTCCCTCTACACTAAATCACTGGGTAACATTATCACGTCTCATGGCTTCTCATATCATTGTTATGCCGATGATACTCAACTCTTTCTCTCCTTCCCTCCCTCAGATATCCACGTCTCTGAGCGGATCTCGGCCTGTCTGTCCGACATCTCTGCCTGGATGATGACCAACCACCTCAAACTGAACCTAAGCAAAACAGAATTGCTCCACCTGCCGGCCAAATCCTCCCCCCTGACCGACCTCTCCATCACAGTCGAGAATGTGTCTGTGACCGCGTCCCCGACCGCCAAGAACCTTGGTGTTGTCCTCGACGACCAGTTGAACTTCTCTGCTCACATCGCAGCGACAACCAGAACCTGCAGATTCCTCCTGAGCAACGTCAGAAGGATACGCCCCTTCCTGACAAAAGAAGCCACCCAACTCCTCGTCCAATCAACAGTCATCTCCCGCCTCGACTACTGCAACGCACTGCTAGCTGGCCTCCTGGCCACTGCCACCAAGCCTCTTCAACTCATTCAAAAACGCAGCGGCCCGCCTGATCTCAAACCTACCGAAGTCGGCCCATGTCACCCCACTTCTTAGGGACCTGCACTGGCTCCCCATTGCTGCACGTATCCGCTTCAAGGCCCTCGTCCTAGCATACCGTGCGGCAAAGGGAACCGCTCCCGCCTTCCTCCGGTCAATGGTCTCTAACTACACACCCTCAAGACCCCTACGCTCAGCATCTTCTGGCCGCCTCAGACCTACTCCTATCCAAGCTCCCGGAGGGTCATCAAAGAGAAGCCCTGTCAACGAACGTTGAAGAGAACTACCCATCCCAGTTAGGACAGCCGAATCCCGTCCAATCTTTCGCCGTCGACTAAAGATTCACTTCTTCAACCATTATCTGAAATGATAATAAAAAGACATTAAAAATAAAAATCTAACCCTGACTAACCTTACTGTCATGCACTTGTCCTAATAAACTAACCTACACTGTAACATGCAACACTTTGATGAAATTTTTTACTCAGCTGATAGCGTTGTACCCTTCTTGCTGTCTTGTCGTACAGAACTTGTAAGTCGCTTTGGATAAAAGCGTCAGCTAAATGACTAAATGTAAATGTAAATGTACAGAGATGGTTTTTTCCAGTATGGAAATGGACCCGGTGAGAGGCATGTGGAAGCGGCTGAAGGTTCCCATGTCAGTACTGGGGGACCTCGTCCTCTGGGGTGGGCCTGGTGCCCTCACCAGTGGGGTCCCCGTGGGCAGCAGGCTGTCACACGTCACGGTCTTCACCGACGCCTCCCTCATGGGATGGGGGGGATGTGTCACACCGATGCAGTAGGGGGCAGCTGGCAAGACCATGCTGCCCGGTTAGCGCTACATTCAATGTGTTGGAATTGAAGGCAGTCCTTCTGGTCCTCAAACGGTCAGGACGGACAACACGACGTCAGCGTCATATGTTGACAGACAGGGAGGAGTGCGCTCCCCCCGTCTGCACCGGGCGGCGTCGGGCTCTGGCTATGGGCATTCTCCATCTGCGCAGCCTGAGGGCTCTCCATATCCCCGGCAGGGAGAATGTGGGTACAGATGTGATGTCGCGGGGCGGTCCTCACCCTGACGAATGGGGACTACGTCCAGACATAGTCGGACAGGTCTGGGACCGATTCCGTGGCCGCCCGGGATTCTGTACGCATTCCCCCCCTTACACCTGATAGCTCAGCTGTTGGGGCGGGTACGTCAGGAGCGCGGGACTTGGTCCTGGTCACGCCGGGCCGGGGCTCAGCTGTGTGGTCCCCGGCCCTGATTCAGCTCTTGCTGGCTCCGCCGTGGCCTGTTCCGTAGTCACCGCGGGCCCTCTCTCAGGCATGCAGAACTCTGTTCTGCCTCCTGTTCTGGGGCAGCCTCTAGGCTTGGCTGCTGACAGTGTGAATCTGGTGGGGATGCGTCTTGACTATTCTGTGGTTAACGCTATCCGGTACGCGCGCGCTCCATCCTCTACCGCGGCTTACGCTGGGGAGTGGCATATGGTCGAGTGTGGGGGCAGAACATTGTTCAGCCACCCTCTCGTGAAACATTCCTGCTTGGCGCTCGGCGTCTCAAGCCTGTGGAACGTTCTCTGTCTCCGAGTGGGACCTCCAACTGGTCCTGGGCCGGTTGTCAGAGGCCCCGTTTGAGCCTCTTGAGCAGGCACCATTGGATCAGCTGTCTTTGAGACCGCATTCTTTTTGGCCATCACCTTTGCTAAGCGCGTGGGTGAGCTGTGTGCTCTCTCGGTGCGGCCTGAGTGCCTGTCTATTCGGCCGATATCGGTGCGACTCTGAGGCCTAATCCAGTCTTCGTGCCAAAGAATGTCCGGAGCTCTTTTCGCTCCAGGGATATTGTGGTTTGGGCGTTCGTCCGCCTCCTCACGCTAGTGAGTTGGAGGCGGGCCTTCACCTGTCGTGTCCTGTCCGTGCACTGGGGGTTTACCTCGGGACTCTAGCTCTCAGGGCTTCCGTTCAACTGTTTGTTTGTTACGGTGGCCCTTGCGTGGGTGAGGCGCTGTCCAAGCAGCACCTGTCACATTGGTTGTGCGGGGGCATTGCCTTTTGCTGCACGTTGGCTGGACAGGTCCCCCCTCGGGCTGCTGCTCTGTTAGGGGGGGCCTCGGTGGAGGACATCTGTGCTGCGGCCTCCTGGTCCTCCCCGGGTCCCTTCGTTAAGTTTTACCTCGTGGACGTGACTGGGGGTTCTGTCTCCCAGGCGGTTCTGAGGTCTGGGACCTCTCCTGCAAATTTCTACGTCAAATGAATATACTCTCATTTTGTATCACAAACAGTACTGTATTTGCAAATCTGGTACGTCATAAATGTATAGATGTAGCAGTACTGTCTATCTGTATGTCATGTATGTCATATATGGCCTGATGAATTGAAAATGGTGGACCCTGATGTAAACAAGACGAAAGTCTTTCTCTGGTCTGCATCCCCTTAACAATTGTGTGTATTGAGCTGTACTGTATTGTACCCATTCTGCAATCTGTTCATAAAGTTTTCAATCAATCAATCAATCAGTCACACGTGGTCCCGCCTGTGCTGTGCGTTTTCAGGGGTGTCTGGTTCCCCCTTTTTCGCACTTTGGTGGAGTTGACTGCCTCCCCCCCTTCGTTAGGACGGGCGGGTGGACGGGACTCCCCTCCTCCCTGGTTGGGGCTTACGGGCCCTCAGGGGGTACACTTGTCGGGCCACATGTATGCTCTGCCCCATATCTCATAATGGCGAAGAGCGAGACGCGATTGGCCAGTATGATAATATAACGAAGGTTATCCTATAACCTAGTTATATGAAAACTGGCTGAGCGTCTCGCTCTTAGCGCCCTGAGGTCCCTTGGATGGGTTTTCAGTGTTGGAAATCTTTCTGAGGAAGGTGGAGTGTGACCATGTCCGGTGTCATATAGTGGGACGCAGGGGCGTGGCCTGGTCACGTGCATGTGAGTGCATTTGTTGTTTCGTGAGCACATTATGTGCTAGGAGATAAGAGATATCTCATAATGGCGAAGAGCGAGACGCTCAGCCAGTGAGCTGTGGTTTTCCACAAGGAAGCATACTAGGACCGCCCTAATTTATGCAAATTACATGTTGTAAGCTTGTGACTGCAACTTGTTCCCGTTTGCGGATGATTCAGCCATGCTGGTCTCTAACAAGAACAAGTTACAGGTTGAAAAAACCCTCAGCTCGGAACTAGGCAGAATCTGCATATGGCTCGCTGATAACAAACATTACACATGGGCAAAACAGAGTCCATTCTCTTCGGTTCAAATAACAAACTCAGCAAGACCGACGGCTCTCAGTTACAGTGGGTGACAATATTGTTTTCAAGTATTAACATCACTAACATGTCACAAAAGCATGTAGAATGTATATTATCATCAATACGTTAGTTCAGCAATAGGTTAAAAGTGCCATTTGATCGTTTTAAGTTTTCGATTTACTGAAGTCTACCGGGAGGACGGCGACCATTTTGAAAATTTGAACCATGGGAATTGTGGTTTTTTGTGGCCATTTTGTCGAGGGGATGCATAGCTGTGGATCAGCGTTGGAATTTTTCCGAACTACATTTCCATTCAAGTTCTATGGGGGTTCAAAGTTCAGAGGTGAAATATGAATATGTCAATAATTGTTATTATTCACAATAATAAGCCACAAAAGGTAACGTTTTTGACAAATATTGAAACGCAGTTAGTTTGTCCTCCCTACTGTTAGCATGTAGGAACAATTAGATCTGAAATTCGTTTTAAAACGGTTGCACTGTGGGGAAAATAAAAAAAGTACAGTACATTACAGTAGATATCATTATCTGTTCTTATGCACGCCTGGTGATACTAAATCCTCCTTTGTTTCATCACAATTTAAGCAAGCCTAGTAATAGACACAATATTTCTGACACTGTGAATACATTCCCTGAGGTCCATAGATGTACCTAGATACCAAGAATATGCAAATAGCCCTTGTAGAAGTGGAACAATATTCCATTTACCTAGGTATATATTTTATGCGGATTTTCGTGTGGAACAGGTTATAGGATAACCTTTCGTTATACTGTGTGTCCTTATGCTAACTTGTTATATCCATCTATTTACTATACAAGAACCACTCCAGTTTTTTTTTTTTTTTTTAAGTGACCTTTCCATTGTGTAAAGTGACTGTGAGTGTGAGCGTGTGCAGCATGTGTGTGTGTGTGTGTGTTCATGCTAGAGTGACTGTTAGTGTGTGAGCGTATACAGTATGTGTGTTGTGTGTGTGCTCATGTGTGCTTGTGTGTGGAGGGAAGAAGCTGAGTCGCCACTAGAACCATGTAGGTGGAGCAGAATTGTGGATTTAATGGGTTGGTTCGGTTGGGCTGGATAGCCTGCATGGGAATAGAGGGGCAGGTCCAGGGTATGAGGAAATGAAGGGGAATGCGTAAGTAATAAATTGACTCCTAGAGTTACTGGTCATTAACAGATTGACTCCTAGAGTTACTGGTCATTAACAGATTGACTTCTAGAGTTACTGGTCATTAACAGATTGACTTCTAGAGTTACTGGTCATTAACATATTGACTTCTAGAGTTACTGGTCATTAACAGATTGACTTCTAGAGTTACTGGCCATTAACAGATTGACTCCTAGAGTTACTGTGGTAATTAGCCACAGTCAAACAGAGAAGGAAACTGAAAAGGATGTAAAAAGTAATAAATATGAGTTCACATGACAAGGTTACATATTATGGACTCAGACACTCACACGGTCATGCACTTTTGAACTACATGCAGCGTGACAACCACTTCTCAAGCTCATAATGTATATGGACACGTCCCCTCTGCTCATCTCATCAGTGCTGAATGTAACCAGCAGGTGTTGAATGTTCCCTCGCTAAGCCGCCTAATGTCCTGCCAGCTCTGTGGTGTCATCATCATGCCACACTTTCCACAGGGTCGTCCTTGTCAGCGGTGTCATAATGTTCTGCAGTGTTGGGTAGAAACCTTTATTAAAGTGTGTTATTACATACTAACTCTAACCCTTTATTAAAGTGTCATAATGTTCTGCAGTGTAGAGTAGAAAACTTTATTAAAGTGTCATAATGTTCTGCAGTGTAGAGTAGAAAACGTTATTAAAGTGTCATAATGTTCTGCAGTGTTGGGTAGAAAACTTTATTAAAGTGTCATAATGTTCTGCAGTGAAGAGTAGAAACCTTTATTAAAGTGTCATAATGTTCTGTAGTGTTGAGTAGAACACTTTATTAAAGTGTCATAATGTTCTGCAAACTTTATTAAAGTGTCATAATGTTCTGCAGTGTAGAGTAGAACACTTTATTAAAGTGTCATAATGTTCTGCAAACTTTATTAAAGTGTCATAATATTCTGCAGTGTTGGGTAGAAACCTTTATTAAAGTGTCATAATGTTCTGCAGTGTTGAGTAGACATTGAGTGCCAGCCACAAGAAATCTCGTTATTTCATGTCATGCGTTGAGTGCCAATGATGAGAAATCTCATTATTTAATCATTATTGCTTTTATTAGCGATATCCATAAATGTTTCATCAATCTAGCCTCACGTTACCATTGGGACTGTCTCTGAGCTCGAACAGGGAAAATACCGCCCCCTATCGTCTTCCGGATGGTAATGCACCCATTGGATTGGACTCAATGAAAATGGATGAGAAAAGAAAACTCCGGAATCCACATTTTACTTCTCAGGCATGAAACCCGAGCCGATCGGAATCATTGTGGACACTCAGAACAGCGTGGAATATGTGTTTCGAGTACCTAACGTTGGATCAGTAAATGCAATCGATATTTGGAATGGCGATCAGGAATTGGAATAATCTTTTTGCAGAACATCTGATGTGAGGTAAGGAATCTATGTTACCAGTCTTGGGGTAATCAGAGTTTTTTTCACAGCGGATCACAACGTGTCCCCTATGTGTGTGTGTGTGTGTGTGTGTGTGTGCTGACCAGGAAATAGATAATCGATTTTTCAGCCCGCTTCTCTAGCGTGCATAAGTACACATATGCTATCGATAATCTAGCGTTTATTTGAAAACGATTCATAAATAGGCCGAAAAATGACAACGTGTTTTGTGTATTCCACTAAATAGCTGTTATCACGGAATCTTAAATTTTTTCTGGAAATTTTCAAAAACTTCAGTTTTTCAAAACGGTATAAAGCGGAAATGTACCGATGAAAAAACTATCCGTTTCATACATGTTGACTGCAAGCAAGTCATTGATAAGCGACGGGCGTATTAGACACATAGCCATAATATAGAATATAGAAATAGCTTCGCGAAAATCATGAAATATCGGAAAATCAGTCTCAAATGGCTGGCATTCAAGCGATAAATCGTGCGCCCCCTGCTGGCACTCAAAGTGTTAAAGTGTCATAATGTTCTGCAGTGTAGAGTCGAAAACTTTATTAAAGGGTGATAATGTTCTGCAGTGTAGAGTAGAAAACTTTATTAAAGTGTCATAATGTTCTACTATAGTGTGTTAACTGGTTCCGCTAACATCATAATGTTCTATAGTGTGTTAACTGGTTCCTCTAACATCATAATGTTCTATAGTGTGTTAACTGGTTCTAACTGGTTCCAGGAGAGGGGAAGCTGGACTTTAGTCACATGTTGCTAATCTCTTAGCAACATTGCACACGCGTGCACACGCACGCACACACACAGACACACACACACACACAAATATACACACACACACACACACAAATATACACACACACACGCACACACACAGAGTACACACACACACAAAAGTACACACACACACAGGCACGTGCACACATAGAGCCCAAGGGGTGCTCGAGCACCTGCCCTTTTGAGCGCAGGGCTGTACGTTAACCTATTTGCCGATATCTGCCACGATACGATGCAGGTGCCTGCAATCAATATGAGACGATATCATAACTTCATAAGCCCATTTAACACAATCAGTAACATTTAGATCAACTAAAAAAAGGTAACAAAAATATAATTTGAAAAAAAATTATTTACCTCTTCCAAACTTTTAAAGGAAAAACAATCTATTGTTTTTAATACAAATAGACCTCCTGTTCACTGTAAAGTTCCACGTTTTGATATATTGGGCTTTAAACTTTTATTTGGAACTCACAACACGCAACCTAAAACCCCTTCCTCTCCCAAACCGTTCCTGCAATTGTTTTATGTTGCATGATGATCATGAATACATTTATTATGTATTGTATTTCTTATGTTTAAATATCAACATGATCTGTCCACCCTCAGTATATTTACTATCAATATGATATACTCGTCTGACTTCATCTGATCTTTTCAAAGGCACACACACACAGAGGGAGAATGCCCCCCTCCTTCCCAGTCCCCACTCTGCTGTTCTCTCTCTGGCTCTGATCAAGGTTAGCTTGTTGTTAGCTTACGCTAACGTAACGTTAATTTCGCTCTTTAACACGACGTGGTCATAAAGAAATGGCAAGGATTGCCAAGCATGTTAGATGCATTTGACCCGTTGCGGAATAAAACAGCAGGGATTTGTTTTGGGTCGCAAAATAGGCACACTAGCCTTGCTCTGTTTCAATGTCCGCGTTCCAGATGCTACTGCTACTACTGAGACAAGTACTGCTGTGTGCTGTGGAGCCGAGCGGATATGAGTCGACTCCACGGGACTTTCAAAATAAGAGTATCGATATGAACCGAATGTTGCTAGCTGCCGGAGCCATAGATATTATGGCTGGAGCTGCGCTTCTGCGGAGATGAGACTTGCTACAGGATTTTCAAAATAAGAGTATCGATATGAACCGAATGCCTATCGCACGGGTGCTACTGAAGTAAATCCATTCATCGCACAGACCGATGTTGCTGTAGCACGTGCAACATATATCTTGCACTGTTCAGCCCAGCCTCATAAAAAAGTGCCCTTAAAAAAAGATTTATAAAAAATGTTTAACCGTTGCACATATAGACTGCCCTTCCAACTGAAAAATGTCTGGATAGAATCAAAATATTAGGTAAAGAGAGAGAGATGCCCCGTATACCATTGCAGTTTGCATGGCCTCCTCAGCGTGCCTCTCCGCGGACCTATATTTATGCATAGCGTGGGTGGTGATCATGATGATGATAGAAACCGCTGTGACCCACACAGTTGAATGCTGGTATTACACTCACTGAGGGACACAAAGAAGTCAAGTCCGATGGGATTTGGGAATCTCAAATACAAATCGGGATTGGAATAAAAAATTCATTTATATTAAACAATACAGAATATACAGCACTTCTTGGGGTCTGTAGGGTAAGCACTTATTTCCTCCCCCCTGAACATTTATGGAGATGTATGGGCCTTTTAAGTCAGTGATAAAAGTGTCTTTCAAGGATAAGTGAGCTCCTGCACTGATTATTATAGTTCAATATTCAATATTTGATCACCAAAACCCCCCAAAATAGGGCCCCCAAAAATCAGGCTTGCGAGCTTAGCTCGCTCGGTTCTGATACACACAGGTATAGTGCCCTTTTCAGCCTTTTAGCAACTGCCCCTCTAAAGTCCTGTGCACGTCCCTGCACACACACACACACACACACACACACACACACACACACACACACACACACACACACACACACACACACACACACACACACACACACACACACACACACACACACTAACCTCCATGCTAAGCAGGTCACATACCAAACACCTGTAATCGCTGGCGGAGCAGCACATGTTTGACCTCCTCCTAGAAGTTCTACCTTCTCATCCTAAACATAACAACTTGGCTTTCTATCCGGCTCAGTGGCCTCGTGGGTAGAGTGTCCGCCCTGAGTTCTGGAGGCTGGGATTTCAAGCCCCGGCCGAGTCATACCAAAGACTATTTTAAAATGGTACCCATAGCCTCCCTGCTTGACACTCAGCATCAAGGGTTGGTTTGGGGGGAAGTCCTTGCGACATACTAGCGTCATGTCCAAGGGGTGTACTTGTAAATCAAGCTGCCTCGATGAGCTACGGAAACAGGAGATAGGCTCCTGCCCCATGTGCCGTTACGGCTCGAGAACCATTGGTTCTCAAAGGCAAACTTCTTTCTGTCACATCAGTGTTGTGCAGCACCTTTCCATCTCCATGTGAGGTCCTCTAGCTAAACGTTAGCTAAGAGTTTCTGTGTGACGCCACTCTCCGTCCTGCCAGACAGTGCCTGCCAGACAGTGCTTCTAGCCAGAGGAGAGGCAGGAACTAGCAGGAGGGTGAGCGAGGTCATCCAGAAGCTAACAGTACATCAGACCATTCTCACGGCCATGCCGACACCTTTCCTATTGACCACCATTGTATTTGGCCTGTATAGAAACTGTCGGCAGAATGCTTACGTTGTTTGAAAAGTTTGTTTTGTGCATCATGTTAAAGAAACACGCCAACATTTTGGGAAATGTGCTTACCGTCTTCTCCAGAGAGAGAAGATAGATACCAGTGTCCTCTCTGTGCGTTGAGTAGAAAGCTATCTGGCTGCACGTTAGCCTAGCTTAGCACAATGAATGGAAGCGGACAGTGCCGGTTAGCCTTCGGGGGAGGTGTTAGTTGGACAATGCCTAGGCTAACCGGCACTGTCCGCTTCCATTCATTGTTTGGGGCAACCAATAGGAATTCCTCAACACTACACACAACTGTATATTACAGCTACACACTACTGTATATTACACTGTACAGTATATTACAGCTACACACTACTGTTACAGCTACACACTACTGTATATTACACTGCAAAGTATATTACAGCTACACACTACTGTATATTACAGTTACACACACAGTATATTACAGCTACACACTACTGTGTATTACAGCTACACACACAGTATATTACAGCTACACACTACTGTATATTAGACTGTACAGTATATTACAGCTACACACTACTGTATATTACAGTTACACACACAGTATATTACAGCTACACACTCAGTATATTACAGTTACACACTCAGTATATTACAGTATATTACAGCTACACACTCAGTATATTACAGCTACACACTCAGTATATTACAGCTACACACTCAGTATATTACAGTATATTACAGCTACACACTCAGTATATTACAGCTACACACTCAGTATATTACAATATATTACAGCTACACACTCAGTATATTACAGCTACACACTCAGTATATTGCAGCTACACACTCAGTATATTACAGCTACAGACTCAGTATATTACAGCTACACACTCAGTATATTACAGTATATTACAGTTACACACTCAGTATATTACAGCTACACACTCAGTATATTACAGTATATTACAGCTACACACACAGCTACACACTCAATATATTACAGCTACACACAGTATATTACAGCTACACACACACAGCTACACACTGAGCCTGTGACCTGCTAGGTCTTCATTGGGCGGTCCACCCTCATTAGCATGTTCCTCTGTGTTCAGTGGGCGGGTCTGTCCTCCGTGTTTGAAGTCTGAAGGGAGAGCAGGGGAGAAGGTTCCCGGGTGGAAGTCTGAAGGGAGAGCAGGGGAGAAGGTTCCGGGTGGAAGTCTGAAGGGAGAGCAGGGGAGAAGGTTCCGGGTGGAAGTCTGAAGGGAGAGCAGGGGAGAAGGTTCCTGTGTTTGAAGTCTGAATGGAGAGCAGGGGAGAAGGTTCCTGTGTTTGAAGTCTGAAGGGAGAGCAGGGGAGAAGGTTCCTGTGTTTGAAGTCTGAAGGGAGAGCAGGGGAGAAGGTTCCTGTGTTTGAAGTCTGAAGGGAGAGCAGGGGAGAAGGTTCCCGGGTGGAAGTCTGAAGGGAGAGCAGGGGAGAAGGTTCCTGTGTTTGAAGTCTGAAGGGAGAGCAGGGGAGAAGGTTCCTGTGTTTGAAGTCTGAAGGCAGAGCAGGGGAGAAGGTTCCTGTGTTTGAAGTCTGAAGGGAGAGCAGGGGAGAAGGTTCCTGTGTTTGAAGTCTGAAGGGAGAGCAGGGGAGAAGGTTCCTGTGTTTGAAGTCTGAAGGGAGAGCAGGGGAGAAGGTTCCCGGGTGGAAGTCTGAAGGGAGAGCAGGGGAGAAGGTTCCCGGGTGGAAGTCTGAAGGGAGAGCAGGGGAGAAGGTTCCCGGGTGGAAGTCTTGACGGTGCTGCTGTGTCCGGTGTCTTTCAGCCGGTGTTTGTGAGAGGGTTGTGGGTTCGAGGCCCTGTCGGCCTGCAGACCGCTGAGCCATGGGGAGTGAGACCAGTGCACCTGAGGCGCCGGTAAGACCTGCTGCTGCCCTCTGACCCTCTGAGACGACAAGTCATCATCTCAACATGTCTGGCTGTCTGTTTGGAGCGACAATGCATTTAGTGTTACTTTTAACATTACCTCTTTCCTTCTCTCATTCTCTCCTTCTCTCTCATTCTCTCTCCTCCTCTATCCTTCTCTCCCTTTCCTCATCTACCTCTCTCCTCCTCTCATTCTCTCTCCTCTTCTCCCTCTCTCTTCCTCTCATTCTCTCCCTTTCCTCTTCTCCCTCTCTCCCTCTCATTCTCTCTCCTCCTCTCCCTCTCTCCCTTTCCTCTTCTCCCTCTCTCTTCCTCTCATATTCTCTCCTCCTCTCCCTTTCCTTTTCTCCCTCTCTCTTTCTCTCATTCTCTTTCCTTCTCCCCCTCTCATTCTTGCTCCCTCTCATTCGCTCTCCTTCTCTCCCTCTCCTCTTCTCCCTCTCATTCGCTCTCCTTCTCTCCCTTTCCTCTTATCCCTCTCTCCCTCTCTCCTTCTCTCCCTCTCCTCTTCTCCCTCTCATTCGCTCTCCCTCTCTCCTCTTCTCCCTCTCTCCATTTCAACATAATGTGTTGAATACTGTATGTGTTGAAACTAAGGCTGTCAAATATATCGCGTTAATATCGCGTTAACTCCCGATTCTATTAATGCCACTAATTTTTTTAACTCAAGATTAACTAAAAAAAAAAAAAAAAAATTTTTTTACTAGACTTCACTCAGGTGTATTATTGATGCTCTCATTGATACTATGTTTGTTTCTGAAGTGTGTGTGTGTGTGTGTGTGTGTGTGTGTGTGTGTGTGTGTGTGTGTGTGTGTGTGTGTGTGTGTGTGTGTGTGTGTGTGTGTGTGTGTGTGTGTGTGTGTGTGTGTGTGTGTGTGTGTGTGTGTGTGTGTGTGTGTGTGAGATATAGAGAGAGAGGGGGGTGAGAGAGATGAGGAAGGGGCAAAAGAGAAAAAGAGCTGGGAGAGTGTGTGTGTGAGGGAGAGAGGGGTGTGTGTGATTAATCAGCCCTTGTGTGTGTGAATGTAACAAGTTCCTAACGTTTTCTTTCCCCTATTATTTCATGCACACTTTATTCATTGTTTTAAATTATTATTTTCTTTTAAGTTATTTTGTGCATCACTCTGTTTTGAATTTGATGCAAATTTGCAATGCATGAGGGTCATCCTTTTGTGTTAAATGGCTGCACAAAGCAAGCATTTGTTGACTCGCATGTTGATAAGAGTATTAAAACTTGGAACTTGAAAAAGATCTGTTTAAGGTAAAAAAAAAAAAATGCGATTAATTTGCGATTAATCACGAGTTAACTATGGACAATCATGCGATTAATCGAGTTAAATATTTTAATCGTTTGACAGCACTAGTTGAAACACATTGCGCTGCTGTTAAAACAGGGTTTGAGTTGAATTCAACAGACAGCGTTGTCATCCACCAGACCGCCGGACACGTGTTGAACATGACCTCTCAGAACTCATTCCCACTAACAAGACTAACGCTACGGCGCCGTGCTGCTGTGCACGACTACTAACTGGCTTTCAGCGGTCCTTCTCAGCGGCTGTGACAGCGGTGTGTACATTCCCACCTGACAGCGGAGCGGCTGTGAACAATCTGAATGACCAACCTGCAGATAAGAAGCTGTTCTGGGGTGCCGTGCAGTGGACATGTGACACGAGTGAAAGGGCCCCGTTCCATGTACCGGGATAACCGAGTTAGCCGGATAACTTTATCAGGCTAACTGTGTTAGCCTGACTTTCCGATTTCATGTACCTGGATTTCCCAAATCACCATGACAACATATCCAAAAGTTTGAGCCTGCTCGAAAGCAGAGTTCAAGTTCAAGTTAGCCTGAACTATCGCCACGCCCCCGCAAAGAAGTGACAGCCCGTTTCCTGAAACTATTCCCACAGTCTACGATCTGCATTATACCATTCTGAATTACGTTTTTGTGCTCCATTCTTCCAGAGGGGGCTTTTGAAATGTAAAATAGACCCAAAATGCTGATATTAAATTCACTTTGTCCTAAATAATGCACGTTATATATACCGTGGCGACGGTGGCGCTCGCTCGTGCGATGTACACATGATGTGGTTATTTTAATTGTAACTGGGATTAAGATGTCTGATGAGATGCGCTGTTTGACGGATTTGAGAAATTGAATGAGCCGTTGACGTCACATTAATTAATGAGGATAAAGAGATAAACTTCATTCAAAACAACGGATATTCTAAACACGGGTCTCTCGTTCATTAATGTATAAACAATGAATTTATCCCATCTGGCCCAGTGGCCCAGCGGTAGTGCTCATCCCTGCCAGTTCAGCGACCGGGGTTCAAATCCCCGTGTTTCCAATATGATTTTTTTGAATATAATATTAATGATTATACGCCAAAGTAGCCTGGTTTTAAGTTAAAATATTATAAATCTACATGCATTGAGGATGTCATTCTTTATATAGCTCTCAACGTGCACCAAATTGAATTATTCCTATATTGCAAAAAGAAGGAAAAGACTAGGGCCTTGAACCCCGGTCGTCCGTGTGAAAGTCAAAAGAAGAACCCGTTACACCACAGAGAAGATAAGTAAAAGATTGACTATACATCAATCAATGGGTAAGAGAGCCGTATCGTAATTCTGTATAACAGTTAACTAATAATTTTCGCTAGCAAGATCTCATTTGATTATTCAATCCAGCAGGCAAGTTTAAAGAAATATAATCTGATTGATTGAGGTAATGAGGGACTTAGAATTAGCCTATAGATAACGCATTTAACTTGTCGGCGAGGCGATTGAGCCTATTGCAATCTGTCAATAAAGTCTTAAATCAATTAATCAATCAATGCCGTTGAGAATCAGGGTCTCTGCCATCGATACGTGCTGGCTTTCCACCTAAAACGGGAGCGCGCATCTAGCCTGACTTGAGCCTGACTCTCAAGTCTGGCTTGAGTTAACGAGACTGAATCCTCCTTTGTGAAACAGGAAAATCCCGGCTTTGAACATCGGGTTAACTGAAGCTGGATAATGGACATGTTGATCGACTTAGTTGAACCACGTACATGGAACGGGGCCCAGGTGTTTACAGCAGCAGTGCGTTCAGGAGCAGCAGTGTTTACAGCAGCAGTGTTTACAGCAGTGTTTACAGCAGCAGTGTTGACAGCAGTGTTTACAGCAGCAGTGTTGACAGCAGTGTTGACAGCAGGGTTGACAGCAGTGTTTACAGCAGTGTTTACAAAAGCAGTGTTGACAGCAGTGTTTACAGCAGTGTTTACAGTGTTGACAGCAGTGTTTACAGCAGTGTTTACAGTGTTGACAGCAGTGTTTACAGCAGTGTTTACAGCAGCAGTGTTTACAGCAGTGTTTACAGCAGCAGTGTTGACAGCAGTGTTTACAGCAGCAGTGTTTACAGTGTTTACAGCAGTGTTTACAGCAGTGTTTACAGTGTTGACAGCAGTGTTTACAGCAGTGTTGACAGCAGTGTTTACAGCAGTGTTTACAGTGTTGACAGCAGTGTTGACAGCAGTGTTTACAGCAGTGTTTACAGCAGCAGTGTTTACAGCAGTGTTTACAGCAGTGTTTACAGCAGCAGTGTTTACAGCAGTGTTTACAGCAGTGTTGACAGCAGCAGTGTTTACAGCAGTGTTGACAGCAGTGTTGACAGTGGTGGTTCTGCTGTGGTTCTGTGTGGTTCTGTGTGGGTCCGTGTGGTTCCGTGTGGTTCTGTGGTGGGTCCGTGTGGTTCTGTGGTGGTTCTGCTGTGGTTTTGTGTGGTTCCGTGTGGTTCTGTGGTGGTTCTGTGTGGTTCCGTGTGGTTCCATGTGGTTCTGTGGTGGTCACAATATTGTAATATTCTAATAATATAACATTGTCTGTTCACCTCATTCCAAAATGTTTTATTGCAGAAACATGGGATTGTCAAGCAAAAATAACAAATAATGATACTTGTTAATAATGATACTATATTGATATTATATATTGCAATATATCACAGTATACATTCCCCCCCCCCAGCCCTACTAACTAACTGGGGGTTCACACGGTCAGGGGTTCAGGGCCGGCCTGCACTGCTGTTTTATACCAGTAGGCGGTGCATCGTGAGGACGATACGTAACACATGACCACTTCACTCGTGGAATTCAGGGATTATTTTAATAGGATTAACATAAATATGGTTTCTCTACATAATCTATAGAGTCATGGTGGTCCTGCTGGCTGGGATGTCCCTGGGGGGGTTCAGACGGGCTCTAACCCAACAGCTTCGCTCTGAGAGTGGAGGTCTGTGTGTGTGTGTGTGTGTGTGTGTGTGTGCGTGCGTGCGTGCATGCGTGCGTGCGTGCGTGCGTGCGTGTGTGTGTGTGTGTGTGTGTGTGTGTGTGTGTGTGTGCGCGCGCGAGTGTGTGCGAGTGTCTGTGTATGTGTGTGCAGTGTTGCGTTGCTGATTGGCTGACTGGTCGCACGCACGCTAATGGCGCCACATGCACGCACGCTCCCGGGCATGCGCATAAATGTTCCCTCGCATAAGCACTAAAGACAGTGCCTATTGCCTCTACGAATGGATGTAACACATTTCATTCACAAGTTTTGTGTGAATGTATTCTCGAAGTCAACTTCCTGTCTGTTGTTGCTAGGCAACTGCAGCGTGGGGGGAAACTGCCCCGCCTGGTACATTGTGTACGGTTCATTTAGTGCAGAAACGGATCGTTAAAGCGTCAAATTAAAGACTATCAAGCGGAATTTTCTTCAGTCCTTCACAATGCCAAAGAGCTGCTGTGTTACGCGTTGTACTAATGACAAAAACAGAAATCCAAATCGCAAGTTTTATACCATCACGGAGGAAAAAGTGGCTGGTGGCTAACGTTCGGCTAACTCGCTCTATGTTGTGGTCGTGGTAGCTACATGCTAAGCTAACGTTAATTACATAATATCGAACCGATAGGAGCTTATCTTATCTAATCTTACGTGGATGTTTGATCGGGTAGTGGCACACGTGGTACCACCACGTAAGATTAGATAAGATAAGCTCCTATCGGTTCGATATTATGTAATTAACGTTAGCTTAGCATGTAGCTACCATGACCACAACACAGAGCGAGTTAGCCGAACGTTAGCCACCAGCCACTTTTTCCTCCGTGATGCATCAGCTGGTATTATATAAAACTTGCGATTTGGATTTCTGTGTTTGTTATTAGTACAAAACGTAACACAGCAGCTTCAATTTGGGTATTCGAGAGATGGCCATGTCTGCAGGTGTTTTGTATGGACATTATGTCAAGTCAATCAGGGGGAGATTTTTTACTCATATCTCGCCTTAGAATCACCAGAAAGGCTTTCGAAATAGTGAAATGCCATGTTGGCCTCAATATTTTCAAAACAAATCGTATGAAAATGTTATGAAATGAACAAGAATGTGATAAAACATGTAATAAAAACGGACCTCAACGCATGCATTTGATGGTAGAAATCCGTATGGTCCCCCTATACCAAGATGGCGGCGGTCTCGTGACATCAGAGTGTCTTCGAGAATGGGGGACACACCTGACGACCGGCGCTATTGATATGCAAAGTAGCCAGGTGGGTACTTAGCGAGTTGGGGCATCAGTCGAGTGCAGCGCATTCCTGTGTGCACGCACGTGCACATCCGTGCATGTGTGTGTGGTCGATTGTCTGTGTGTGTATGTCTGTGTGTGTATGTCTGTGTGTGTGTGTGTGTGTGTATGTGTGTGTGTGTGTGTGTATATGTGTGTGTGTGTGTGTGTGTGTGTGTGTGTGTGTGTGTGTGTGTGTGTGTGTGTGTGTGTGTGTGTGTGTGTGTGTGTGTGTGTGTGTGTGTGTGAGTGTGTGTGAGTGTGTGAGTGTGTGAGTGTGTGAGTGTGAGTGGCGCATGATCCTGACTGCGTGTGCACACTTCGCCTCTATCTCTCTCGTATCAGCTGTGATGCCTGTGTAGACCTGTGCTGTTCCCTGTTGCAGCCAGAAGAGGGCGCTCCAGAGAATGTGCTTCTGTTTCCACCCCAGGAGAATCATGATGACTCAAAGGTACAATGTGTGTGTGTGTGTGTGTGTGTGTGTGTGTGTGTGTGTGTGTGCGTGTGTGTGTGTGTGTGTGTGTGTGTGTGTGTGTGTGTGTGTGTGTGTGTGTGTGTGTGTGTGTGTGTGTGTGTGTGTGTGTGTGTGTGTGTGTGTGTGTGTGTGCGTGTTCACACTACTCATTAAAACCAAACCGTGCCAGATCAATATCCTGTTAATATCCAGGATGCGTGAATACTTTCGGCAACCAACATGCCCTTCCGCGTTGCTCTGATTGGCCAGCGATCGGCCAGCCCTCTACGCTCGTTTCCCCCCTACGCCGGTAACGCGCGCATGCGCATTACCTTTTTGACGGCGCATGCGCATTTTCTTTTTGACGGCACACAGCCACAAGCTCACACACAAGCCGCTTTTGTATAGGTTTTGCAACACATAGGTAATATTAATAGGTTTTGCCGCCGCTGCATTATGCATTCGTCACTACTCTCTATATTGACGCGATTCCATCAACACATAGGTAATATTAATAGGTTTTGCCGCCGCGGCATTATGCATTCGTCACTACTCTCTATATTGACGCGATTCCATCAACACATATTGATATTTAGATCACAGGCTGGTCATGCATAATCTCGCCCACCAGGCTGTAAAAATCATCCACTTATTGCCATCATGGACAAATAACAGAACAGATTGACAGGTGGTGACAAAGCACAAGACTGGGCATTTATTTAAAAAACATACATACCCTAACCACATAACAGATATTTAAAAGGTAATTAACAGGCATGTTCTGCAACATATATCCACTCTTGAACAATGAAAAACTCCTTTTTCTTCTATTTACAAATAAGAGCAGCTCTGAAGGCTCACGGAGATGAACGTTATTTCGATTGATATGAATAGCTAGTTACGTTAATATAGAGAGATGATAAATTAATTAAACGTAAAAAAAATAAAAAAATAAAGAATTGAAGTGATTCAAACTTGTGATCATAGGCTCCACAGCAAGCTGGCGAACGAGTTGAGCGAAGTGCGTCGATGTTAAAACTGAGTGCCGAATGTATAATTTACACTTGTGCCAATTGCCTACTTATTATTAACCTAGGTATTGTGCAAGCGTTGCTAATTAACCTGCGTGGTTATTATTATTAACCTTTGCTGATTAACCTGCTGATTAACCTGCGTGGTTATTATGTAGGGGGGATTAGCGTGTCTCACGCGCATGCGCGCTCGCGCATGCGCGCTCGCGCGGGCGTAGGGGGGAAACAAGCGTAGAGGGCTGCGTGATCGCTGGCCAATCAGAGCAACGCGGACGGGCATGTTGGTTGCCGAAAGTATTCACGCATCCAGGATACTCAGAGATTACATTTCCACATGAACGACACATAAATGTCATACCTGTTTTAAATGCGGATGTCTGTGAATGAGGGACACACGGAATAAACCCAATACACCTCGTCCAACTTACTGTTACTCTTCCGTTTCCATGGCGATGCTGTATTGTGAATATGAAGTTATGTTTCCATGGTAATAGCGTATTTTGTTTGTTGGTGTTTACACAGGGCTATTCTAGATGAGAGGAAGAGGGTTGGTCACAGAACATTCCCACGGAGGTTATTCAGCGCTGGGAGACAATGTGACTTCTTACAACGTGACTTTTGTCTCTCAGTGAGAAAAGGGGAATCTGAGCCGTCCTTTTCTTATAGTCCTGTGGCTGGTGTCGGATCGTTTACTGACAAAATGACAGTGAAGGCTGTGTGTATGTGAGTGTGCATGTGTGTGTTAGAAAGAGAGAGAGGGAGAGGAGGAGAGAGGGAGAGGAGGAGCGAGGGAGAGAGGGAGAGGAGGAGAGAGGGAGAGAGAATGAAAAAGGGAGAGGAGGAGAGAGGGAGAGGAGGAGAGAGGGAGAGGAGTTAAAGGGTTATTCCTTCATATGGCTGTGTTTGGTCTGAGAACCAGCTGAACTGGAACTCATGGTTTGGTTCTCCTGTGACTCTGGTGAAGGGGTGTAAAAAGTACCCAGAAATTATAAAATTTGATTTGAGTAGAGAGGGAGAGGAGGAGAGAGGGAGAGGAGTAGAGGAGGAGAGAGGGAGAGGACGAGGAGAGAGGGAGAGGAGGAGAGAGGAAGAGAGAGAGGGAGAGGAGGAGAGAGAGAGGGAGATGAGGAGAGAGGGAGAGGAGGAGAGGGGCTGGGGCTTTAACACAATGGGGACCAGCCACGTATAAATATGGGTTTCGGTGCCATGCGTTGTGGACCAGAGGCACGTATATAGCCGTGGCAAGTTGTTATTGTTTTATTCCATATTAATAACTGGATCAAGATCCCCGACCGGCTCTACAGATCTACCCTCGTCTGTGGAATCGCGAACATGCAATACCGGCCAGATCCTCTTAGGGGCGCCATCGCTCCACTGCAGCATACCAATTTTTTTTACCTTCCAATGGCGTTTCATATTACCCTGATCCCGAACCAACAGCATGCACCGTTGATTACGTTTCGAATCGCAGATTTCACCATGGAATAAGGGGATTTATCATCAACCAATGGACATATCGATCTACCAGATGCCGATCGATAACGGGGAAATGCTGGGGGGTATCCCACGGGCTGACGGTAAGACCCTTTTCACCTAAATTACAGCCGGATCGGACCTTGCTGTGTAACGCAAGCAGCCGATCGGTGAATGTGGCAGTTACACGGACACTGTTATTGGTGATCAATAATACTAAACGACCTCCCCCGCCGCCCCCCTTTCATCCATATGTAGCAGGGTGGATTATCCCTGCTTCGTGGGAACGGGTGTGCACAGCCACTGGGTAGCGAGACACAGTAGATCTCTGTCCGACTGCACCTCCGTCTTTGGGTCTGGAGCACCAACTGGAGGCTGGCAGTGGGAGTGGATGGGGGCCCGGGATTTACCAACCTGGTCTGGTACTCTGGTCTTCCTCTCCCTCTCAGGGCGGTCAGCAGTACTCCCCAACACGCTTTCACCTCCCCCAATTACTCCTTTAACCCTCCCACACCTAGTGACTGAATTGTAAATAAATAACTTGGTTCCCCCCGCAAGCAGTACCCTCCCTCAGTGACACTAGAAACCTTACAATAAAAAGGGAAAGGTGGAATAGGAAGGGGTTAATTATAGTAGCGTTACCCACACCAAAATAGCTAATACTGTGCACAGTAATGGACACGCACACAGAATCCCATCTAATGTTTTTATGTTAATTGGTATGTTTGAGTACAAAGGTTTAATAGGAGTGGTCCAATGGAATGAAATCCTACTACTGCTCAGTTGTAACTCAATACCTTATAAGATAAGATATTCCTTTATTGATCCCCTTGGGGAAATTCCGGCATCATAGCAGCATGGGGGGGAGGGGGGGGGGTACAGGTAGTAAAACAACACAGTATACAGGTAGTAAAAAACAACACAGGCAGTGTAAACAATTTTATCAATATGGTCAATATAATTTACTATCTGACTAGCTGAGGAATATTCACATTATTCACAGTGTCACATAAGGTGCAGTATGCATGAGGTAGTGTTATAATTTACTATCTACTGAGTATACATTATTCACAGTATCACGGTATCCACTGAAATATACATTATTCACAGTATCACAGTATCACAGTATCCACATAGGGTGCAGTAAGCCTAAGGTAGTGTAGGTTGTCCTCCTTGGGTTCCTATAAGTCCCAGGTCAATGTCTGGTAGCAGTCGCTGTCGCTGCCCCCTGTTGTGGAGCCTGGAGGCTGCTAGTCGCTGCCCACTGTTGTGGAGCCTGATGGCCGCTGGTATGAAGGACTGTCCGAGGCGGTTAGTTGAGTGTCGGGGGGGAATGAGTCTGTGGCTGAACGAGCTTCTCATCTTGTGTACACGTATATTCTACACACACCTCTGTGTTAGCACCAGGAATAATATACTTTAATGTATTTGACTCATCACCCACGTCTGGGTCAATACCATGTATAATACCTCTATCAGGCTTTAATTATATGGTAGGAATAATACCTCAGGTCTGTAACCTCCCCACTGGGAAAGGGTTGATTAGATGGGAAATTATTATTAAAGAACCAACACGTTATCACACTCAAAGGAAATAAAAATGTGGGCCCACTGTACCAAAACAAAAGTCCTATACTAATGCCGGCATATAATGTGTATGGGGTACCCCTATGAACTGGATTTAGCAACGTTAGCTTCGCCCGTAGGCCGCATTACACTGTGTACTGTGCAATAAGATCCGGAGCACTGGCGCTCTACTGTACTCAACCAAGATGGCGTCCTCGCCGCGCCACCACTGTTCGGGGTAGCAAGATGGCATTGAACGCTCTCGTCACGGGCACTAGCAAGCGGGGCTGGAGCAGAGGAAGCAGTAGACTGGTTGTTGACGGCCGGTGCTGGATAGACGCGCAGCAACACCCTGGCCCTACCTTAACTGAAGCTACTCTTAGGGTCCCAAACAGTCCTCCTGCTAGCCGTGATATATAATGACGCAGGGTGTCTCTAAACACCGGTCTTCTTCAAGCCATGCTGGCGGGGCACCTCACTAGAGGGAATATCTTTAACTTAAGCCACACTTGGCTATACCGCATTTCTTTTAGGATAACTCGTTGTATCACTAGGGTTATTCAGTGGGGAAAACATGCAACGCTCCCCTACGGTTACTTTTCTAGGATAACCCGTAATATACTCAAGTTCAATACGTTCACCCATGTGGTACACCACGGGGCTCCGTCAAGACACGACCGATCACATCCAAGTCCACTGTCGAAGAGGCTCGTTCTCCCCCCTTCCGTCTCCATTGGCTTGCTTCCTTTCCCGTCTCTCTCGTACGCTCTCTGCCTGCCACCGCGCCCCCTGCTGGTACCGCCAACTAGCCCCACAGGGAAGCACTGGATGAAAGAATATGGCCCAGTGTTACTGTTCATAATCCATATTCCAGCCGGTAGAAGAAGGAGAAGTCCGCGTCATTGTTCGAGGGAATATTAATGGACACTAGTTAGTATGTCTTGGTGCACCAGGGGAGATAAAAGGCAAGTCAGCACTTCTGAATAATAGCCATATTTTCAGGGTGCTACACATACATGCTTTGGGAGAGCCCGGATCATATGCAGTTTGTGTTATTTCTTTAGCATATATAAAACGGAAATGCCGTTGAATATAACATTAGTAGCCTTTAGCTCCATAACTAGCTTTCCAGAAAATAGATGAGACGAAATCTGCGATAAAGCTAATATTCACGGCGCTATAAAATGACAACCTATCGATGGATTTTTTTTTCTTTAAGCCATTTTGAAGGGACGGTTTATGAACTCAAGTGACAATGAGAATAGACAGATAGCAATACTATAAAGTATAGATATAGCTCTACAAAAAGACATCGGTGTGTTGACAAACCTTGGTCCTCCACCATATTAGACGGGTCCCAGTGGTCATCAAAGTGTTAAAGGGTTATTCCTTCATATGGCTGTGTTTGGTCTGAGAATCAGCTGAACTGGAACTCATGGTTTGGTTCTCCTGTGACTCTGGTGAAGGGGTGTAAAAAGTACCCAGAAATTATACTTAAGTGAAAGTATGTGTACCGTCTCAAATAATCGTACTCAAGTAAAAGTCAGAGTATCTGGCTAAAAACACACTTGAGTAAAAGTAAAAAAGTTTCTACTTTTAAATGTACTTAAGTACTAAAAAGTAAAAGTAAAAACTTTTTTTTATTCCAGGGCAATGAAATGTTCCGTTTCGTCCTCTTCATCACTCGTACTATCGTTTGTGGCCATCTTCTGTAGCTTGTAGTCACTCTGACTGTCGATTCTTCTGATAGCAGGTGTTTAATCAAAGATCCCTGCTTTCTAGTCTTGCACAAGGACCAATCAGCATGGGTATGGGCGGGTTCATTTTCCATTGATGGGGATTTTATTGGCTGTTTTTAAATGAAGCGCGGCCGCAGGATTAATAACATTAACGTTAGTTCGGCCAGAGAAACAAATATACTAATTAAAATAGTTGGACCTGCGAGATTTGTACTTTGTACTTTGTAGGTCTGCATTTTAAATGTAAGGAGTAAAAAGTATGTTTTTTTTTCTCTGAAATGTAATTGAGTAAAAGTACAAGTATACAAACCTAAAAATACTTGAGTAAAGTACAAATCCCCCAAAACAGTACTTAAGTATTGTAACGAAGTACAAATTCACCCCTGCTCTGGTGACACATATCTGTGTGAATGGGAGTCATAGAGGCTAATGCTAAATGAATGGGAGTCATAGAGGCTAAAGCTAAATGAATGGGAGTTGTAGAGGCTAATGCTAAATGAATGGGAGTCATAGAGGCTAAAGCTAACTGAATGGGAGTCATAGAGGCTAATACTAAATTAATGGGAGTTGTAGAGGCTAAACCACATATTCCAGGTTCAACTGGTTCTTACACTAACTGTCAGGCCAAACTATCTGAACAGCACATGAAAAACAAAACAAAGCCAAAACAAAACTAAAACAGGAATGACTGTAAGTGTATTCGGTTCCCCGTCAGCTTTCCTTGAGGTGACAACCCTTCCTTCCCGAATGAGGGAGGGGTCTGGATGAGAGGGATAAGAGGAGAGAGAAGGAGAGATGAGGAGTGAAGGAGGAGGAGAGAGAGAGAGAGAGAGAGAGAAGGTAGAGAGGCTAGAGATACTTTAATACTTTATTGTTAATGCTGCTCCTACAGAAAAACACTGCATCACCAGAGAGCGCAGTGTTCAGTGTTGCACACCCCTGGAGCAGTTTGAGTGTTCAGTGCCTTGCTCAAGGGAACCGGCAGAGACGGTGGGCACCCTCTAGATGCCGGCCGCTCCCCCAGCACATGGCTCAAATACACCCTGCTATCCGGGAACCTCTTGGTCTGTAGTCGGCCACTCAACCTCTAGACCGTCCTGCCTTGGAGGGAAAACAATGGAGGGAGGGAGGGGGGAGGAGGAGGGAGGGAGGGGGGAGGAGGGAGGGAGGGAGGGAGGGAGGAGGAGGGAGGGAGGGAGGGGGGAGGAGGAGGGAGGGAGGGAGGAGGAGAGGTAGAGGGAATAAGGGAACAGAGGAGGGAGGAAGAGAAGGAGGAGGGAGGGAGGGGGAGGAGGGAGGGAGGGAGGGGGGAGGAGGAAGAGGAGGAGGATGAGGGAGGAAGGGAGGGAGGGAGGGAGGGAGGGGGGAGGAGGAGAGGTAGAGGGAATAAGGGAACAGAGGAGGGAGGAAGAGAAGGAGGAGGGAGGGAGGGAGGCGGGAGGAGGAGGGAGGGAGGGGGGAGGAGGAGGGAGGGAGGGGGGAGGAGGAAGAGAAGGAGGAGGAGGAGAAGGGAAGGAGGGAGGGAGGGAGGAGGATAGGTAGAGGGAATAAGAGAACAGAGGAGGGAGGGGGAAGAGAAGGAGGAGGGAGGGAGGGAGGGGGAGGGGAAGAGGAGGGGGAGGGAGGGGAGGAGCTGGGGGAGGAGCTGGGGGAGGAGCGTCGGCAGCATGTGTTGCAGCAGTGTGTTTCTGTCGGCCAACATCAAAACAGAGCCTGGATGCTGAACACCGGAGCCGAGCCACCGGAGCTAACAGCACCTAGAGTCACCTTCACACCGGGGCGCAGCCCGTAAGTCCCAACCAGCACCAGCCTCCATCAAGCTGCTGCTGCTTCTGCCCCTCTCAGGGAGGGACCGCTGTGTCTCCGTCTCAGGGAGGGAGTCGAGGGGCTGTGTTTCAGTGTCAGGGAGCCTTGTTGTTGTTCTGTTGGCTTGTCTTACAGTCTCAGCTCGTTGTGACCAGCCGCAGGGATGACACCTGTTTACACTCTAGCTAACGGGCAGAGAGCTGTGTGAGAGACACACCGATGTAGTTGGTGTGCGTGCGTGTGTTGCGTGCGTGCGTGCGTGCGTGTGTGTGTGTGTGTGTAGAGTTAGTGTGTAGAGGTATCTGTGTAGTGTGTAGAGTTAGTGTATGTATCTGTGTGTGTATAGACTACACTAACTCTACACTCACATAAATACCTCTACACACTAACTCTACACTCACACAGATACCTCTATACTAGTATAGATGTCTGTGTGACAGTGAGTGTAGAGTTAGTGTGTAGAGGTATCTGTGTGTGTATTGTGTAGAGTTAGTGTATATATCTGTGTGTGTGTGCATAGTGTGTATAGTTAGTGTGTAGAGGTATCTGTGTGAGTGTAGAGTTAGTGTGTAGAGGTATCTGTGTGAGTGTAGAGTTAGTGTGTAGAGGTATCTGTGTGAGTGAGTTAGTGTTTAGAGGTATGTGTGTGTAGTGTGTAGAGTTAGTGTATATGTATCTGTGTGTGTGTATAGTGTGTAGAGTTAGTGTATAGAGGTATCTGTGTGTGTAGATTTAGTGTATAGAGGTATCTGTGTGTAGTGTGTAGAGTTAGTGTGTAGAGTTATTTGTGTGTGTGTAATGTGTAGTGTTAGTGTAGAGGTATCTGTGTGGGTGTACAGCTAGTGTATATGTATCTGTGTGTGTGTAATGTGTAGTGTTAGTGTAGAGGTATCTGTGTGGGTGTATAGCTAGTGTATAGAGGTATCTGTGTGTGTGTAGTATGTAGAGTTAGTGTGTAGAGGTATCTGTGTGTGTGTATGTAGTGTGTAGAGTTAGTGTATAGATGTATCTGTGTGTGTGTACTAGTGTGTAGAGTTAGTATATAAGGGTATCTGTGTGTAGTGTGTGTGTGTGAGAGAGAGAGTGCCCCCTAGAGTATGTCGAGTTATAATATTATATTATGTGTATGTGTGTCTCTAGTCTAGTGTGTAGAGTTAGTGTGTGTGTGTGTGTGTGTGTGTGTGTGTGTGTAATAACAAGTATACTCACAGGTGTATTATGGTGCAGTGCAGGGTCCATGTGTGTGGCTTGTGTCCAATAACAATAGTCCATGTATCTTTTGTGTGTGCGTGTGTTTAAGACTGTGGTCTTTGAGAATGAGAATGTTATAGTTCTTCTTTCTACACATGAATGAATGAATGAAAACTTTATTTAACAGATTGCAGAATGGGTAATACAGTACGGCTTGCTCAATACACACAATTGTTAAGGGGATGCAGACCAGAGAAATACTTTTGTCTTGTTTACATCAGGGTCCCCCATTTTCAATTCATAGTGCCACAATTACACACAGTCCTCATATCCCTCCTAGTTACACACAGTCATCATATCCCTCCTAGTTACACACAGTCATCATATCCCTCCTAGTTACACGCAGTCATCATATCCCTCCCATACAATACGCACAACACAACAGACTAACTCGTCTTGCTCAATACTTGTTTATGAGTTTTAAGAGACAGCACTGTAATCTCTCTCAACCAAAGCTCTACTAGTCAACAAAGAGCAGCTCTCCACCTTGCTATCTGAAACACTGACACCATTATCAACCTAATATTATTATGTAGCTCTCCACCTTGCTATCTGAAACATTATCAATATAACGTTAGCTACCAACTTTAGCTAACGTTAATGTAGCACTGTAGCAGGGCTCCTAAAAACACAAGATACATTTCACTATGAATTGAAAATGGGGGACCCTGATGCAGGCCACGTGAGCGGATCGGCGCGGGCGAGAAATCCGCTCTTCGCTCTTTAAAGCTTGGTCTGCTCCGCTAATCGCTCATGTTGACCCCGCCCCCAAGTCGCTCTCCGCTCGCTCACCGCTCACCTTGAATCGAGCGCTCCCCGCTCCCCGCGCCACATCGCTCGGCAGATATTTTTATTTTTTTGGAGCATGGTGTAAATTAGCTCAAACTACAACAGTCTACACCCCCTGGGCCCCTTAACAATTGTTTGTATTGAGCCGCATTGTAATTGTACCCATTCTGCAATGTTAAATAACGTTGTTTATCCATTCACTAGCTCTATTAAGCGATGATAGCTAGCCTAGCCACAATGCTATGGTCGCTGCCATTAACGTTAGCATTTAAGCTAACGACAACAACAATGGCGTCAAAACTTTTTGGGACAGGATGTGAGTGACAGCCTGAACAGGATATCACAGGTTCACCCTTCTCATTGGTTGAAAATGGCCTTCATGTTTGTACATCGCCATCTGTTGCTTTGGCATTGTACTACATGTATATTACATCAGTGTTAAACCACTGTGTGAGTGGTCCGGAGCGGATTGGAGCGGAGGAGAACTCTCGCTCCGGACGTCGCGCCGACCCATTTTAAAACCCACTCCTCGCTCACGTCAAAACCGCCCGCTCCGCTCCCCGCGCCGCTCACGCTCCGCTCCCCGCGCCGCTCACGCTCCGCTCCCCGCGCCGCTCACGCTCCGATCCGCTCACATGCACTGCCCTGATGTAAACAAGACGAAAGTCTTTCTCTGGTCTGCATCCCCTTAACAATTGTGTGTATTGAGCCGTACTGTATATTGTACCCATTCTGCAATCTGTTAAATAATGCCTTTTTAAAAGTGACATGGTCGGTGTAGTTTTTGTAAGGAGTTATGATGCGGTTTCAATTCGGTTACAGTAACGTTACACAAACTGACATTCTAAAGTCAAGACACTTACCCATAAAGACGGTATCTCGATCGATCTCATCTTCCGTTGAATAGTGCAGCTTCTCCATGTGACGAGTCCGACTCGAGACACGCGCATTAATCCCATGGAAAAGTGTAAACAATAGCCATGTGCATCGCGAGTCAGCTTGTTGCATCAAATTGATGTTTGGCTTTGCTCAGGTCTACCCAGCGTTCCATTAGGGTTTCACACACACACGCGGCGGAGTTTGAAAGCTCAGCGTTGCTAATAAACATTTTAAATAATTTTTATAAATGAGTACAAAAATCACTGAGCTAGCCTTCGCTAAAATGGCTGCTTCCGCATTTTACAGTAGGAGCGCTGTGATTGCTGGCTGCTTTGTCACGTGTCTGGTGCGCCCAGCAATCACTTCTTCTGATTGGTGTCAAACAGTGTTACACCACACACACACAGTAAAAAGGGCCTCAGGGTGTGCAATTAGAATAGCCTCTAATCCAATCAAAATAGCTATTTGGCGTGAATTCACTACACCATTGACTATCAATCAAAACGACACCAGGCCGCCTGAATGCCTTCTACAACAGAACTGCGTTTCCGCGTCTCTGATTGGCCAGGTCATTTCTGGTCATGTGACATGTACGCCCAATCGTGGGACCGCATTCGCAAGTTTCTACACTGGTAAAGCTTAGGCACTCTTTCGAAGTTGGTTAAGGTTAGAGTTTGTCTTGGAGCATGGCGATAGAATGCCTGCCCTGATTCTGACGGTTAAGCTTAGGCACTCTTTCGAAGTTGGTTAAGGTTAGAGTTTGTCTTAGAGCATGGCGATAGAACGCCAGGTAGTTTGCAGGCTGTTAGACCCGGAAATAGGCGCAGAACTTGCTGTCCCACGATTGGCGCACATGTCACATGACCTGGCCAATCAGAGCGCAAAACTCGAACGCGGAAACGCAGTTCTGTTGTAGAAGGCATACACACCACCAGGCCTCCCGGGTGTGCAATTAGAATAGCCTCTAATCCAATCAAAATAGCTATTTGGCGTGAATTCACTACACCATTGACTTACGTTGGCTTTAAGACTATTATTGAATGAGCTGTCTGCACTTGGACATTTTTTTTAAGGGATCAGAATAACCGATATGGGGCGGCTAGGTGGTGTAGTGGGCAAGGCGCTCGCCATCAACGCTGGAGACGCTGGGTTCGAATCCAGCTCTCGGCGTTGCTATCAGCTTGGCTGGTCGTTCATATTAACACAATTGGCAGTGTTAGGGGTGGGAAAGCTGATGGGTGGGTCCTGGGCGTTGTGGACAGCGACCCCTACAGTTCGTTCGGGGCGCCTGCACAGCAAGGGTAGGATCTGGAGGGAGGTAGTGTGACCTAATGAGTAACACATTCTGAACATGCACTGTGCTTGAGCTGCGAATAACACTCTTAACACTTTGATTACCACTGGTGAACATGGTAAAACGTGGTTAAATGCCACCACCCACTTCAATGATAGCGTTGTGAACGCATAATCTCTGTCTTAAATTATGGCTATGTGTCTAATCTGCCCGTCGTTTATCAATGACTTGTTTGCAGTCAACATTGTCGAAACGGATTGTTTTTTAATCGGTTCATTTCCGTTTTATAGCATTTTGAAAAGCCCTCGTGTTTCAGGAAAATATATAGATTCCGTGATAAACGGAATTTACTGGAATATTCTGGCATACACAAAAACGTTGTCATTTTTCGGCCTATTTATGGATTGTTTTCAAATAAACGCTAGATTATCGATAGTATATGTGTACTTATGCACGCTATAGAAGCGGGCTGAAATATGGATTCTCTCATTTCCTGATCAGCGCGCACACACAGACACACACACACACACACACACATATGGGACACGTTGATATATCTGTGAAAGGATTATCCCAAGACTGGTAAAATAGATTCCTTACCTCAGATCAGATGTTATCCAAAAAGATTATTCCAATTCCTGATCGCCATTCCAAATATCGATCGCGTTTATTGATTCAGCGTTGGGTGCTGGAAATACATAATCGTCGCTGTTCTGAGGGCCGGCGATCACTTGGTCTCTTCAGTTGGCTTGACGGAAAAGTAAAATGAGGAAATTGGCCCCCCCCCTTCATCAGTCTAAACTAATGGGGTGCAGTTACACAGGGAGAGACAATAGGGGGCGGTATCTTCCCAATTGAGCTCAGAGAGACTCTGCAACACTAGCGTGAGGCTCGATTGATGAAATATGAATTCAAATCGCCAATAAAAAAAATACGACAAACAAACGCTATATGTCGTTGGCGGCACTCAACTGGCGGCATGAACTAACGACTTATAGCGTCGTTGGCATCCAAAGTGTTAATGGCTGAAGATCATTAAGTCTGATTTAAAATGTTCAATGCAGTGTGGCTCGTGTGTGTGTGTGTGTGGTTGTGTGTATGCGTGCATGTGTGTGTATACACAGTATGTTATTTTAAAGGACTTTATCCTACTTTGGACTTTGAAGTGAGGAGAGCTTGGCAAATATAGGCATATGTCTGTCTCTGTTTGTGTGTGTGCATGCGTGTGTGTTTGCATGTGTGTATCCATGTTAGCATTGTGTGTGTGTGTCTGTGTGTGTGCATGAGTAATATGAGTCTCTCTCCACACATCCCCAGCCTGTATGAGGGGAGTTCCCCTGCTGCAGGAGGGGGGGGGGGTAGTCCGGTGTTCCTACTGCAGGAGGGGGGGGGGTAGTCCGGTGTTCCTGTTATCTAATGTTACTGCAACATGATGCCACAGCCATGTGCTGTGTATCGGTGTGTAGCTGTGATGTGGGTAGCTGTGATGTGTGTAGCTGTGTGTAGCTGTGGTCGGATCTCTTCCCCCTTCTGTCAATCAATAACATAATTCTGTCTTTACAGATGTATGACATTTGAAAAATAAAAGCTGATCCAGTCAGTTTGTTGTAGGTTTGAGTGTGCTGTGTATCTTTGCCCTGCATGGAATGTTGGGGAGTGGTTAGTTACCATGGTTACCTGCTGTCTTGCCGGAAGAAAGATTCTAAACATTCTGTGAGAAGTTGACAGTTGGTCAAAATACACCTCAAGTGAGAAATTGTTCCTTTACTGATCATTTGAAAACTGCAACAAGCTAAAAAAGAAAGAAAACATTAAGTACCTTTGACACAGAAAAATATATTGCACAAAATAATATTGTTGTATAGTTAGTTTATAATTGATAATATTATATTTAGAATGGAAGTGAATGAGAAGCACCTGGGAGGAATGGTGCTGTCGACAGCCTAATTTAGATTTGATTAGATAGAATTAGGGATGCTCGATATTGGCTTTTTTACCGATACCGATATACCGATATTGTCCAACTCTTAATTTCCGATACCGATATCAACCGATATCAACCGATACTGATATATGCAGGGTTTCCCCCCCCCAAAAAACGGAATAATTTCAGGTAATTAACATTACATATCTCTTGTTGTGGAATTAACACAACATTATGCTTACTTTTGACAATAAATAAAATCAGAATTTGTTCTTACTTGCTTGCCTGGGTAAATAAAGGTTATAGAAATGAAAAAATAAAAATTAAATTGAAATCGATACCGATATTTTCCGATATCACATTTTAATATCGGTAGGCCGATAATACGTACTACGTAATACGTACCTTGGGAGCGTAGTAGATACAGCGGGTGGCACAGAAGAAGACATCAGAGTGCGAATCGGAAAAGCAAGAACGGCATACAACCTACTTGGTCGAGTATGGAGGTCTCTCGAAATAAAAACCAACACAAAGCTGAGGATCTTTAACTCCAATGTTAAATCAGTCCTCCTGTATGGCTCGGAGACCTGGAAGACAACCGTAGGGCTGAATCAGAAAGTACAGTCCTTCATAAATTCCTGCCTCCGCCGCATTCTAAGAGTGAGATGGCCAAATGTCATTACAAATCTGGACCTGTGGGAGCGCACAAAACAACTACCCCCGCCAGAAGAAATAAAGAAGAGAAAGTGGATGTGGATAGGCCATACCCTGAGAAAGGAAGACACAAACATCACCCGGCAAGCCCTACGATGGAACCCACCTGGAAAGAGGAAACGCGGCAGGCCTCGAAACACCTGGCGCCGTTCTTGGGAAGGGGAAATGAAAGAGGCTGGACTGGGATGGCACAACATCGTTCGGGAGGCCAAAAACCGAGCAACATGGAAAGAAATCGTCAGTGGCCTATGCTCCGCAGGGAGTGCAAAGGCTTAAGTCAAGTAAGTCAGGCCGATAATATCGGTAGGCCGATAATATCGGACATCCCTAGATAAAATGTTATTGTCATTATACAGCACACCACAACGAAAAGAAGCTTGGCATCCAACCAGCAAATGTAACAGTAAAGTGCAATATACAATGTACAGGTGATTATACTGGGTATAAAATATATAAATTATTAGTGCTATTGAGTAATAGTGCTAATCAGATGTATGTACAGAGTTGTATTAATTGTACAGTGATACAGGTATAAAGGCACATTTTTCATTACATTTATTTATTTCAAACCATGCAACCTGTACAATACAAGACAACCACAAAACAGTACAATAACCACCACAAAACAATAGACAACAGTAACAACAGACACCACTTAATGGTTTGAAAAGGGGGATGGAAGAAGCTAAGCTTGTGAATTTCCATTCCCCACACCCTGACCATCAATTGCAATACATACAACATGTAACATAGCTCTGTTTCCCACATTCCCCTGACATCTCAACAAGACATACATGAGTCTGACTAGTTAATACATATATACAGGGGTTCTCAACCTTTCTGCTGCCAAGGCACCCCTGTGTTCAATAAAATATTCCAGGGCACCCCTACATACGATAAAGACTTTTCCGGTCCTGTCTTTTTTGCTACAATGATGACAAAAGTGCTTGCTTTCAAAATAATGTTTATTTAAGAAACCGGGAAACACATTTGTGTGTATATGCAGGCTATATAATGCATTATTAACGGGTGTTTCAGGTCTAAATGGCTTAGTACTGTTGACATTACACTGCTTGTTTAGTAAATCAAATAGCATATTTCTTTAAATAAAATTACAGAAAATTATCACTAAAGTGCTATCTGTTTTCCATAAAAGTGTGACCATTTCTCAAAAACTGAAAATCATGTTTTTTTTTTTAAATACAGAAAAGGATCACTAAAGTGCTATCTGTTGCAGCTGCACTGTTCTCCATAAAAATAGCATATTTGGATAAGTTTGACCATTTCTCAAAAACAGAAAATCATGTATTTCTAAATACAGAAAAGGATCACCAAGTTAACATTTCTCAAAAAATATAAATAAATACAGAAAATAAGCACTCGTTCCCTCAGTGGACATTTCTAGCTCAATGCGAGGTCTGCTGCTGCTGGATAATAATACGGTCAATACGTGGGGAGATCTTTGACAAGGCAACACGCATGTCATCCTCAAGGCTCAACTTGGCCCTATATTTTGTTTTCAGAGCTGTCATGGATGAAAAGCCAGCTTCACACAGATATGTGGTGCTGAATGGTATTAACAATTCAACACCTTAACTGCTGCATCATGAGATACTTGGTACTCAGCACCACACTCTGAAACGAGCTCTCCAGGTGGTATCAGATGAGATTTCAATGAGTTCTTCCAAGAGTTTGGATGGAGATGTGTCGGGAAGCTTTGTCTCAATGTTGTCTGTAAAGTTTTTTTTTATCCAGAGTAACTTGGTGATCCTTTTCTGTGTTTTATTAAATAATGATTTTCAGATTTTGAGAAATGGTCAAACGTATCCAAATATGGTATTTTCATGGAAAACAGTGCAGCTGCAACAGATAGCACTTTAGTGATCCTTTTCTGTATTTAAAAAAAAAATACATGATTTCTGCAATCCAAAAAGAAGGCACCCCTGGCAGCTCTCTGCGGCACCCTGTTGAGAACCGCTGCTAGTATATAACATATTCCTTTTAATGCCAAACGCCATGTTAACACTCCTCCTTATACCTTTCCAATATTCCTTTTTTAACTTTCTTTTAAACTGGTTTATGTTTTTACTCAGTTTAACCTCCTCGTCCAATCCATTCCATAATCTCACTCCACAGACAGATATAGATGTTGGAGGTTCTTGCACCCGGTTGCTGAAGTTTCTGTTTCCCTCTAAGATTATAATTCCAGTGCCCTCATTTATCAACGTTGCGTACGCACAGATATGTGCTTAACCCATGCGTACGACCAATTCTAAGCAAAGTGTGGGATTTATCAAGTTGAACGTGAACTTGACTTTGTGCTTATGTCTACGCACAGCTCAGAGCATGCGTAGCTGACGCCCAGTGGTAGAATATCGTTACTACGGCATATGCGCTCCTCAGTTCATGCATTAGTTTCAACGCGGAAATAAGCTTTCGTGCATTACTCCCGACACTGGCGCGTGTTCTGTATGAACCGTAATTCATTGTAGTTCATTGTGAAATAGCGACAGTAGTGTAATTATAACGGGCTCATGCGCGAACAAGAGGTTTGCTTGCTTGTTTGGCACGGGGGGCAGACGCAGAACACCTAGTGTAACTGCCACGTGTCGTGTCATAGTGTACAAGTTAAGCTTCAGTATGATGTCATAGTAGAACCGGTTAGAACAGGCTAGAACCTTCCAGAACTGCGCTCCACAGTGTATAAATAGAGAGAACTTACAAGGGTTCTCTCTCTCACTTCTCAACCACCATCAACCACCTAGCCCCTTTTGTGACTGTGATGCACTGAGTGAATCCACAGTCACTTGCGCCTCAATAAGAAACCAACCTAGATGTGGGCGGCTACGTGGCGTAGTGGGCAAGGCGCTCACCACGAATGCGGAGACGCTGGGCTCGCCTGTTCGAGCCCAGCGCTCCACATTGCTTTCAGTTTAGCTGGTTGTTCATACTAATACACATTGGCCGTATTAGGGGGTGGGAAACTGATGGGTGGGGATCGGGCGTTGTGGACAGCGACTCCTACAGGTCGGTTGGTGCGCCTGCGCAGTAGAATCAGGAAGTGTCGGGGGCAGCGTGAGCCTCCCACGCGTTACTCCTCGCCACTGAGAGATCGAGCTGCGCAGGTGAAAAGATGCGACTGCTGATACCTCAAGTACCGGAGGGGACTTGTGCTATGTATGACTTAGTCCATATTGCAGCCGGCTTGTGGGAGGCAAGAAACAGCGTTCGTGACAGGGGAGGGTTGAATTGGATGATACGAAATTGGGATGGGAGAAAATATAGAAAATGGGAGAAAAAGTGGATAAAAAAAAAAGAAAGGAAACCAACCTAGATTTACCCTGAATTACTGGTTCTGACCGAACCGTTCGTTATACAAGAATCACAGAGACGTTTCAAAGGTACTCACAGTTGCACGAGGGTTTCGGACAGAGATAATAATAATCTGCGCACATCCGCGCACAGACGTGATAATAATAATAATAATAACAATAATAATAATAATAGAGCTTCATTTTATATAGCGCCTTTCAAGAGACCCATGCAAGGTCGCTTTACATAGATAGGGGGGGGAAATAACAAAGTAATAAACATAGTGGACAGACTATGTAAATATGATGATGGGATTCAAGTTCATGTTTGTATTGATCACATAGGCAGGCTACACATGGCGTATACTAGGCTACATCATACATGGCAGTGAGATTCATTGTTCTTGTATATGCTCTCGTATTATTGTTTATATAGGCTACCCAATACTGACATCAAAATAGATTGTGTGCCTCTAGAAATCATATGCAGCAGGTAGAAAATTGACGGAAAATCCGTCGCGATTTGGAATACAATTGAGGAGAACTTTAATCCCTGGGTATTAATCGAACAAAACGGAAAAAGGCAGTCATATTCCAGCACGGGCTTTATTAGTTAATATGGTCTTTAAGAGATATCATATCCGACATCACCGTACGTGTACATGTCTGTCAGCCTGTCTCGTATTTCTCGTATTTCTCCTCGGGTCAGTCCATTATTTCACATCCCATGGGGGTGTTTCATGACCATATATGGATAATCGGGCGGTTCTGGTATGCAAATACTTAAAACAAACCATGCACGAGCTCCAACGTGGGATCAAAGTGATATTTATCAAGACAGGTGTGCGTAGGACCTGTGTACGCATGTGTGATAAATCCCGTTTTTTTTGCGCGCGCACACATTCTAAATTCTGTGCTTACGTATGAAAATAGAACACTTTCTAAGAATATTTGATAAATGAGGGCCCTGGTTCCTACTCTCTCAGTGAACCGATATTGGATGGGGGTTGGAAGAGAGTGGTGTGAAGCTTTGAACATGATTTTGGCAGTTCTAAGTATGATCAAGTCCCATAGTTTAAAAGCTGATGCTTGTAAAAACAATGGGGTAGAGTGTTGGTTGTACTACTTTTAGCATTGTACACAATCTTAATGGCCTTTTTTTGCAGTATATAAAGAGGTGATATATTGGAACGATAAGAATTACCCCATACTTCCAGACAATAGTTAAATATGGGACCACAAGTGCATGTTAGAGGATGAGAAGTGACCTTTGGTTTTAAAAATTCTTGGATCGATACATAATCCCCACACTTTTGGCCATCTTGGATTTTACTTGACTGATGTGTGGTTTCCAGTGTATCCTGTTGTCTATGATCACACCCAGGAATGTGGTTTGTTCTACTCTTTCAATACATTGTCTATCATAATTTTCACTGTTATGTCACTATTGCGCTTTCCAAATAACATTAATTTAGTTTGACTCAAATTCAAGAAACGTTTCAAATTCTAGACTCTCGTAATACAAATTCGTGGAGGTTTCGTTCAAATTCTCACCCTCTATCAGGGGTTTTATTTTATTTTATTTTATTGATGGATTAAAAAAACACAACAAGGATCCAAAGGATAACATGAGAGAGTAAAACCCTTATTTCCGTCATGGTCCCAGGGCTGTTAGGCCACAACAAAAACACGACAATAATACAAAACTCATACATTTAAAACATTATAAGACTAACCTATCGCTAAAATTGTATACCCCACAATAACTAAAAACTGACAATAACACAAAACTCATAAATTTAAAACATTAAAAGACTAACCTATCGCTAAAATTGTATACCCCACAATAACTAAAAACTGATTGGAAACCCATTCAAACTATAGGGGTCTATTCCTCTATTCTGTCCATGAGCCACTTCCTGACGCTTCTCTTGAAGCTGTGGAGGCTCAAGCTCTGTTTGATGGGGATAGGCAGCTTGTTCCAATCCTGGGCTCCAGAGAAAGTAAGGGAGCACTGGCCCAGTTTGGATCGGAAAGAAGCAGGCTTCAGGTTTGCTATGCTTGCTCTAGTTCTGTGGTTGTGGGATTCGTTGACCGGGGTGAAGTAGTTCTGGAGGTATCTAGGGGACCTTTGGTTTATGATATTGTGCACTATGTTCAGTCTGAGCTGGGTAACTCTGGCCTCCACAGGAAGCCAGTTTAGCTCCTGGAAGTGACTCCTCCCTATGTGGGTGCGAGGGCCAAGACCCATTACCACCCTTACCAGCTTATTTTGGGAAACCTGAAGCTTCTTTTTTATGTTCACTGTCAGGCCCTCGAACCACGACACGCTACCCGCACGGTTGAGTATTCATCATCATCATCACCATTCATACACAATTATCCTAGGAAATTGGTAACATGGAAAGTGGACATCAGAGCGAATATCAAGGGGCTGCAAGCAAGAGCCACGGACAAGACCAACCAGCGGACAGACAGCCGACGGGCAAACAGACTGACAGACAGACACTAACAAAAGAGAGCCACCAAGGCTAACAAAAAAAAAATATGGATACAAGACAAACAACACAACAAAAACAATCAAGAAAAGCCAAGCGGCCACAGCCATATCAAGCTAGAGCACACCAGACAATACCTGAAAAGTAATATACAAATAAAATAAAATGAATCAAAAGTATTAGGCCACTCCCTAGCCAAAATGTTCACTTAGACTTACCCAATGATTCCGTGAAAATAGATTACAGTAGATATGAAACCCTTGGTAGTAAGTCATAATTCTCAGCAACTTCTATAGAAGTACGGTTGAGAGTGTCCTTACCAGCTCAATCACGGTCTGGTATGGAAACGGCACTGCCAAGGACAGGAAGGCACTCCAATGAGTGATAAAAAACTGCTCAGCACATCTCTGGAGCAGCCTTCCCCTCACTACAGGACATTTACTCTACCAGGGTCACCAGGAGAGCCCATAACATAATTAAGGACAGCACACACCCCCAGCACAGACTCTTCAACCGCCTGCCATCAGGCAGGCGATACAGGAGTCTGAAAGCCAGGACTACGAGACTGACAAACAGTTTCAACCCACAGGCCATCAGGCTCTTGAATGCCAGCTCCCCCCCCCCCCCCCCCCACACCTTCTTGAAACTGATCCCCCCACCCCGCTTTGTGCCAGGCAGACACTCTGACCTGACTTCTGCTGTGACCTCACTGTCACCCTTTCCCCGAACTATGAATCACTAAAGACACTTTTTAACTGCTGCTGTGACCCACTGTGACCCCCATTTGTATTGTAAACACTGAATCGGAACGTGCAATGTTACTCACTGTGCCATGTATATATTATATACATATACATATATTGCAACTTCTGTATGAAAAGTGCTATACAAATAAAGTATTATTATTATTATTATATTTATCTATTTGTACTTTTTTTTATGTTAAGTATTGTGTGATTTTGTGTGAAGGGCGGACTAGCAAAATAAGATTTTCATTGTATGGCACATGCCAATAAACAATCTTGAATCTTGAAGTCATACTGGCCAGCAGCATAACTAGTAAGAGTAGGTAAGGGATATGTACAGATATAGATATAGTACATATATGTAAAAATTATTATATGCAGGTATATTCAGACCGATATGGATATATATATATAAATATAAATATGAATGAATAATATACATGATATATACAGCACTGTTGTACATTCTATCATACAGAGTTATAAGGGTAGACTAGTTTGAGGCAGGTAGTTATTATTCTGAGTAGGTAACAGAACATGAGGTGAGGAGGACCTTTAAGAAAGTGAATATCAGGAAGGCAGCAGGACCGGACGGTATCCCCGGCCGCGTCCTAAAAGTCTGTGCCGACCAACTGGCCCCGGTATTCACTGACATATTTAACCTGTCCTTGGAACAGGCTGTCATCCCCACCTGACTGAAGAAGTCCACTATTATCCCTGAACCCAAAAAACCCAAGCCTGCTTGCCTCAACGACTACCGCCCTGTAGCTCTCACCTCCTCCATAGCCATGAAGTGCTTTGAGAAGCTAGTAAAGGGCTACATCTGCTCCTCCCTCCCCATCAACCTGGACCCCCTGCAATTTGCATACCGCCCCAACAGGTCCACGGAGGACGCCATAGCCCATGTGCTGCACACCATAGCTGTCAACACTACCGTTTTCCCCGGGATTCTCCTGTTTTTTTAACCCTCTTCACGCCATATTCACGGTTCACGTATTGGCACGTATTTTGTACTTATTAATTTTTACAAAATGGCTGCAATTCCCCTCCGTGACGACAGGTGGCAGCAGTGTAGATTAGAACGTTATCACAGGAAGTCAGACCGGGAGACGGTTGCGACCCAAAGAAGAATAAGAACAGAACAGCGAGCGGATTTGCTCAGAGCTCAGGGGAGAGACTGATGCGGCACCGAGGGTGTCAAATCAACTTAGCCAGTGTCTCTTGATTGCCCGCTCTGTGGCTTTTGTCTCTGGAACAAAGGGTTTGCAAATCTTCTGTGGATAAAACAATACAAAGTTACTGTGTATGTGATGCAGGAATGTGTAAATGTCTTGGTGAACAGCCGTTTGCTCTGCGCCTCCCCTGTAAGGTTTACGCGTCCCCCTCCTTCACTCTGACGCCCAATTTCCTGAATGCGATTTATAAATAATAATTTATCCGTTTTAAAAGTTGTCGTGAATTGTCATGGTATGACAAATACAGTTACTGGTAACTCGCAGGCATTGCAGAGATATTGAGGAAAAACACAAAATCGCATTGGCTTTTTTTCTATCTCACATATTTCTCTGTAGACACACACTGTTCCAAAATGATATTCCTCCCCACTGCTAAATTAATGACCATAGGTATTTTTTTTATAGCTTTAACGAGTTGTAGTATTAATATGTAGCCTACAGTGATGAAGGTATAAAGACACTATGGTAATACATTGATTGATTGCTTTTATAGTTTCACAAACACATCAAGACAAATCACAAACACAAAGAAATAAAAAGAACAATAGTATGTTGCCAGACACTGTCACATCAATGAACAAACATACACCATGTCATATGCTATACACTAAGGTTCTCTGACATATATACACACATTACATATATACACACATATCTATATATATATATATATATATATATATATATATATATATATATATATATATATATATACACCAGCGCCGCCAATAGATAAAAAAAATTAACTAATCAATCTCACAATTTTCTGTAATCAATCTAGATTAATCTAGATTAAAAACAGCATTTTTCTACATAAAACCGAAGCTTGTAACAGATATTTACTTGAGTAAAATCATGGAATTAATGTAAAATCAACACAAAGAAAGTATATTTAGATTCAAAGACTATTTTAATAGCTTTATTTGAATACAGTTTCTCTCCTGTGAAATACAAATGTTCAACAAAACCATAATTTACATAGTATTTACACTCTAAGTAGGAAAAGTTTACCCTACAACGAATGGCTGGGTACATACAGGTTTTGACCAGCAGATGGCAGCGGCGAGGCAGCTCCATTGGGAGGGGGCGGGGCCGGGTGGGAGGGGGCGGGCTGAGGGGGCGGGGCCAGGAGAAGGGGCGGGGCTAAACGTGCACATTTTCTCAAATCCAAATGTTGACAGCTACAGTATGGCTGCACACAGCAGCATCACACCTGGACAAGAGGCAGGGGAACTATGTGAGAATGCTGTTCATCATACAGCTCAGCATTCAATACCATAGTCCCCTCCAAACTCATAGCCAAGCTCAGGGACCTGGGCTTGAACTATGACCTCTGCCAGTGGGTCTTGGACTTCCTGACGGGCAGACCCCAGGTGGTGAGAGCAGGCAACTGCACCTCCTCATCCATCACTCTCAACATAGGGGCCCCCCAGGGCTGTGTTCTGAGTCCCCTCCTCTACTCCCTGTACACACATGACTGTGTGGCACAGCGGAACAACAACACAATCATCAAATTTGCTGACGACACAGTAGTGGTGGGCCTGATCTCTGCAAACGACGAGAAGGCCTACCTGGAGGAGGTCAAGGTTCTAGCGAGATGGTGTCAAGAGAACAGCCTCTCCCTGAACGTCAGCAAAACAAAGGAGATGATTGTGGACTTTAGGAGGTCGGGGGTCAGGGACTACAGCCCCCTCAGCATCGACGGGGTACCGGTTGAGAGAGTGAACAGTTTTAAGTACCTCAGAGTCCACATATCCGAGGACTTGACATGGACCACACACATTTGACAGTGTTGTGAAGAAGGCACGGCAACGCCTCTACTTCCTCAGGCGCCTAAGGAAGTTCCAAGTCAGTCAGAAGATCCTTAAGAACTTCTACTCATGTACAATAGAGAGCATCCTGACTGGCAATATCACCTCCTGGTTTGGGAATCGCACCGCACAAGACCGTAGCAGACTACAGAGAGTGGCCCGTTCGGCCGAACGCACAATTGGAGGGGGGCTTCCCACTCTCCAGGACATTTACAACAAGCGGTGCATGGGTAAGGCTAAAAGAATTATCAAAGACTCCAGCCACCCAAACAACTGCCTCTTTGAACTGCTGCGGTCAGGCAAGCGATACCGGAGTCGCATGGCAAGCACAGAGAGACTCAGAAGAAGCTTCTATCCCCAGGCCATCAGGATGCTCAACGAACAATAACACTATGTAACAACCATCAAATGCACTCACAGCACACACATCCACACGCACACACTCATTTTAAACAAACAACTCACTGCAGCACCCACTTTACCCACTTTAGAACACCTATGAGTCATGAGACTCCGGTATCGCTTGCCTGACCGCAGCAGTTCAAAGAGGCAGTTGTTTGGGTGGCTGGAGTCTTTGATAATTCTCTTAGCCTTACCCATGCACCGATTTATACCATCTTGTTGCTCGCTCCTGGCCACCTGTTCAGCACACACACACGCACGCACGCACGCACACACACACACACACACACACACACACACACACACACACACACACACACACACACACACACACACACACACACACACACACACACACACACACACACACACACACACACACTGTATAGCCTACGTGCGTAATGAATGAACAGTAGGTTTATATTATTCTAATTACTTGTTTCATTAGGAGATAGTAAATACTAGAGATGCGCGGGTTGACTCGAAAACCGCGGGTACCGCGGATTTATCCACGGTTCGGGCGGATTAGGGTCAACTGAAAAAAACTTTGAGTTTGGGCGGTCAGATGCGGGTCAAATGACACGTCACGCTACACAAAATAGTTATAGACTAAATTAACTTATAAAAGTCTCCAAGCTTATTCCACCTACTTGCGCTTGCGGTCTCAGGCTACTTTTTCTCCTTATTGGTATCCGTAGGCTAAACTACTTCCGCCAAATTTTAGGCTAGGTAAGGCTAATAATGGAGGATGGTGTCAGCTCGGCTGGACGAGTGATGGAAGCACGGCGTAACAGACTCAGCCCAGGCACCGTGGACAACATTTTATTTCTTCATAGTGCAGCCAAGGAGCACAGTGAGTAGAAACAATGAGTAGGCTTATATTATTCTAATTACTTGTTTCATTAGGAGATAGTAGATACTAGAGATGCGTGGGACTGTACTTGGATTTATTTTCATTAAAGGCTATTTAGGTTTAGAATTAGTTTTCCATTAAAATGTATAAACAATTTTTAATCCACTTTTTCTCCTTATTTTCTATTTTTCTCCCATCCCAATTTCGTAGTATCCAATTCTTCCCTCCCCTGTCTTGAACGTTGCTAGACTATGCCTCCCACTGGTCGGTTGTAGTTAGGGCTGGGTGATACGGCCTCTAAATGATATCGCGATATATTTTGGCTATATCACGATACACGATATATATCGCGATATTTTTACATTTCCTCTAAAGCACTTAAAAATGCCAATTACATTTGAAAATAACATAAATGAAAGTGCACTCTTTGTCCATACCACTAGACTAGGTATTTTAAAATAACATAAATGAAATTGCACTCTTTGTCCATGCCACTAGACATTTTAAAATAACATAAATGAAAGTGTACTCTTTGTCCATACCAGTAGGCATTTTAAAATAACATAAATGAAATTGCACTCTTTGTCCATGCCACTAGACATTTTAAATGAAAGTACACTTTTTGTGCATAATGTCAAACTGTCTGGTCAAAAACGGTAAACTAAAAATTGCTGCATTTTGTGCATGGTTGTGTCCTGTGTGTTTGTGACAACCAGTCAGTACCAACAGGTATCTAGAGGTTTTGTGCCAAAAACACAAGCCTATCAACTAGGGATGCACCGAATGGGAAATTCTTGGCCGAAACCGATACCGAAAATAGGAAACAGTTGGCCGAAAACCGAATGCCGAAAATGATTAATATGAATATATATATATAATGTATTATATATGTTTTGGCTACCTGATTATGGCAAAAGACATGATTATGGCAAAACTTTACTTAAATAATATTAATAATCACTATTATGGGCCCATAAAACATTTATTCAGCACTTTTGAATGCATTGATACATTAATTCCAGACTGACTGCTGAAAGATTGTACAATTTAAACATTTTCTCTTTGCATACAACAAAATGTGCATTAAAGTCAAGTGCATTTTCTTTTCTCTGTAGGATAACTACAAGTGCATTCAGAACAAATCCAAGGTGCTTTAAAACTGCATAAAGATCTGCATAAAGACACACACACACAATAGGTGTTGATGTACTTGATGTTTGTTTGTTTGTTTGTTGTGTTGCATATTTGAAATAAACTTCAATCAAATCAAACCCCCCCTCTTAAAACAAAAACCTGTGTTTAACCTAGCCATCTATAAAACATCATGCTAAAACTGTGAAACAAATGTCCTACTCCCCTAAAGAAAGAAATACATAGCAAACATGACTCAGTTATGCAATAGTGCTGCTGCTTTTTATTTTGTTAAAATATTTTAGTTAATAAGACTAAAAGACTACAATATGACTACGGCTTTTGATGGCGGCTTCCTGTCCTCGCATTTCCATTTCCGGTTAACGTAAAATGTTCAACAACAGATTGCTGCTAATTAAACACTTCATGGAAACGGAGTAACGTTAACGGTATGTCGAGTTCATACGTGTAGTGTAGTATGAACTCGACATACCGTTAACGTTACTCCGTTTCAAGTGTTGCTGCCACCGTTGCGTCGCAGATGGATGGTACACTGTTAGCTCCGTAGCTAATCCGTCATAGAGACTATCAGTATCAACGGCATCTGGCTTGAGGGCTGCCCGGTGGCATGTAACTATGTTGCCACAGGTACTAAATAATCGTTCCGATGGGGAACTGGTGGCGGGCCGTTTCAGAATAAATAAAATAAATAACTCGCTAAACTCTTTTTTCACGCTATCGTATCCTCTTTCCCCGTCTCCTCCACAACGTCCAATCCCCACCCACCGGCTTTCCCACCTCTAACACTGCCAATTGTGTTAGTATGACGGCCGGCCAGCCAGTAGCAACGCCGAGAGCTGGGCTCGATACCAGCGTCTCCTGCGTTAGTGGCGAGCGCCTTGCCCACTGCGCCACTCAGCCTCCTTGGCAAATGTATTTCTTAACATGCGAGATGAGACTATTGCCGACCTTTTTGCACGGCGGTAATACTTTGTAGCATTCAAGTACACAAAAATGTGTAAAATAACATTATACTTTTTCACATATTCCTATCCTCGCAGTTAATTTCATAATGTTTTTTGAAGTTGCCTTTCAATAAATGTGACAAGAAACTTTGGAATATTGCCTGCATCCTTTTTTTATTTATTCATTTATTCATTTATTCACGGTTCGGTCGGGTCTGGGTCATTGTTTTATCTGCATGATAACGATTCGGGTGGGTTTGGACTTCAGATGCGCTCTCATGCCGGGTCGGGTGGGTGTGGGTTAAAGACATCCTGACCCGCGCATCACTAGTAGATACTGTATGTAGGGCTGGGCGATTAATGGATATTATCGATTAATTCGAATGAATGATTTAGGACAATTTTGAAAAATCTAAATAGATTTTCAAAAAATTCTTTTTTTTTATTTACATTTTTTATAGTCGCCTTTTATTTTACAAAAGTGATGTTTGGTGAAAGTTAGATTTGCACTTTATTAATCCCAATAGGGAAATTCATTCTTGTTTGATGATCAAGAGGCACCTTTTATTTGTTTTAAGTGAAGTTTGGTGAAAAAGCAAGTTATTGCACTATTAATCCCAATAGGGACATTCATCTTTGTTTGATCAAGAGTAACCTTTTATATTATATTATTATTAAGTGAAGATTGGTGAAAGTTAGGTTTGCGCTTTAATCCCAATAGGTACATTCATCTTGGTTTGATACTTTTTTTGTGTCAAATAAAAACAAAGGTTATTTGAATGATTTCCTTGGTGTTTCTAGTTTTCAAGATAAAAAAATCGATTAAAATCGTAAATAGGATTTTATTTTTAGGCCATATCGCCCAGCCCTAACTGTATGTGCTGCCCTTACAGTACACATCTTAGCGTGACATCTTAAGGCCGCCACAGAGTCGGGCGTACTGTGAGCGGACCGGACTCTGCGTGGCATGTCCGCAGTCGTTTGAGGTTTCAATCAAGCGTACCACCGCTTACCAATTTCCTACATTTCTCAGTTGACTACATTTAGCAGCCTTTGTGAAGTCTGGTCTGCTCACGCCCGACTCTGTGGCGGCCTTAAGATGTCATGCTAAGATGTGTACTGTACTGTACTGTACTGTAGTATAACTACAGTATGACTACTATAGGGCAGCACAGTATCTGCGATCTCCTAATAAAACAAGTCATTAGAATAATATAAGCCTACTGTTCATTCATTACGCACGTAGACTATACAGTATGCGCTTGTGTGCGTGTGTGTGTGTACGCTGCGGCAGGTGGCCAGGAGTGCGCAACTAGACAGTATAAATATGGAATATTAATACAGTCTATTCCACTATATGGCTATAGTGTGCTGTATGATGACAATCCATTTGAACCTCTTAAGCCCGGAGCCTATTTTCTGAAAATTCGCCTAAGTAATACACATACCTAAGTAAATGGAATATTGCTCCACTTCTACAAGGTCCATTTGCATATTCTTGGTATCTAGGGACATATATGGACCTCAGTGAATGTATTCCCAGTGTCAGAAATATTGTGTCTATTACTAGGCTTGCTTAAATTGTGATAAAACGAAGGAGAATATGAATTATGATTTTTCTTTGACAGTGAATAACACCATGCTAATAATGACCACACATTAAAAACTGCCACTGATCTCGTTCAGTACCTTCTTGAGATCATGTGTACAAAAAAATCTAAGGAAATGAATAAAGGGAACATGATTAAACAGAAGGTTCTGTAGATACAGTACTGAATTCTCCCATCCGGACCAATGCAATTTGAAATATTATTATAGAATATAGAATAGCAGGCTTATAAATTAACTTATTATATTCGCACATTTATATATATACATATATTATCTTTCAAATGCCTGAGTTCAATTTGGATTTAGTATCACCAGGCGTGCATAAGAACAGATAATGAATTCTACTGTAATCTACTGTACTTTTTTATTTTCACCAGGGTGCAACCGTTTTGAAACTAATTTCAGATCTAATTGTTGCTACATGCTAACAATAGGGAAGAGAAACTAACTGCGTTTTCAAATTTGTCAAAAACTTTACCTTTTGTGGTAGAATTATCCCGAATAATAACAGTTATTGAAATAATTCATACAGAACTCTGAACCTTGAACTTTAGGGGAAGTGTAGTTTTAAAAAATTCCAACGCAAAACCATAGGTATGGATCTCCGCTACAAAATGGCTGCAAAAAAACTACAATTCCCATGATTCAAGGTTTTACAAATTGGTCGCCTCTCCCGAAATAACATTGACATTTCGAGAAGGAAAATCTATCTAATAGCACTTTAACCTATTCCTAAACTAACATATTGATGATAATATGCATTCTAAATGCTGTTGTGACATGTTCATGATGTTTGAATACATTTGAAATTAAAATCGCTAGTTTTATAGAACAGTCCTGAAATATTGATTTATGACCATTATGTCATTTGCCGTCCGCCGACGGACCGCACGGGCGGAAGAGGTTAATCTAATCAGATTTTGATCCGTCGCAAAGCGCTCCAGCTCTACCTGTTGAATACAGGGATCAGCTCATGCAATGCAAACCCATGATTGGCACACGGCCCTCGCATTATAATGAGCTGGAGGGGCGTGTCTGTATGCAAATTAAGTAAATGAGAACGCGCCACCAGGGTTCGCAGCTGTGATTATTTGGCGAGTTAAGACAACCTCTCCACATGTTGGTGAATCCGGGGCTAATGTCGTCGGCTTTCTCTTACGACCTTCCAAGGAGGTTGTCGTAAGAGAAATCTTATGCATTATAAATGGCCTTTTCCAGTGTTTAGCATTGTTTACTAGCAATGGGGGATTATATCAATGTGGTCTGTGTCTCTAATTATCATATTGACTCATCAGTCTAGTCTCGAGTTTACGAGATCTTCCCTCACTCAACTAAGCCGTTCTGATTTGACTGTTTTGCTGACGTGAATACTACTGGTTGTAGTCACCGCCCACATTTCGCTCAACAACAGAGCAGTGAAATTACTTCCTCAAACAGAGGGTGCCGACAGACAGCAGAGAACGAGAGAGATAGAGAGAGAGATAGAGAGAGAGAGAGAGAGAGAGATAGAGAGAGAGAGAGAGAGAGAGAGAGAGAGAGAGAGGGACCGCGGCGCAGGAGTGTGTGTAAATGTGTGTGCGCCGCAGGGATGGGTCTTCTCCCCGCAGTCGGGAGCACTCCATATCACTGTCAAAATATGTTTGCGCACGCTCCCACGCGCACGCCCGTACTCTGATCCGTGCAATAATATTCACAGGGATATATATTGTCATTTGAAACAAGTTACCAATGCATTGTCCCGTAGGATTATGCCCCCCTGCGGCGAAATTAATTAGTATCCCCATCAATCTCTCTCTCTGTCTGCCAGTCGCAGACTGTGTGGGTGACTGTCACTCAAAGCGCTTATGGGCGGAGCCCAGCACAAACAGCATGAAATCCTGAGGTCAAAAATGTTTGCTTTTGAGTACTTGATTAAAAATATAAAACAATGCATTTTTTTGAAAGAAACTTTAAGACAATGTTGGTGAATGAGGTCCAATGAGTCTAAGAGCAGAGTGATGGACGGCGTCTCCGGGTAGAAGTGGGGACACGAGACATAAGACGTGCGTCTCTCTCTTCCTTCCAGACCCAGAGGACCGGAGGAGCAGTGCTGTCAGAACCTCTGCTACGGGACTTCCCAGCCCTCACCGGGGCGGAGGAGAGTCCAGGAGGAGGAGGAGGAGGAGGAGGAGGAGGAGACTACGAAGAGGAGCTGGAGTTCCCTCACGACTTCCTGCCCAGTCTAGACTTCAGCAGTGAGCTCAACATCTGGGAGGCCTCGCTGGGGTACGTGTGTCCTGCTGAGGACTGCCACGTGCACGCGCACACACACACGGACACACACACACGTGTGTAAGCTGTGGTGTGTAGGTGTGCCATGTAGCTGTGCCATGTAGCTGTGCTGTGTAGCTGTGGTGTGTGTAGCCGTGCTGTGTAGCTGTGGTGTGTGTAGCTGTGGTGTGTAGCTGTGGTGTGTGTAGTTAGATCAGACATTAAGCACCCCCCCCCCCCCCACAGCCCAAATGGAATTATCCAAAAACTGCCAGTCGACTATCTGCACATTTTGGCCAATCAACGTTGACTATACAAATCCTTAGTCGGGGACAGGCCTAACACACACACACACACACACGCGCGCGCGCCAGCGCATACACACACGCGCGCACACACACGCACGCACACACTTGTGAGACACTGAGGCTTTACAGTGAAGACAAGCTTTAAAAATTAATTGGTTAAGACAGTTATAGGTCAGAGGTTATAGGTCAGAGGTCATACATTTAAACGCAGCAAGAGAAGGAAGAACCTTCAGCTTCAGAGTCAGTCGGAGGACGTTCCAGGTGCCGGAAGCATCAAAGGAAAAAGCAGTTTTTCCTAGTTCAGAGCAAACTGGAGGAACCCTAAGAACCAAGATCCAAGATCCCATTCCAACAGTGATGTGATGTCAGAGGGAAGTTTACCAATAAGGGCTTTAGAAATAAATACCAATGATAGTTACGCCTTTCAACCAGAGAAAAGACATGCACATGCACATTCACGCACGCACGCACACAAATGCACACTCCTTCACATGATCTTGCTGGGTCACTGGATCAGCCCCAGGAGACATCTGCTGTGTCACAACACTGTAACTTATTTCAAGACAATTAACAGACAAGTTCAACTCCTTTTCAAAACCAGTTTCTCATGTCAAGCCTTACGGCCTAGTTTCATGATTATTTTTATTATAGTTAATGGCCCCATGGGCCGGACAAGTCTTCTTTAAATGCAAGACTCCCAGACATACCCCAGCGAAGGTAAGGAAAAACCTAGCAATAGGAAAAAAGCACCACAGGCAAAGTGGAGGAGAGAAACCTTAGAAGGGCCTTTCAAGGGGGGATGTCATTCTTGGATGTCAGTGATGATAATATAGTGTTGCTATGGATGATCGATGGGTGGAGAATAAAACAGGCAAAATAGTTGGTATTAGTGATGCACCGATGTGAAAATTGTGGCCGATACCGATAACCGATATTAATATTGCTGTTCTGGCCGATACCGATATTTACTGATGTCGATATCTCTGTATAGAAAACACTTTTTTATGATAATGAAATAAAGAGCTATTTTCCAAAACGCATAATTCTTTTTACTTTTGTAACTTACTTTCAGAAATGACTGATATTTTGAAACTATTTAAGGCCAAAACATGTAAAAATAAGAAAAAAAATATAATTTTTTTTTATTTTTTTTATTTGCCCATATCGGCCCTATCTTGATATCGGACCGATACCGATGTGTAAAAAAACGGCCATATCGGCCGATATTATATCGGCGGCCGATATATCGTGCATCACTAGTTGGTATGTATGTACATATACGTGTAATAAAACACATATGTACATGTAATGGCAACTGGGGTACAGAATTTTTTTGAAAGATTTAAATAGAATAGAGCTAAGAACTACAACAACAAAAGAGAAAGCATAGGGAAACGAGCGCTGGTATGAAAATAGGATAAAGGCTAAAGGCATCCACATCTCTCCATTATATTCAGTTTAATCACCTGTACATTGTCTATCACTGTTGCACTGACGAGGGTCCGCCCCCCCGGGTTCATGTTCAATGCTGGATTATGTTGGATACACGATCGCGACCAGTATTTGGATTGGCGATCAGATAATTGGATTATTCTTTTTGCAGTACATCATAGACAAGGTAAGGACTATATGTTATCAATCTTGCGTTGATCCGATAATTCTTTCCCTGCGATCGGAGCGTGTGTCTGTAACGTATTCCGTTGGTAGCGATCAACGCACGGAGGGGCGCCCCCCCCCCCCCCCCCCCTTTCATGCATGCATGATGAAACATAATACCGATAATCTAGCGTTGATTTCAGATTGATTGTTGATCCAAGCGAGGAAATGCATGGTTCCTAGTGAAATGCACTAAAACGCTGTTTAGCAGCGTTTCCCGGGATTACACAGAACTACCCTAAAACTATACTCATATTCACCACGGTATAAAACTGGAATGTATTGATGAAAAAAGTATCTGTTTTTTGCAACTTGACCGGAAGAAACTCACTGACAATCGACTATATTATTAGATCCATAGCTATAATATTTAATATAGTTTCAGCACTACAAACACCGGCATGTACCCCCATTTCATTACAGCGCTGGCACACATAGCCATATACGCCCACAGCAACCTCCGGCAGGCAATGAGTTGTGGACACACAACAACATCTAGAATCGCATAATAATAATAATAATAATAATAATAATAATAATAATAATAATAATAATAATAATAATAATAATAATAATAATAATAATAATAATGGGCCTCATGCATGAAGCGATATAAGAACAGATTTTGTTCTTAACTAGCATTTCTTCTTATTTTGTTCTTACCTGGGATTCAGCAATGTTTTCTTATTGTTGCTTTTCTCTCAGGCAAGACCAAATTCTAAGAGTGGTCGAGAGCACTCTTACCCAGATAAGAAACTCTTACCCAAAATAAAAAATTAAATAAAAAAAGCATACCATTGGTTAATTGCCCCCAAATACGACTTTAAAAATACAGAACTTTTCAATAATAATAATTATTATTATTATAACTTATGGCCCAGGCCATTGATTGATTGAAGATTTTATTAACAGATTGCAGAATGGGTACAATACAGTACGGCTCAATACACACAATTGTTAAGGGGAGGCAGACCAGGGCCCTATTCCCCGTACCTGGTTCAACTAAGTCGATCAAGAGTCCCATTATCCAGATTCAATTAACCCGATGTTTGAATCCGGGATTTTCCTGTTCCTCGAACGCTGATTCAGTCTCGTTCATTTGAACCAGACTTGAGACTCAGGATAATTGCGCGCGGCCGCTTCAGCTGAAAAGACAGCAGATGTCGATAGCAGAAATCCTGATTTTCTAACGGCATTGATTGATTGATTTAAAACTTTATTAACAGATTGCAGAATGGGTAGAATAGCTCAATAGCCTCGCCGACAAGTTAAATGCATAATCTATAGGCTAATTTTAAATCCCTCATTACCCCAATCAATCAGATTATATTTCTTTAAACGTGCCTGCTGGCAGTAGGTTTATGGATTGAATAATCAAATGAGATCTTGCTAGCGAAAATAATTAGTTCAACTCTTTCAGAATAACGATACGGCTCTCTTATCCATTGATGGATGTATGATGCATGTTTTATTTATCTGCACTGTGGTGTGACGGTTGGTCCTTTTGCCTTTCACGCGGACGACCCGCGTTCGAATCCCCCTTCTTCTAGTTTCTTTTTTCTTTTTGCAATGTAAATACTTCAATTTGGTGCACGTTGAGAGCTATATAAAGAATGACATCCTCAATGCATGTAGATTTATAATATTTTAACTTAAAACTAGGCTACTTTTGCGTATATTCATTAATATTATATTCCAAAAAAACTATATTGGAAACACGGGGTTTCGAACTAGGGTCGTCCGCTTGACAGGAGTGAGCACTAGCCGTTGCACCACTGTGCCAGACGGGATATATAAATTGTGTATCCGTCAATGGACAAGAGACCCGTGTTTCGAATATTTTTCTTTTGAATGAAGTTTTATCTCTTTATTCTCAAATGCATTAATGTGACGTCAACGGCTCATTCAATTGCTCAAATCCGTCAAACAGCGCATCTCATCAGACATTTTAATCCCAGTTACAATATCACAATAACGTGTGAGTGATGATACAATTCAACAATCCTCAGATTCCTCGTAATTCATAATCCACAAAAACCACAATCCATGCATAGACACTTCAATTTTATGCTTGAATGAAACACAATCCAGGCGCTTTGTTAAGCAAATCTACAGCGGAGAATATATGAAACTAATCAGAGCCAAACGGCTGATAGGTTTCATCCATTAAAAATATCCCTGCGGGATTCACATTTGCAATGCGCCGTTATTAAAATAACCACATGCAGCGTGTATCGCGACTCCGAGCACCGTATATGACGTGCATTATTTTATTTAGAACAAAGTAAATCTATAGGCTGAATATGATTTATTATCAGCATTTAGTTCTATTATTATACATTTCAAAAGCCCCCTCTAGGAAAACGAAGCACAAAAACATAATTCAGACTGGTATAATGGGATCTAGACTGTGAGAAATATTTCAGGAAGCGAGCTGGCATTTTTTTGCGAGGGCGTGGCTATGGTTCATCCAGCTAACTGAACTTAACCCTGCTCCGGACCAGGTTCAAACTTTCTGATCTGTTACCATGGTGATTTAGAAAATCCGACTTCGGGGAACCGAAAGGTCTGGCTTAAGTCAAGCTATGCTGAAAATTATCCGGCTAACTCAGTTAGCCAGGTACGGGGAACGGGGCCCTGATAAAGACTTTCGTCTTGTTTACATCAGGGTCCCCCATTTTCTATTCATAATGACATACACAACATACAGATATACAGATATATATCATGACATTTATGACATGACATACAGATATGCAGTCAGGCACGTTGGAAGGGGGGGTGCAGGGGGTGCGGTAGCACCCCCCCTAGTGGCAGCTTTAGTTATTGCAAAGAATACAAAATTAAAATAAAAATTATTTTTTTATTTTTAAAATTTTTATAAAATATTTTTATTATTTTATGACAGTATTTATATATTTGTATATTATATACTGTAACTGTATAACTGTAACTGTAATACTGTATATTATAAGTTTATCCTGCTCAAAGCACTTCACCATTTTAATATTGTGTGTATTGAGCCGTACTGTATTGTAGCTGTTACAAAGGATCAGATTAAACCGAATATATATATTTATTGATTGATATATATTGCATAGTATTTGTATATCGTTTGATATCCCTTGTATATTCCTTGTACATATACACGGAATGTCCCTTTAGCCTAGTACAGACCATAATATTTCATTCTCCTATTGGACAGCGGTCCACAGGCGCCAGAGCCATGCCTCCAGAGTCAGGTTCAAGGCCACCGTCAAGACATGTCTGGACATGCCCGGCCTTGCCCAGGGATACGAGACAGAAATGAGATTGGCACTAGATTGTTCGCCGTGCATATAAATATGGCGCAGGTGAATACAGAAGCACTTAGTCAGAAGTTCGAGTTACCCAATAAGTTGAAGCCTCACCCACGATACTCCGTGCGGTGAAGTATGGCCTGTTTGGCCCCAAATAGAGCATTGAGACCGCGTGCGAATTAATAACTGAATTGTCAGAGTTTGGCGCTATACCGTCGAGTGCGACATATTTCTATTAAGTCAGTAATAGTCTATTTGTGTATAGTGTATCGTGCGGCTAACGTTCTACAGTGACCAGCATCACCAACGCTTCCTCGTATCAGCTAGAGTGCTTATCCAGGCTGGGCTGCTTTCATGGCGCTTTCACCCGAGGAGACCTAGACGAGAACCGTGTGGACATGTACACTGGATTAATCTACCCGACGACTACATAGCCCTTTGCGGCTGGATTATATTTGTTTTGGTCCTGTGATTTATGGAGCGGAGAATCGCCGACGCCTACACGTGTGGGATTTACCCTGTGAGGAGCCAAGTCGAGTCTGCGCCTCAGAGAGCCTGAGGCCGGCTAGCTTTCTTCACTGTGGAGCTACAGTCTACGGAGAACAGCTGTATTCGTCTGTGGATCAAGAGGCTATTGCACCGTCTCCTGTACTTGGAGTCTCCTTAGTCATCGTTGACCAGACTCTCTACTACCGACAGATCCTCTACCCCTGCTGGCTTACAACCGGGGGGACCCTTCCAGTATCTCCCGCTATATATTACTAGTGTACCATAGATATAATTCCCTAAGATTCAGGTTGTATAATTACCTCCTGCGTAACCAGAGAATGGACATTCATTATTGATTTGCCTACGCATATTCCTTTGCCTTATAAGCGCATCCAAAGTATAATAGAGAAGTATATTATGTACCTTTTGCTGCAATAAATACTTGATTATACCTTTGTGTGGAACCGATTCAATGTGGGAAGTGTTCATCATATTTATATATCATGTACTGTATGGCCAGTAATTAAAGTACATAAAGCGGTAGTAGTTTAATGATACCATACTTATCAATACAGTCAGGGAATTGTACCCCTCAGTTACAGTAGCCATTCTGCAATCTGTTAAATAAAGTTTTCATTCATTCATTACACTACTGTACACAATCATACGTGTAAAACCGACAAGATTGCAGCAGAGTATATTTTCGAGTGACAGGTGAAACAACTAATTGTATTCAACTCCCGTCTCCCGCTCTTCCCGCGCACCACGAACCACTGAGCTATTGTGATACAGTGTAGATCATAGGCTTGCACAATCTAGCTAGCCTATGTCAGTCGATTTTAGCTAGTAGTCAGACTTTGCTAGCACAGAATGTCTCACTCGCAGAAAAGACAAATATAAGATTTATTTTCTAAACGTCCCGCCGGTCCCAGTGACAGTCCCACTAAATCTGATAAACGTCAGAGAGAGACAGAGACGACAGGTTCAGCCTCAGCATCAGGTATTGAAGAGTTACTGTAACTGAGTCTGTTCCCCCCCGATCTGTTCCAGCAATGCTACTGCTAGTAGACCAACAGCAGCAGCAGCAGCTAGCCACCACTATTACGATTCCTTCCTCTCCTCCTCTTCAATCTAGTGAGGCTAGTGCTACTAAAATCAATGCAGGTCATGATGTGTCATTCAGACCACTTGATAATTATGTATTTCCTGCCTGAAAATACCCTGGGGAGAGCTTCACTCGCTCCTGTAAGGCGGCCTGGTTCAAAGAGTGGCAGTGGCTAGAGTACATTGCTGAACGTGACAGCATTGTGTGCGGTGTGTGTAGGTCAGCGATTGTGAAAAAGTTGGTGTCCAAGAGCGAGAGCACCTTTGTAAAGGAGACAGGCTTTTCCAATTGGAGGAAAGCAATGGAGAAATTACGGGACCATGAGAAATCTCGCATTCATTCAGATTTGCAGCGCTGAAAAGTAAGCCAATTAATGCACTGCTTTCCGAAACGATTGCAAAAAAACAAATGACAGCGAGGAAAATGCTAGAGCTGCAGTTCAGCTGCATACGATTCCTCGGGCGCCAGGGGCTTCTACTGAGGGGTGATGCAAATAGGGATGGGGTGTTATGGCAGCTGAATTTGCCAAATCACCATGGCTGTGTGTTTGAGTCTTTCACCTTTTACATATCTAGCTTTGGCATGGATTGATTGTTTAGATCGCTAGCACGGCTAACAAATGCAAATATATTGTAGTCTGCCCCATTGTTCTGACCAGGATTACGTTCCATTCTGCCCTGGTGATGCGCGCGCACACTGAGTTTGATGTATACAGCGAACAGGTCTCTATTGCACAGTGTGGGAGGAGGGGGAGAGGGGGTGGTATGATGATTTAGTATTTACATATCTTTTCACCCCTGGGTTGAGAACTCTATCCCAGACGCGCTACAGCTGCGTATGAAATGCATGTGAAATAATAATAATTATCAACCAAAATATCTCTTGTTATGTAGAAATATATACGATTCCTCGGGCGCCAGGGGCTTCCACTGAGGGGTGATGCAAATAGGGATGGAGTGTTATGGCAGCTGATGATGGAAAGAGTGCGCACCGAGTCTGATCCCGAGTTGAAGAATTGGCTCCAAAAGAGAGACAACTGGATGTCCAACAACATCCAAAACGAAATCTTACAGCTGTTTGCCCATGATATTCAGTGACAAATTAGAGGCAAAACATCCAAAAGCCCATTCTTTGGCTTGAGCGCTGACGGAACCACTGATGTCACTGGAAAAGAACAATTATCGTGTAATATACAGTTCGCCGATGACAACTTGGAAGCTCAGAACTTTCAGACATTCTTTTTACGCCTCGACCTGCCCATGGAGAGGCTGATAGGATACTGTTTTGACGGGGCCAGCAACATGTCTGGGAGGTACAAGGGGGTACAGGCTAGACTAAAGGAAATGTGTCCCGACTCTGTTTTTGTCCACTGCGCAAAAAAATAAATAAAATAAATCTCCGAAAGGCCGCACCCCCTGCCGATTTAAAGTTCCAACGTGCCTGTATGCAGTACTGTATACGTAGCATAGAACGCATATTTAGAGATTGTCTATATCAGTGGTTCCCAAACTTCTGTTTTATGCGGACCACTAGATTGTTATCAATAACATTTGCGGACCACCTCGTATGCAAACAGTAAAACATAAATAAATAAACAACTGACTTTGACCCGCGTCGCGGGCACTGCATTCCGTTCTCAGAATGGATTTGAGAGAGATGTGTCATCCAGTCTGACTTGGAGCACGCACTGTACTATGCGCACTGCACTGCCAGTCATCAGGCTATATATGCGGAGATATTCAGACTCTAGATCTATTTGCAGAGCCAGATGAGTGGCAACCTGTGCGATTGGCTCTTGACAACGCACAGTCGTTCAGTATTGACAAAGCCTACAGTACTTTGCTGGAACGATTCATTTAGCACGTACTGTATACAGTACGTGTGTATGCGCGCACTGCGAGAGGTGGCCAGAAGCGCGCAACTAGCCAACTACTATTATATTACTACTATATTAATACAGTCTATTCCACTATATAGCTATAGGTGCTGTATGATAACAATACATTTGATTCCTATCTCATTTTGATCCATCTCAAAGCGCTCCAGCGCTTGAATACGGCTGGGGGATCCGCTCATATACAATGCAGATAGGGTGACCACCTGTCCCGCGTCCCGCTGCAACATAACAATGTCCCGCATTTCAAAGATCATGGTAAAAACAATAATAATAAAAATAATAAATGCTCCAATTAAGTGTGTCAGTGTCACTCGAGTCAGAAGAAACACGCACCTCTACCCCTGCAGGGCCAGCCGTGTATAGGTGTAACAGAGTGACAGCCAATGAAATGGGTGCATTTGTCACGCTGTCCAAGGTGCTGAACTGCTCTCTCGTGCAGCTCCGTGTTGACTGCTTGAATCCCGCTCGGGGCAAAAGCCTGCTGCCTGTCCGCCGACCCCTCTGCCGGTGAACACGCACCTCTACCCCCCAATTGCCGTATTTATGCGTCGACTTTAACACTTTGAGCGCCACGCCTGGTTTTCCGTTTTACCGCTTGAATGCCACCATCGGCGCCAATGTTAACGTTAATATCGCCTAATCTATGTTTTAAATTATGGCTATGTGTCTAATTTGCCCATCGCATTATCAAAGACTATTTTCCAGTCAGTGCTGTGAAGGCAGATTGTTTTTTTATCGCGTTGTTTCCGTTTCAGAGCAGTTAGAAAAGCCCCCGTTTTGATATAAAAAACAGCTCATTCTGGAGCATTCTATGAAAATCGTCTTTTAGTGGAATATTCCACAACGTTGATATTCGTCTGCCTTTTTATGAATCGTTTTCAAATAAACGCTAGATGATCAATATTATACGTGCACGCAAGCACATTACGGCCGCGCACTGATAATCGCTCCGTTGATTTCCTCACGGACTTTTACAGTGAAACCGAAAAAGAAGACATTTCACAAAACAGCTTATAACTTCATCAAACTTACTCTGATTATCCTACCACTGATAACATAGAGTCCTTACCTGACATCAGATGGTATCCAACTGGTATATTCCAATTCCTGATCACCATTCGAAAAAATCGATACGTGTATGGATCCAACGCGATACTGTAGATCTCCATGATCCGCGGGGCTCTGAGGCTCCAGAATGAACTGTGGTAACCCCGGCTGGATCAGTGAACTGGAAAATGTGGAGTACCGGATTTTTTTCCCCATTCATTTTCATTGAGTCCATTCCAAAATCACTTATGTCATCTGGGAGACGACAGGGGGCGCTTTTTTCCACAGTGATCGCCGGCGCCGCTCGGCTATACTCGGGTAGGCTCGGGTGATGCAATAATTTTTCAGATAAAAAAAAAACAGAGAAATCTCGTGAGTGGCATTCTACGTCACTATTAAAAACCAGAGAAATCTCGTGAGTGGCACTCAAAGTGTTAATAAACCGCACGGCTCAAATACTTGACATACCGGAAAGACAGTTGCGCTGTCTTTAAACTGCTAATAATACCCCATGACTCCGGCGAGATGCGGACCTTGCACCGGGGGATGATGATGAGCCGCCAAGGCGCCGCCAGCGAGGGACCGTAGCTGTCCAGAAAACCGTGAGAGAAGCTCACCACCTCGCCCGCCACTAGCCCCCATCACTCACAGACACCGGGTCCGGTAGAGCCGGTATAGGCTACAGAGTGGAGAGAGAGCCTCGCCGAGCCAGCCAGCCAGGGCACGAAAGAAAGAAAAAAGTTAAGCACAGGCTGTGTGTTCTCAGTGAGAAGATCCTCCCGCAGCGGTGCTTTTGTGCAGTTACAAATCCCGGTGCTAGGTGAAGCATCTACAGTTTAATAAGATTAATAACTAAATGTGCTATATATAGCCTACCGTCGGCGTCGAATATGAAATAAAGGCATTTCAATAATAAATAAATTTCTTTCATTTTAATTAGCAATTACATTATTATTATTTTTATAAAAAAATCATATTTTTTCCCCTCACCTACGTGTCCCGCATTGTCCCGCAAAAGCAGTGCTGCTGTCCTGCGACTGAACAATTTTGACCTGGTCACCCTAAATGCAGACCCACGGCTCTCGTACTATAATGAGCCCGCGAGGCGTGTCTCTGTATGCAAATGACTTGCGCGAGAACGCGCATCCAGTTTAGAATGAGTGGGATTCACCATTAAAAAAAACCTGGGTAAGAACAGATTTGGACTTTAAGAACTGCTTGATGAATGTGGCTCTTATTGTTCTCTTAAAGACGGGTAAGCAAGAATATAAGAAAAATAATAAGAGAGTATTGTTGAATGAGGCCCAATATCTTTATTTATACAGACATAAGAATAGGCATAAAATAAGTACAATAAGAACAGTGTTGTTCGCAGGTGAACACCTCCCCCCCCCGAACAGCGAGTCCCCCAAACAAGATACAGTTCACTTTTAAGTGCTGTTTTCTATAGATATATTTTTTAATAAAATAAAATAAAGATCTGATCCAATATTTATGGCTCAAAGCCAATCTCCGACAATTATATATATATAATAATAATAATAATAATAATAATAATAAATTAAATTTATTGATTCCGTACAATTCTATCTTGGATGACCAAAGCCCTCAATGTGAATGGCCGATTTGAATTTCAAGGACTTTCCAAGCACCTTGTCAAAAAAATAAATAAAAAAATTGCTATTTTCAATTAATTTCAGGTCTTGATCTTTTTTTTGTCAAAAATCAAACACTAAGCACTTCACGGACCTGTTTAGGGTTTGTGAAGTAGATGCGACGGACCACCTTAAATTGCATCAGATTGAGCCTGGAACAAGATGTACTGTCATTTACTCTGGCCAATACTCCATTCCAAATATCCTCATCTATGGCATCGCCCAATTCCTTTTCCCAATCCTCTTTGATTTGATCAAGAAATGTTTCTGTGTTACGGGAGATCAGGGTGTAAATCCTTGATATAAGACCTAGGGATGCCACAATCGTTCGGCCAGTGATCGGTATTGGCCGATATTCAGTATAAATATGAGATCGGTGAATTCCGATAATGATTGTGAAAATCGATCGATGACACACGTGAAAAACATGTTCCAATTCTCAGCGGAGTTCTCACTCGCTGTCTCTCTTGCTCACAGCTGCTGCTGCTGCACGCCTTGCCCCCCCCCCCCTTCCCCCCCAGACCCATGTCAACAAATGCTCCGGCAGAGTCGAGTGCACCTCGAGTAATACTAGCTAGCGTTACTGTTTAAACAAAACTACACAGTCAACTATTCACTTTAGTTTAATACATGAGGCATTGTCTAACGTTATCTAGCTGGCTAGCTACTGATAGCTTCTGATATCAATGTCTGATATCATCATTTTGGCAATTGTTTTCACAGTAGTTGGCTAGTGTTGGCTAACTAGCTATCGTTGTTCCGTGAGTTAACGTTAGCTACCTAGCTAACGTTACTGTTTAAACAAAATTACCCAGTCAACTATTCACTTTAGTTTAATACATGAGGCATTGTCTAACATTATCTAGCTGGCTAGCTCCTGATAGCTCCTGATATCAACGTCTGATATCATAATTTTGGCAATTGTTTTCACAGTAGTTGGCTAGTGTTGGCTAACTAGCTATCGTTGTTCCGTGAGCTAACGTTAGCTACCTAGCTAACATTACTGTTTAAACAAAATGACCCAGTCAACTATTCACTTTAGTTTAATACATGAGGCATTGTCTAACATTATCTAGCTGGCTAGCTCCTGATAGCTCCTGATATCAACGTCTGATATCATAATTTTGGCAATTGTTTTACATTTACATTTACATTTAGTCATTTAGCTGACGCTTTTATCCAAAGCGACTTACAAGTTCTGTACGACAAGACAGCAAGAAGGGTACAACTCTATCAGCTGAGTAACAATGTTCATCAAGTGTTGCGTGTTACAGTGTAGGTTAGTTTATTAGGACAAGTGCATGACAGTAAGGTTAGTCAGGGTTAGATTTTTTTTTTTTTTTTTTTTTTAATCATTTCAGATAATGGTTGAAGAAGTGAGTCTTTAGTCGACGGCGAAAGATTGGACGGGATTCGGCTGTCCTAACTGGGATGGGTAGTTCATTCCACCATTGTGGGGCAAGGACTGAGAATAGGCGGCTTCTCTTTGATGACCCTCCGGGAGCTTGGATAGGAGTAGGTCTGAGGCGGCCAGAAGATGCAGAGCGTAGGGGTCTTGAGGGTGTGTAGTTAGAGACCATTGACCGGAGGTAGGCGGGAGCGGTTCCCTTTGCTGCACGGTATGCTAGGTCGAGGGCCTTGAAGCGGATACGTGCAGCAATGGGGAGCCAGTGCAGGTCCCTAAGAAGTGGGGTGACATGGGCCGACTTCGGTAGGTTTGATATCAGGCGGGCCGCTGCGTTTTGAATGAGTTGAAGAGGCTTGGTGGCAGTGGCCGGGAGGCCAGCTAGCAGTGCGTTGCAGTAGTCGAGGCGGGAGATGACTGTTGATTGGATGAGGAGTTGGGTGGCTTCTTTTGTCAGGAAGGGGCGTATCCTTCTGACGTTGCTCAGGAGGAATCTGCAGGTTCTGGTTGTCGCTGCGATGTGAGCAGAGAAGTTCAACTGGTCGTCGAGGACAACACCAAGGTTCTTGGCGGTCGGGGACGCGGTCACAGCTGCATTCTCGACTGTGATGGAGAGGTCGGTCAGGGGGGAGGATTTGGCCGGCAGGTGGAGCAATTCTGTTTTGCTTAGGTTCAGTTTGAGGTGGTTGGTCGTCATCCAGGCGGAGATGTCGGACAGACAGTAGTTGGCTAGTGTTGGCTAACTAGCTATCGTTGTTCCGTGAGCTAACGTTAGCTACCTAGCTAACGTTACTGTTTAAACAAAATGACCCAGTCAACTATTCACTTTACTTTAATACATGAGGCATTGTCTAACGTTATCTAGCTGGCTAGCAGTAGCTACAGATAGCTCCTGATATCAATGTCTTATAACATCATTCGTTTTTGCAGCTGTTGGCTAATTAGCTATCGTGCTTCATAGCTCTAACTGAACACTGAGAACATCTTATAAGTTTCAGTTCATAGGAAAATACTTTGACTATAATGGTCAGAAGTCAATTAACTTAGATACTGTTATGCTCAACAACCAGTACTATTCACTTTACTTAATTTCTAAGATTAGATTAGATAATTTAGACAGGACTTTGAGAATGCCTGTGTTAGGCCTACAGTATAATACTGCCAGCTGCTATAAGAAAACCAAAAACGATCGGTATCGGCAGTGTATCGGCCGATATGACTCATAGACGATCGTGATCGGTATCGGTGGCAAAAAACGTGATTGACCTTTTGGATTGTGGGGATGTCCAAAATTGTGTCGATTACTGGGTTGGAGATATTAGGGAAGGAGGCATTATGTTGTTTAACCCAGTTTCGAACTTGACAGTATCGGAATAAATGAGATCTCGGGAGGCCACATTTTTCACACAGATCACTAAAACTACAGAAAACCTTATTGGTGTAGAGGTCCCTCACTCTAACTAGGCCTGACCTTTGCCAGGTTGAAAAGGCTGCGTCAGTGTGGGGAGGGATAAAGATGTGGTTGTTGCAAACATGTTTCATCTAATAAGATAATATATACATAATCTGTTTCATCTACTGTAATCAAATAATATATACACATCATCTGTTTCATCAAATAAGATAACAATTCAGTCTGTTCCACTCATTCCAATCATTTGTATTGCAGTAAAATGGGATTGTTAAGCAAAAGAAAAGTAGGCTTGGCGTCACAGTCACTGTATCAATAATATAATATCGTGGGGCGGCTAAGTGGCGCAGTGGGCAAGGCGCTCGCCACTAACGCAGGAGATGCTGGTATCGAGCCCAGCTCTCGGCGTTGCTACCAGCTTGGCTGGTCGTTCATACTAACACAATTGGCAGTGTTAGGGGTGGGAAAGCTGGTGGGTGGGGATCGGACGTTGTGGACAGCGACTCCTACAGGTCGGTGGGTGCGCCTGTACAGCAGAATCAGGAAGTAACGGGGGCAGCGTGAGCCTCCCACGCGTTTTCTGCAGTTTTTGGCAGTTTTTTGGATCACAGAAAAGTATCACTAAAGTGCTATCTGTTGCAGCTGCACTGTTTTCCATGAAAATACCATATTTGGATAAGTTCCATTTCTCAAAATCTGAAAATCATTATTTAATAAAACACAGAAAAGGATCACCAAGTTACTCTGGATTAAAAAAAACGTTACAGACAACATTGAGACAAAGCTTCCTGACACATCTCCATCCAAACTCTTGGAAGAACTCATTGAAATCTCATCTGATACCACCTGGAGAGCTCGTTTCAGAGTGTGGTGCTGAGTACCAAGTATCTCATGATGCAGCAGTTAAGGTGTTGATACCATTCAGCACCACATATCTGTGTGAAGCTGGCTTTTCATCCATGACAGCTCTGAAAACAAAATATAGGGCCAAGTTGAGCCTTGAGGATGACATGCGTGTTGCCTTGTCAAAGATCTCCCCACGTATTGACCGTATTATTAGCCAGCAGCAGCAGACCTCGCATTGAGCTAGAAATGTCCACTGAGTGAACGAGTGCTTATTTTCTGTATTTATTTATATTGTTTGAGAAATGGTAACTTGGTGATCCTTTTCTGTGAAATGGTCACACTTATCCAAATATGCTATTTTTATGGAGAACAGTGCAGCTGCAACAGATAGCACTTTAGTGATCCTTTTCTGTATTTAAAAAAAAATACATGATTTTTCAGTTTTTGAGAAATGGTCACACTTATCCAAATATGCTACTTTTATGGAAAAGAGTGCAGCTGCAACAGATAGCACTTTAGTGATAATTTTCTGTAATTTTATTTAAAGAAATATGCTATTTGATTTACTACTACAAGCAGTGTAATGTCAACAGTACTAAGCCATTTAGACCTGAAACACCTGTTAATAATGCATTATATAGCCTGCATATACACACAAATGTGTTTCCCGGTTTCTTAAATAAACATTATTTTGAAAGCAAGCACTTTTGTCATCATTGTAGCAAAAAAGACAGGACCGGAAAAGTCTTTATCGTATGTAGGGGTGCCCTGGAATATTTTATTGAACACAGGGGTGCCTTGGCAGCAGAAAGGTTGAGAACCCCTGCTCTATTATATTATTACTGTAGCTAATGGAGCCTTGTCTGTTACATTATTACTGTAGCTAATGGAGCCTCATCTATTACATTATTACTGTAGCTAATGGAGCCTCGTCTATTATTACATTATTACTGTAGCTAATGCAGCCTATATTACATTATTACTGTAGCTAATGGAGCCTCATCTATTACATTATTACTGTAGCTAATGGAGCCTTGTCTATTATTACATTATTACTGTAGCTAATGGAGCCTCTATTAGATTATTACTGTAGCTAATGGAGCCTCGTCTATTATTACATTATTACTGTAGCTAATGGAGCCTTGTTTATTAGATTATTACTGTAGCTAATGGAGCCTCGTTTATTACATTATTACTGTAGCTAATGTAGCCTCGTCTATTACATTATTACTGTAGCTAATGGAGCCTCGTCTATTACATTATTACTGTAGCTAATGGAGCCTTGTCTATTACATTATTACTGTAGCTAATGGAGCTTATTACATTATTACTGTAGCTAATGGAGCCTTGTCTATTACATTATTACTGTAGCTAATGGAGCCTCGTCTATTACATTATTACTGTAGCTAATGGAGCCTCTATTACATTATTACTGTAGCTAATGGAGCCTTGTCCATTACATTATTACTGTAGCTAATGGAGCCTATTACATTATTACTGTAGCTAATGGAGCCTCATCTATTACATTATTACTGTAGCTAATGGAGCCTTGTCTATTACATTATTACTGTAGCTAATGGAGCCTCGTCTATTACATTATTACTGTAGCTAATGGAGCCTCGTCTATTACATTATTACTGTAGCTAATGGAGCCTATTACATTATTACTGTAGTTAATGGAGCCTTGTCTATTACATTATTACTGTAGCTAATGGAGCCTCGTCTATTACATTATTACTGTAGCTAATGGAGCCTCCATTACATTATTACTGTAGCTAATGGAGCCTATTACATTATTACTGTAGCTAATGGAGCCGTGTCTATTACATTATTACTGTAGCTAATGGAGCCTCGTCTATTACATTATTACTGTAGCTAATGGAGCCTCGTCTATAACATTATTACTGTAGCTAATGGAGCCTCGTCTATTACATTATTACTGTAGCTAATGGAGCCTCTATTACATTATTACTATAGCTAATGGAGCCTCTATTACATTATTACTGTAGCTAATGGAGCCTTGTCTATTACATTATTACTGTAGCTAATGGAGCCTTGTCTATTACATTATTACTGTAGCTAATGGAGCCTTGTCTATTACATTATTACTGTAGCTAATGGAGCCTCGTCTATTACATTATTACTGTAGCTAATGGAGCCTCTATTACATTATTATTAGTGCAGATTGCAGTGTGTAGATTGCAGTGTGCAGAGTGTGCAGATTGCAGTGTGTAGATTGCAGTGTGCAGATTGTGCAGATTGCAGTGTGTAGATTGCAGTGTGCAGAGTCTTAAGATTGCAGTGTGCAGATTGCTGTGTGTAGAGTATTAAGATTGCAGTGTGCTGATTGCAGTGTGCAGAGTTTTCAGATTGCAGTGTGCAGATTGCAGTGTGCAGAGTTTTCAGATTGCAGTGCGCAGATTGCAGTGTGCAGAGTGTGCAGATTGCAGTGTGCAGATTGCAGTGTGTAGGTTGCAGTGTGCAGAGTGTGCAGATTGCTGTGTGCAGAGTGTGCAGATTGCTGTGTGCAGAGTGTGCAGATTGCTGTGTGCAGATTGCAGTGTGCAGATTGCTGTGTGCAGAGTGTGCAGATTGCAGTGTGTAGATTGCAGTGTGCAGATTGTGCAGATTGCAGTGTGTAGATTGCAGTGTGCATAGTCTTAAGATTGCAGTGTGCAGATTGCTGTGTGTAGAGTCTTAAGATTGCAGTGTGCAGATTGCTGTGTGTAGAGTCTTTTTTTTTTTTTTATCCACTTTTTCTCCCATTTTTCTATATTTTTCTTCCATCCCAATTTCGTATCATCCAATTCAACCCTCCCCTGTCACGAACGCTGTTTCTTGCCTCCCACAAGCCGGCTGCAATGTGGACTAAGTCATACATAGCACAAGTCCCCTCCGGTACTTGAGGTAACAGCAGTCGCATCTTTTCACCTGCGCAGCTCGATCTCTCAGTGTCGAGGAGTAACGCGTGGGAGGCTCACGCTGCCCCCGACACTTCCTGATTCTACTGCGCAGGCGCACCAACCGACTTGTAGGAGTCGCTTGTTCACAACGCCCGATCCCCACCCTTCAGTTTCCCTCCCCGTAATACGGCCAATGTGTATTACTGCGGACGACCAGCTAAACTGAAAACAATGTGGAGAGCTGGATTCGAACACGCGAATCCTAGCGTCTCCACACTGGTGGCGAGTGCCTTGCCCACTACACCACCTAGCCGCCCCGCTGTGTGTAGAGTCTTAAGATTGCAGTGTGCAGATTGCAGTGTGCAGAGTTTTCAGATTGCAGTGTGCAGATTGCAGTGTGCAGAGTTTTCAGATTGCTGTGTGCAGAGTGTGCAGATTGCTGTGTGCAGAGTGTGCAGATTGCAGTGTGCAGATTGCAGTGTGCAGATTGCTGTGTGCAGAGTGTGCAGATTGCAGTGTGCAGATTGCAGTGTGCAGATTGCAGTGTGCGCTGATAGCAGTGTTAAAAGTGTGGAATGCAGTTTTTCGAGCATGGATTTGAATCGTCTCCAGTGGTGTAGTCGATGATGTAGTTCTATAGACCTGCCTCTTTGTCTGGTTACATCAGCCTATCACATCCAGCGAAATACAGAGAGGCAGGGTTTCCCACGCTCACTGCACCACTGGGCTGCTCTGGCTGAGGCCTGTTGCTTGGCATGGGGTGGTGGAATGAGCGCTTGTCTTCTGGCTCGTCCAAACTCTTAACTATGTCCCTCCCACCCCCGTCCCAGGCCTCGTCGCGGTGACCCACTTCTCACAGATGTACCCCCGCCACCGCAGCCCTCTGTCACGCCTTCCCAGGGCGCCCCACCCCCCCAGGGCGCCCCACCCCCCCAGGGCACCCCACCCCTGTCCCAGTCTCGCTCGATGCTGCTGGACCAGGAGCTGGAGGAGGCCTTCCAGGAATGCGAGGAGCAGATGGCGTCGCTGGGCCTGTCGCGCGCGGCTGTCCCCCTCAGCACCGCGCCTGCCGTCGCCGCCCAGGACCCGCACAGCGCCAGGCGGAGACAGACGGAGGGGAGAGGCACCGGCCAAGCCGCGGCTCACGGGGACGATGAGTCATCTTCCCTGCCGCCGGGACGTAGCGCCGGTGACCATGGCAACAGAATCACAGGTGGAAACGGCGAGGCGGCAGGCGGCCAGAAGGACATGGTTGTGTTCAGTTTTAGGGACTACATCCTGGGCACCGGAGAAGAGAGTGCCCGTGGAGGCGGGAGAGAGAGGGGGAGGAGAGTAGACGCGGGAGGAGCGAGAGAGACTCCGGAGAGACGCGGAGAGACTGGTCCACCGGAACAGCGGGGGTTAAAGACAGGAATAGCTGAGCAGAAGCAAACGCACGCCCACACACAGTCAGAGGTGGCAACAGACCCGCGTTCACATGAGAAGGACGGAGAGCGGAGTGGGAACACAGAACAGCACGTTGATTCTGAAGCTGTGGATATGATGCCCGGCCCTGTAGACACCGTGCACTCTAACACAGCGGAGGAGGCTGCTGGGAGAGAGAAGCACACAGATGCAGATTCACACAACGAACCACAGTCTGCATCCATTCAGCAGAGAGGGATTGCTGTCCATTCAGAGGTAGCAATGGAGGACAACAGTAGTGTAGATTCTAACACAGTGATGATGATGATGAAGGACAACAGTAGTGTAGATTCTAACACAGTGATGATGATGATGAAGGACAACAGTGTAGATTCTAACACAGTGATGATGATGAAGGACAACAGTGTAGATTCTAACACAGTGATGAAGATGGAGGACAACAGTGTAGATTCTAACGCAGTGATGAAGATGAAGGACAACAGTAGTGTAGATTCTAACACAGTGATGAAGATGAAGGAGAACAGTGTAGATTCTAACACAGTGATGAAGATGGAGGACAACAGTGTAGATTCTAACGCAGTGATGAAGATGAAGGACAACAGTAGTGTAGATTCTAACACAGTGATGAAGATGAAGGAGAACAGTGTAGATTCTAACACAGTGATGATGAAGATGAAGGACAACAGTGTAGATTCTAACACAGTGATGATGATGATGATGATGAAGGAGAACAGTGTAGATTCTAACACAGTGATGATGATGAAGGACAACAGTGTAGATTCTAACACAGTGATGATGATGATGAAGGACAACAGTGTAGATTCTAACACAGTGATGAAGATGAAGGAGAACAGTAGTGTAGATTCTAACACAGTGATGAAGATGAAGGACAACAGTAGTGTAGATTCTAACACAGTGATGAAGATGAAGGAGAACAGTGTAGATTCTAACACAGTGATGATGAAGATGAAGGACAACAGTGTAGATTCTAACACAGTGATGATGATGAAGGACAACAGTGTAGATTCTAACACAGTGATGCAGATGAAGGAGAACAGTAGTGTAGATTCTAACACAGTGATGAAGATGAAGGACAACAGTAGTGTAGATTCTAACACAGTGATGAAGATGAAGGACAACAGTAGTGTAGATTCTAACACAGTGATGAAGATGAAGGAGAACAGTAGTGTAGATTCTAACACAGTGATGAAGATGAAGGACAACAGTGTAGATTCTAACACAGTGATGAAGATGAAGGACAACAGTAGTGTAGATTCTAACACAGTGATGATGATGAAGGACAACAGTAGTGTAGATTCTAACACAGTGATGAAGATGAAGGACAACAGTGTAGATTCTAACACAGTGATGAAGATGAAGGACAACAGTAGTGTTGATTCTAACACAGTGATGAAGATTAAGGACAACAGTAGTGTAGATTCTAACACAGTGATGAAGATGAAGGACAACAGTAGTGTAGATTCTAACACAGTGATGAAGATGAAGGACAACAGTAGTGTTGATTCTAACACAGTGATGAAGATGAAGGACAACAGTAGTGTAGATTCTAACACAGTCATGATGATGATGATGAAGGACAACAGTGTAGATTCTAACACAGTGATGATGATGAAGGACAACAGTGTAGATTCTAACACAGTGATGATGAAGGAGAACAGTGTAGATTCTAACACAGTGATGAAGATGAAGGACAACAGTAGTGTAGATTCTAACACAGTGATGAAGATGGAGGACAACAGTAGTGTAGATTCTAACACAGTGATGATGATGATGAAGGACAACAGTGTAGATTCTAACACAGTGATGATGATGATGAAGAACAGTGTAGATGCTAACACAGCAATGATGAAGGAGAAAGTCACTGACAACACAGTGACACAGACGACAGAGCCTGGGTCAGAGAGACACAGTAATGTGTGTTTAAACACAGAGATTGACCCCAGGGTTAAAAAAGCTGCAAATGCGAAGGGAGATAATAAGAGGAAAACACAGAAAGATGAGACGGTCGCTGAGCGTTCAGAGCCCTGCGCTTGTCCTTCAGGAGACACACGGAGGACAACAGAGACAGAGACGAACACGGGGACACGCAAGCAGAGCGACGGACGGACGGACAGTCGACAGTCGAACGTGGACGAAGAGACTCAGTCGCAAGACGTGAAGACGGGACGCGACAGAGAGACAAGGAAGCGAGAGAAAAAGAGACAGAGGAAAAAGAAAAAGGCTGGTAAGGATATAAAGACGGACGGACAGCCGCAAAGCCATACGGAGACTGTGTCTGGTAAAGAAGTGTCTGGTGAAGAAGTGTCTGGTAAAGAAGTGTCTGGTAAAGAAGTGTCTGGTAAAGAAGTGTCTGGTAAAGAAGTGTCTGGTAAAGAAGGTTCTGGTAAAGAAGTGTCTAAAGAAGTGTCTGGTAAAGAAGTGTCTGGTAAAGAAGTGTCTGGTGAAGAAGTGTCTAAAGAAGTGTCTGGTAAAGAAGTGTCTAAAGAAGTGTCTGGTAAAGAAGTGACTGGTGAAGAAGTGTCTGGTAAAGAAGTGTCTAAAGAAGTGTCTGGTAAAGAAGTGACTGGTGAAGAAGTGTCTGGTAAAGAAGTGTCTAAAGAAGTGTCTGGTAAAGAAGGTTCTGGTAAAGAAGTGTCTGGTAAAGAAGTGTCTGGTAAAGAAGTGTCTAAAGAAGTGTCTGGTAAAGAAGTGACTGGTGAAGAAGTGTCTGGTAAAGAAGTGTCTGGTAAAGAAGTGTCTGGTAAAGAAGTGTCTGGTAAAGAAGTGACTGGTGAAGAAGTGTCTGGTAAAGAAGTGACTGGTGAAGAAGTGTCTGGTAAAGAAGGTTCTGGTAAAGAAGTGTCTGGGAAAGAAGTGTCTGGTAAAGAAGGTTCTGGTAAAGAAGTGTCTAAAGAAGTGTCTGGTAAAGAAGTGTCTGGTGAAGAAGTGTCTAAAGAAGGTTCTGGTAAAGAAGTGTCTAAAGAATTGTCTGGTAAAGAAGTGACTGGTGAAGAAGTGTCTGGTAAAGAAGTGTCTGGTAAAGAAGTGTCTAAAGAAGTGTCTGGTAAAGAAGTGACTGGTGAAGAAGTGTCTGGTAAAGAAATGTCTGGTAAAGAAGTGTCTGGTAAAGAAGTGTCTAAAGAAGTGTCTGGTAAAGAAGTGACTGGTGAAGAAGTGTCTGGTAAAGAAGTGTCTAAAGAAGTGTCTGGTAAAGAAGTGACTGGTGAAGAAGTGTCTGGTAAAGAAGTGTCTAAAGAAGTGTCTGGTAAAGAAGGTTCTGGTAAAGAAGTGTCTGGTAAAGAAGTGTCTGGTAAAGAAGTGTCTAAAGAAGTGTCTGGTAAAGAAGTGACTGGTGAAGAAGTGTCTGGTAAAGAAGTGTCTGGTAAAGAAGTGTCTGGTAAAGAAGTGTCTGGTAAAGAAGTGACTGGTGAAGAAGTGTCTGGTAAAGAAGTGACTGGTGAAGAAGTGTCTGGTAAAGAAGGTTCTGGTAAAGAAGTGTCTGGGAAAGAAGTGTCTGGTAAAGAAGGTTCTGGTAAAGAAGTGTCTAAAGAAGTGTCTGGTAAAGAAGTGTCTGGTGAAGAAGTGTCTAAAGAAGGTTCTGGTAAAGAAGTGTCTAAAGAATTGTCTGGTAAAGAAGTGACTGGTGAAGAAGTGTCTGGTAAAGAAGTGTCTGGTAAAGAAGTGTCTAAAGAAGTGTCTGGTAAAGAAGTGACTGGTGAAGAAGTGTCTGGTAAAGAAATGTCTGGTAAAGAAGTGTCTGGTAAAGAAGTGTCTAAAGAAGTGTCTGGTAAAGAAGTGACTGGTGAAGAAGTGTCTGGTAAAGAAGTGTCTAAAGAAGTGTCTGGTAAAGAAGGTTCTGGTAAAGAAGTGTCTGGTAAAGAAGTGTCTGGTAAAGAAGTGTCTAAAGAAGTGTCTGGTAAAGAAGTGACTGGTGAAGAAGTGTCTGGTAAAGAAGTGTCTGGTAAAGAAGTGTCTGGTAAAGAAGTGTCTGGTAAAGAAGTGACTGGTGAAGAAGTGTCTGGTAAAGAAGTGACTGGTGAAGAAGTGTCTGGTAAAGAAGGTTCTGGTAAAGAAGTGTCTGGGAAAGAAGTGTCTGGTAAAGAAGGTTCTGGTAAAGAAGTGTCTAAAGAAGTGTCTGGTAAAGAAGTGTCTGGTGAAGAAGTGTCTAAAGAAGGTTCTGGTAAAGAAGTGTCTAAAGAATTGTCTGGTAAAGAAGTGACTGGTGAAGAAGTGTCTGGTAAAGAAGTGTCTGGTAAAGAAGTGTCTAAAGAAGTGTCTGGTAAAGAAGTGACTGGTGAAGAAGTGTCTGGTAAAGAAATGTCTGGTAAAGAAGTGTCTGGTAAAGAAGTGTCTGGTAAAGAAGTGTCTGGTGAAGAAGTGTCTGGTAAAGAAGTGTCTGGTGAAGAAGTGTCTGGTGAAGAAGTGTCTGGTAAAGAAGGTTCTGGTAAAGAAGTGTCTGGTAAAGAAGGTTCTGGTAAAGAAGTGTCTGGTAAAGAAGTGTCTGGTAAAGAAGTGTCTGGTGAAGAAGTGTCTAAAGAAGTGTCTGGTAAAGAAGTGTCTGGTCAAGAAGTGTCTCTTAAAGAGGTGTCTGGTAAAGAAGTGTCTGGCATAGGTTACAAAGTAGAGCCACAGTCAGGATCACAGACAGACGGTCAGAAACAGATGTGTGGGGAACGGCATGACGGTGGTTTAGATTACGAGAAACAGCTGAGCCGGGGGGGAGAGCCCAGCCCCGACCCCCCACTAACGACCCCTTGTAGTGGGCAGGATCATCTTACCCGCCTGGCCGCTTCACCTGCCCCGAGACAGGCTGTCTCCCATGGGCCTCAGCCGGTCGACGATCACACAGACGGCCCCGGCGGACTAGATGAAACTCTACACCGGAAGCGACACGCAACCGGAGGAGCGCCAGATGACCAGGCTACACCGGTGACGTCTGTCCAAACCACAGACATCAATCCTGTTAATGTTGTTACTGCTGCCTCTGCTCCTGCTACTGATAAGAGATCAGATGTAGAAACACATCAGAGATACACACATCCCTTACAAGCAGAGATACACACACATGATGATGCCTGTGTTCAACACACAGCGGACCCGGGCAGCCCATCCCTCCTGGACCGACCCGGCGTGGGAGAGAGGAGGGCGGAGAGTGCCCTTCAACAGGCTCCAGCGTTGCCACTGACGACACCTCCGATGCCAGAACTGATAGAATGCGAGGGAGAAAGCGAGAGGCGTGAGTCACCGGAGAGAGCAGCTACTGTAGCACCGGCAGCAGCAGAGAGCGAGAAAGCGATAAAAAACAGAGATTTGGAAGAACAGGGGAGAGAGAGACTTCTGGCCAGCCTCCCCGAGCCCTCGCTAATCTGTCCAGAGAAAAAATGCTCACTTGCACAATCAGGCAAAGAAACAGAGGCTGCCTCTGACCGGAGCAGCGGCAGCAGAATGCCACACAGTTCAGTGGAGAGTGACGTGAAGAGAGAGACGAGCGACGACGGCACAGCAGAGACCGACAGTTTCTCCCCAGCTGGGGAGGGAGGGAGGAAGAGGGAGATACTCCAGAGAGACACCGCTCCCCTCCAGGAACACACCGGACGTCACTGCCAGGAACACAGCGCTGTGGAATCAGAGAGAGGGGCAGAGGGAGGAGGGGGAGGAGGAGGAGGAGGGGGAGGGGAGGAGGAGAGGGGACAGAGAGGATGGCAGGCTAGAGAGCCCAGTTCATCTAGCCAGCCAGCAGGCTCCGCTCGCGGGGGGTGTCCGCCCATCCAAGCTGCAGAGTCACCAGTGAAGTCAGCATGCTGGAGTGAGCTTCCTGCCTCCTCCGACACGAGCGCTATCTCTCCCCGCCAGGAGCGCCTCCCTCAGTCCGGCCCGGAGCAGGAGCAGAGCGGACTGACAGCGGTCTCGCCTCCTCTCTCCGCTCACTCCCAATATAGCAGCTTGAGTAATCCGGAGGGACGTCCGCCGGCTGACAATCTCAAACAGAATGGGATTCTAAAGGAGGAAACAGCCCTCGCCCGCGCAGACGCCTCCGTCACAGGGACGAAGAGCTCGTCTTCTATCTCGCTACGTTGTTCGGCTACTTTGCAGCAGAGTGTAGCTGCGGAGAGGAGCGCCGATCAACAGGTCCAGTGTGAAGGCGGCAGCAGCGGTGTAGAGAGCGGGGCGCAGGGCAGCCGTGTTGACCCCACCAGGGCGTGTGAGAGCGGGGCGCAGGGCAGCCGTGTTGACCCCACCAGGGCGTGTGAGAGCGGGGCGCAGGGCAGCCGTGTTGACCCCACCATGGCTGGAGTCGGCCTACTCCAGCTGCCCGTGTGCGCCGGCGGTGGCGCTCACAAGAGGGTTCACTTTGACGACACGGTGAGAGCGGAGGACAGCTTTTCTTCTGCGGCGCCGCCGATGGACTCCGCCTCCCTGCCTCCGCTCACCGTCCACGAGAGCCTGCACCACCCGGTCGTGGAGGCCAGCTACACCTTCCTGGAGTCCCTGGGTTTGAAGAAGGCTCATGTCAAAGGTGAAGCAGCGATGGAGGGAGACGTAGGGACCCGCCCTGACCCCCGGCCGGGCAGAGATGAGCGCACCTGCCCGGCTACAAACACGGTAACGCAATCAAAAGCAGCTCCTGCGGAGGATAAAGCAGAGACACAGCGCTCCTCTGACTTCCAAAAGCCACGGAGAGACGCCCAGTTGAACAAAGGAGACAGTGAGACAGAAGATACCGGGGACAAACTGGCCAGAGCTCAGCTGACCCTGGAGACACACAGTGTGGATGTGCAGTCGGCAAACAAGGCCTCTTTGGATAAAGGCATTAATGAGCAGTCACTTCCAGTCACATCATTTAATGCTGACAGTCTCCAGGAAGCAACTGGGATCAGTGATGTCATCTCACAGCTCACATCATCTGCCACGTCACCTGTTGATGATGTCACCTGCAAGCCTGTAGGTGACGCCGTCGTTATACTGCCTGCCGGGCCGCCCTCTGCTCAACTCCACTCCAAGTCGAGCCCTGAAGCGGTGACTTCTGCTGAAGCGGTGACCTTGACCTCTGCTGCTCCTCTACAGACGGAGCTGGATGAGCCCAACTCTCAGCCCTCAAGCCAATCGGCTCCATCCACTCATCTTGAACCAGATGTCGCAGATACCACAGAGGTCAGGGAAGGGGTCAACAGCCCCAGGGTCAGGGAGCAGCGTGTCGGGGAGCCTGGTCTGGTGCTGAGGCCTCCAGGGCCCATGTTGAATCACCGGGAAGTCATTGATGACAGTGACGTGACTCTGTCTGAGCAGAACCAGAAGGCGGAACAGTCACTAATAGCATCTGTAGAGGAGGACGGAGGCAGTGTCTCTGAACCTAATGTGGACGTTAAGACTTCCCCCGGGCTCAGACCTGTGAGGTCGCTTGAGGACGCTGTGTGTGCTGAGGTAGATCCCAGATCTGTGCTCCACCAGCGCCTGCACCAAACTCAGACAGCAGCAGTGGGGCCTGGCTGCTCCCAGGGCGACGCAACAGCAGATTGGAGTGAGGCTCCTAACCAATCACAGCTCACGTTGGCTCCAAATTGTTTTGCTCAGCAACAGCAGCAGCAGCAGCAGCAGCAGCAGCTGAGATCCAGAGGGGCCTCAGAGGAGTCGTCAGGTGCCCGTTTAGAGGGGAGTGAGAGGGGTGGGAAGACTCACGGCCAAGTCACAGAGACCACAGCCCTGTTGCTAGGGGCTACGGAGGGAGCCACAGCCCTGTTGCTAGGGGCTACAGAGGGAGCCAACAGCTCTTCTGGGAGTGTGTTCCAGTCAGGAGGCAATGGCAGCGATGTCACCGTTAGAGAGAAGGGTGTGAAGAAGGGGAAGAGAGAGGGAGAAAGTGCCGTATCAGGGGATAGAATAGTTGATTTAACTACCCGCCTTGGGAATGATTCAAACAGGGCTGTTAACAGAGACGTCTCGGCCAACACAGCCCCGGCCGGCTGCCATGGAGGCGAGAGGAGACAGGCGACGGATGGGAATCAAAGTGCTGAGTTCGGGTCGGCTCTGCCAGGTTCAGAGCTGGTGTCAAAGGCAGGTTCAGTGAGCGACGTGAGGGTCAGGGATCAGGGAGCGGGCCTTGTAACACCGGCCTGCCAGGAAGACCCACGTGGACCGGAGTCCTCAGAGAACACTGCCGCCTCTGTTGAACCGATATTGCATGAACACGAAACCATACCTCCGGTGTCCGTCGAGCAGCAGAACGCTCATGAAAACACGCACAGCGGCACAGTGGCACCTCTCACCGCGAGGCCCCATGTCGGGCCCCAGGCCGGCCCCCCAGGAGAGAGGCCCCATGTCGGGCCCCAGGCCATCCCCCCAGGAGAGAGGCCCCATGTCGGGCCCCAGGCCATCCCCCCAGGAGAGAGGCCCCATGTCGGGCCCCAGGCCATCCCCCCAGGAGAGAGGCCCCATGTCGGGCCCCAGGCCGGCCCCCCAGGAGAGAGGCCCCATGTCGGGCCCCAGGCCGGCCCCCCAGGAGAGAGGCCCCATGTCGGGCCCCAGGCCGGCCCCCCAGGAGAGAGGCCCCATGTCGGGCCCCAGGCCGGCCCCCCAGGAGAGAGGCCCCATGTCGGGCCCCAGGCCGGCCCCCCAGGAGAGAGGCCCCATGTCGGGCCCCAGGCCGGCCCCCCAGGAGAGAGCCCTGAGGCCCCTGACGCCGACTCACACAGAGGACAACAAGTGACTGTGACTACAGAGTCCGCCAAAGACTCGCAGACACAAACGACAGTCGATGAAAAACGCGCGTCTGTGAGTTTGGGTTCCATCGCGAAAAAAACACAGCCGCCTGCCACGGTCTCTCCTATAGGAGGACAAGAGTCTGTGGGTGTGAGGCCTGTCACAGGGGAGTCACCGAGCAGGACCCATGCCACGTTCTCACAGGAGCAGGTGTCTGAGAGTGCGGAGGTCATGGCAGCATGTCGGACGGAGAGCAGAGAGAGTTCTGTTCCTGCCACTGCACCACAGCCAGAGCCGCAGACCGACTGGATCCGAGCCCTGCGGGAAGCCGCCTTCCTCTCGCAGTCCGGACGCATGCTGGAGACCTGTGATAACCCCACACCCTCCAGGTACTCTGAAAGAGAAACACTGTGTGTTTGAATTATTATTTCTCTTGACCTAATGAGGTAATTGTATGGTATGGTATTTATTTTAGACAACAAAACAATATACAGATTACTCACATAACATGCTTTTGTCAAGGATAGGAACGAAAAAGGCGCAATGACTTATTTACATCGTTGTCCTTGGATGTCAGGGATGCTTGAGAAACAACACATACAACTCATTACAGTAAATTATCCACAATTATCACCTTTGCATAGTAATAATGGCACATCCCTAAATTAAGTAAACATGCACATTTGTTGTTACATATTTCTTCTAGCCATTGAGTCTGAGTCTCTAAAGCACCCAAGGGGGGGGGGTTGGGGGGAGGGAGGGAGGGCGGTAAGAGATTCCGGTTGACTGATTACAGTTGCCATCAGTTTTTGCCGGTTTTGTTGTGATAATGATAATGATGACGTACCGGGAAAATCTGCTTCAAGGGATATTTCACTTTAGTATAACTTGTGAAGTTTCAGCAGTCTCACCTCTGATCTGAACATCCACTGCTGTCCCTGTTGTCTGCTGTCAACACCTCCAGTCCTCCCAGCTGTCAGGCTCCTCATTCACTTCTATAGGGCTGTCCCCGACTAAGGATTTGTATAGTCGACTTTGATTGGCCGAAATTTGCAGATAGTCGACTGGTAGTCGACTATTAAAAAAAAAGTATAAAAAAAGGATATATATATATATTAAATTTTTTTTTTTTATTGTATCATTCCATTTGGGCTGTGGGGGTGCTTAATGTCTGAAGGAGTCAACTGTAGGCTTCTTGTCCTCTGCAAAAGCATGCAATTGGTCCACTGATGGATACATCTTGATATTTGTCTAGTCTAGTGTGTTCATTAGATGGTGAAATCCTCTGTGCCTGTTTCTTAGGCAGTTAGCCTCGCTGGTATGTGCGCCATTAGTGTTAGCCACGCTTCTAGGCCTCTTTGCTTTTGGAAAGAATGAAACAAATAATAATAATAATAATAAAAAAATAAAGATTATATATATCTAATTCGATCAATTAGTCGACTATTCGACTAATAGGGGTCAGCCCTATTCACTTCCATTCATTTTGAGAACCTAGTCTAAATATCATACTTCTGAATTATAAACAAACGTACTGCTTTTTCAATAAAACAGAACATCTGCTACAAGATACAAGATACAAGATATCTTGTATCTTGTATCTTGTAGCAGATGTTCTGTTTTATTGAAAAAGAACATCTGCTGAGTCTGCTGAGTCAAAGGAACGTGTTTGTTTTGGCATTGGATGTGTGTTTACAGATAATAATAATAATAATAATAATAATAATAATAATAATAATAATAATAATAATAATAATAATAATAATAATAATACATCAAATTACTATAGCGTCTTTCATGAAACCCAAGGTCGCTTCACAATCACAACAAAAAATAGGGCTAGGGAAGTAGGGAAAAAAGGGGGGGATGAGGGCAGGTAAGGGGTAATGAACCTAATCTAATCTAAACTAACTGATGGGGGAAAGCCTTGGTGAAGAGGTGTGTTTTGAGAGCAGTTTTGAAAGTGTCCAGGGTTGGGGCGTTGCGGATTTCGGGGGGGAGAGAGTTCCAGAGGGTAGGGGACGGGGGGCGAGGGCATGGAGGGACTTGTAGGTGAGGAGCAGGAGTTTGAAAGAGATGCAGAACTTGACTGGGAGCCAGTGGACGTAACGTAGGTAACGTTTGAGTGTGCTGTGTATCTTTGGCCTGCATGGAGTGTTTGGGGAGTGGTTACCATGGTTACCTGCTGCCTTGCTGGAGGAAATATTATAAACATTCTGTGAGAAGTTGACAGTTGGTCAAACTACACCTCAGGTGAGAAATAGTTCCTATACTCATAATTTGAAAACAGCAACATTACCTCCAAAACAATGAGTACCTTTAAATATATACCTGTACCTATAAAATGTATTACACAGAATAGTATTGCTATATGGTTTGTTTTTACTTCCAATGTATGATATTTAGACTTGGTCCTCAAAATGAAGTGAATGAGGAGCCTGATACTGAGGTAGAGCAGTCGTCTAGTAATCCGGAGGTTCCCGGTTCGATTCCCACTCCCCCTTGAGCAAGACACTAACTGCTCCCGATGAGCAGGTCGGCACCTTCCATGGTCGCCTCCGCCGTCGGTGTGTGAATGTGTGAGTGAATGGGTCAAATGTGAGGAACAAATTGTAAAGCGCTTTGGGTAAAAGCTGTTATGTAAATGCAACATTTACCATTTACACCTGGGAGGAATGGAGGTGTTGACAGCAGGTGACAGGGACAGCAGTGGTCACTAGCTTACTAGTAGATCTACTTACATAGAGGTAAGACTGCTGATGTTTGACAAGTTCTACAGAAGAATGTGCGTGTTTGTACTTTGAGGTTGTTTATTTCACACTCAAAATTAAGTATGTGTTAAAAGGTACAGTGCACTGCACACTGACTATTATCTATCAAATAGCCTCTTTAGAAGCAAACATTTATTATTTAATTACATGGTAAAAAAGTCAATGTTTTGGTACACTGTTTAGTTTTTTTCCCCAGAGAGGACTATTGTGTTGTGTGAGCACCTGGCCTACTGGTAAGCCTTAACCCATTCAGTGCCAACCACGAGTATAGTCGGGTTAACTCGCCATCGCTTCCGTGCCGATCACGAGTATAGTCGGGTTTTAATCGTTATTTCTTTTATTAGCGATATCCATTCATTTTTCATCCATCCAGCCTGACGTTATCATTGGGAATGGGTCTGAGCTCGCAAAGGGCAAATACCGCCGCCTATCGTCTCCCGGATGGTATTGCACATCATTGGATTGGATTGGCTGGGACTGTGCATCAAAAAAATAAGTCCGGTCCAGGTTTTACTTCTCGGGCATGCAGCTGGATACTATTGCATTGAGTCCCCCCACTGGGAGCATCGTGGATTATGTGTTTTGGACTATAACGTTGGATCAATGGACGCGATCGATATTTGGAATGGCGATCAGGAATTGGATTAATCTTTTTGCATGACATCAGATGTGAGGTAAGGCCTTTATGTTACGAATCTTGGGGTAATCAGATGTTCCTTTCTTCGCCATCGGAGTGTGTGTGTGAGGTTCGCGCCGACCAAAGTACGGAGAAGCGATTTTTCAGACCCCGCTTCTCTTCGTACATGAGGACAATACTATCGATGATCTAGCGTTTATTTGAAAACGATTCATGAATCAGCCGAAAAATTACAACGTGTTTTGTGTATTCCACTAAAGGGCTATTATCGTGTCTTTCTCTGGAATTACTAGAAATCTCAAACTATACTCGTATTCAAAACGGTATAAAACGGAAATGTACCGATGAAAAAACAATCCGCTTTGTACATGTTGACTGCAAGCAAGTCATTGATAAGCGACGGGTGTATTAGACCCATAGCCATAATTTAAGATATAGTTTAAGCGTTCGCAAATATCCCCGTCCTCCCATTGACTAAAGCGCTGGCATACAAGCCCTAATTTGGTCATATGGGCGTGGCTCTGAATGAGTTAAAGGGGTACTTACCAAAAAAATCTAAAATAAATTCAAAATGGATATGAGCTTGAACTTGTCCCTGGGTGACAATGAATATGAACGAGGAGGTGAAGCACAGAGCTGGACTTTGTGAGGTCAGATGACTGAAGGCAGCCGGTTGTACACAGGATGACATCATCAGCAGTGACATCACCGCTGCTCTCCAAGTCAACAATGGAGCTTTTCACAATGGAAACAACAATAACAACACACATGCACACGCACACACACACACAGACACACACGCACACGCACACAAACACACACACACACACACACATTTGTCATCCGTCACTCTCTCCTTGTGTATCTTCTGTAAACTAAACAACAAATGCTCTCTCTCTCTCTCTCTCTCTCTCTCTCTCTCTCTCTCTCTCTCTCTCTCTCTCTCTCTCTCTCTCTCTCTCTCTCTCTCTCTCTCGCTCTCTCTCTCTCTCCTCAGGCCCTTCCCGTCGTTGGATTCTCCTCAGCCAGAGTGCTCCACTCCCACCGAGGACGTACCAGTGGCTGCTCCCCTGAGCTGGGAGGAGAACCCACCAGACATCCCACCAGTAGAACCGGTGAAGGAAGAGGTGCCGGAACCGGTCTCAGAGCCGGTGAAGAAGACTCCAGAACCACAGAAGAAGACTGCGGAGGTCTCAGAGCCAGTGAAGAAGACTCCAGAAACAGAGAAGAAGACTGCAGAGGTCTCAGAACCAGTGAAGAAGACTCCAGAACCACAGAAGAAGACTGCAGAGGTCTCAGAGCCAGTGAAGAAGACTCCAGAACCACAGAAGAAGACTGCGGAGGTCTCAACCCCGACAAAGGAGACTGCCAAGGTTCTAGAACCAGCGAAAGATATTCTTGACCTCCTAGACACGGCAGAGAAACCCTGGAGAAAGACACCGCTGCAGAAGGCAGTAGAGGTACCAGTTGTTGATGGACCAGAACCTGAGAAGCCTGTAGCCATTGTAGAACCAGTGCAGAATACTCTAGAACCAGTGAAAGAATCTACTGAGGTACCAGAACCAGGAGAGAAGCCTGCAAAGGTCCCGCCTACAGAACTACTGAAGGAACAGGACCTTGTGTTGGTACCTATAGGACCAGTTCTCCCGCCTACAGAACTACTGACGGAACAGGACCTGGTATTGGTACCTAAAGGACCAGTTCTTCCGCCTACAGAACTACTGAAGGAACAGGACCTTGTGTTGGTACCTATAGGACCAGTTCTCCCGCCTACAGAACTACTGAAGGAACAGGACCTTGTGTTGGTACCTATAGGACCAGTTCTCCCGCCTACAGAACTACTGACGGAACAGGACCTGGTATTGGTACCTAAAGGACCAGTTCTTCCGCCTACAGAACTACTGAAGGAACAGGACCTGGTGTTTGTACCTATAGGACCAGTTCTCCCGCCTACAGAACTACTGACGGAACAGGACCTGGTGTTGGTACCTATAGGACCAGTTCTCCCGCCTACAGAACTACTGACGGAACAGGACCTGGTATTGGTACCTAAAGGACCAGTTCTCCCGCCTACAGAACTACTGAAGGAACAGGACCTGGTATTGGTACCTACAGGACCAGTTCTACCACCTACAGAACTACTGACGGAACAGGACCTGGTATTGGTACCTACAGGACCAGTGCTCCCAGTAAAAGAGCCGGTTGAAGTTCTTGAACCGGCAAAGGAGCCAATCAAGGCACTGACAGAGGAAGCGGTGAAAGAGCCGGCAGACGTCCTGCCAGATGAGGACGTGTTTGAGGATCCAGTTGGGGCGCGAGTGGTGGAGTTTGAGGAACTACAGGACAGCGGGTGAGTCTCTTTGTTTACCTACTGCATCGTACATGAACGATATGCTGTGAGCCCCAAAATAGTTTGGACTTTAGTTTCAGTTTAGTTTATTTGACAAAAGCACAAGTCATAAAAACAACTTGCATTCAGTGTCAAGGATAACGTGATGAAGTCCAGGACTTAGTTCCATCATGGTCCTCGCTGTTGGGTCAATACACATACACATACAGATATTTACATGAAAACATCTTTAAAAAATACTTACTATGCATATAATACTACCTGCATTTCAGATACATAGAAATACTATTAAAACATTTAGTTTTTTTAGTAGTATTTTAGACAGTGAGGCATTGTTTCATATTGTTGCTCTGTGCTGTAATTACTTGTAGTGTAAACTGGCACAAGGACTATGAGGTTAATGTGCAGTTTCAGCGTTCATTTGAGTTTCTTTTTTCAGCCATATTGTTGACATCGTCATAGTTACAATGTGCCGACATTCAAAGTAATGAGTTTGGAACTAAATCGTCAAATAACAATTAGCCACAAGCATTTGCTTGTAGAATTCAGTCTTTCAAAGATCACATTGATTAAAACCGTTATTTATACTCAGGGGAGCTCTGAGGTGAGGCCACCTCATTTACAGAACTGCTGAGTGTACAACAAAATAAAACAACAAAACAATGTGCAGTGCAATCAGTTAAAAACAGTTACAACTTGAATCATAGAGTAAGGGAAGGAAGAACTTCCAACTTTAACTTCGACTGAATGTCATTCCAGGACTTTGAGGAATCTCTGAAGTAATTTGGACATTACTATGATTCAGTGTCTACTTTTGTCATTACCTCCACCGTTATCTCCATTTTTAGATATTAACCTTAACCCTACCTTTATGTCTTAACCATAACCGTTAAAGCCTCTCTGTAGCCTGTGTCTGTCTCTCTCTCTGTAGCCTGTGTCTGTCTCTCTCTGTAGCCTGTCTGTCTCTCTCTGTAGCCTGTGTCTGTCTCTCTCTGTAGCCTGTGTCTGTCTCTCTCTCTGTAGCCTGTGTCTGTCTCTCTCTGTAGCCTGTGTCTGTCTCTCTCTCTGTAGCCTGTGTCTGTCTCTCTCTGTAGCCTGTCTGTCTCTCTCTGTAGCCTGTCTGTCTCTCTCTGTAGCCTGTGTCTGTCTCTCTCTCTGTAGCCTGTGTCTGTCTCTCTCTGTAGCCTGTCTGTCTCTCTCTGTAGCTTGTGTCTGTCTCTCTCTCTGTAGCCTGTGTCTGTCTCTCTCTGTAGCCTGTCTGTCTCTCTCTGTAGCCTGTGTCTGTCTCTCTCTCTGTAGCCTGTGTCTGTCTCTCTCTGTAGCCTGTCTGTCTCTCTCTGTAGCCTGTCTGTCTCTCTCTGTAGCCTGTGTCTGTCTCTCTCTCTGTAGCCTGTGTCTGTCTCTCTCTGTAGCCTGTCTGTCTCTCTATGTAGCCTGTGTCTGTCTCTCTCTGTAGCCTGTGTCTGTCTCTCTCTGTAGCCTGTGTCTGTCTCTCTCTCTGTAGCCTGTGTCTGTCTCTCTCTGTAGCCTGTGTCTGTCTCTCTCTGTAGCCTGTGTCTGTCTCTCTCTCTGTGGCCTGTGTCTGTCTCTCTCTGTAGCCTGTGTCTGTCTCTCTCTGTAGCCTGTGTCTGTCTCTCTCTCTGTAGCCTGTGTCTGTCTCTCTCTCTGTAGCCTGTCTGTCTCTCTCTCTCTGTAGCCTGTCTCTGTCCCTCAAGCTTGTTTACATTGTCAGACAACAGGGCAGCTCACTTCTTCTGAACAATATGCCCAGGCAATAGAAATATCCTAATGTGTGAGAGGGGGAGAGAGAGCTTCACATGGTACTGTGTGAGAGGGGGAGAGAGAGCTTCACATGGTACTGTGTGAGAGAGAGACCTTCACATGGTACTGTGTGAGAGAGAGAGACCTTCACATGGTACTGTGTGAGAGGGGAGAGAGACCTTCACATGGTACTGTGTGAGAGAGAGACCTTCACATGGTACTGTGTGAGAGAGAGACCTTCACATGGTACTGTGTGAGAGAGAGAGACCTTCACATGGTACTGTGTGAGAGAGAGAGAGACCTTCACATGGTACTGTGTGAGAGGGAGAGAGATACCTTCACATGGTACTGTGTGTGAGAGAGAGAGAGAGAGAGAGAGAGAGAGAGAGAGAGAGAGAGAGAGAGAGAGAGAGAGAGAGAGAGAGAGAGAGAGAGAGAGAGAGGGATAGGGAGAGAGAGAGAGAGAGAAAGGGGAGATAGAGGAGGAAGGAAGGAGAGAGAGAGAGAGAGATAGAGAGAGAGAGAGAGAGAGAGAGAGAGAGAGAGAGAGAGAGAGAGAGAGAGAGAGAGAGAGAGAGAGAGAGAGAGCTTCACATGGTACTGTGTGAGAGGGAGAGAGAGAACTTCAGTGTTACTGTTAGGAAGAGATTAACATTGGACTCTGTGACCCTTTATTTTCCCCCATGTGAGGTGGGACGCAATTACATTGTGTGACTTGCTTTAGAAATGCGAGGGATCCATGAAACTTTGGGTAATGACAATTTAGCTTATCAATGTACCTGTTACAATATGTCTGTTGTTGCGATACATTGAGGTCCATTGTTTGTTTTTAATGCTTAGAAAACAAGGGATGTTTTAGTGAACCTTATATAAGAGTAAAGTTGGACACTACATTGTGTGACTACTCACATTAGAGTCAGAGTCAGAGAGTCAGAGATTTTATTTGCCATGTATGGACGAATCCACATAGGAATACAGGTACAGAGCAACACTGTGTGTCTACAACTAATCCAATACAGGAGCAGAGTAGAAACAGTACAGACAATTCTTTTTAAACACAGACAGTATAAAAGGACAAATGCTAAGGTTGATATCAACATCCCCTAAAGTGCATATCATAGTAAAGTGCATAATGCATAGAGGCACAACTTACAGTAAAAGTTCATATAATCAAAGTGTGTGATGCACAGACACACAAACAGCACTTCCACAACCTGACTAATAACCAGTGTTCATTTTGGCAGCTATTTTAATTTTAGTTTTAGTCTTAGTCATGAGTCAAATGCTCCTTTTTCGTTTTCATCATATTTAGTCACCTTCATTTATTTTTCATTTAGTCAGTTTTAGTCAACTACTGTAACAGGTCTGAGCATTTTTGTCTTAGTCAGTGTTAGTCTCGATTTTGTCTTTTTTGTTTTTGTCTAGATTTAGTCGCAGAAAACTGATGATTTTTGTCTAGTTTTCACTAATGAAAAAAAGGCATTTTATATTTTTATATTGTAAATAATGCAATTCTATTTATTAAGTATAGTCTAGCCAAAACACTATCAGCTGATTCACAATAAGTTCAGTAGAATGCTAGAAGCCCAATAGTAACCAAACATTCCTTGAAATGGTCAATAGATTCAGAAATAGTCAGACATGGAATGGAACATATTCTGATTTAAATAGCTTATTTATTTTTTTAACCAACAAAGCAACATTAGGATAGTGTAAATACACAGTACACACTGATTGCAATTCTCACTGGGACCTACTGTACAAATTTCACACACGTCACACACACATTCCCTTTTGTCCGTCGAGTACAACCCTAGATCGCTGATGTCACTTTAAACTTAAAACTTAAAATGGCGGGCTCCATCAGAGCATTCGGCTAACAACATTAGCTTAGCGAACCTGCCACTGCACTTCTATGTGCATAAAGTGTGCTAACAAAATATCACAGCCCCTAAGACTGGGAGCATTCTAACTCTACTGAGCATGTACCCAACATTATATGAAAAATAAAAAGTCATTACGATGTTTTTGTGCGCTTCAAGCGCTAAAGGGATTCATTAACAACGTATACTAGTAGGGCCCATCTCACTCTGTGTTAGTACTCGTCTGATAGCTTCTAGCTAAATCTAGTGCAAAAATTTAATGCAAACGATTGTCATTATACACTGCCCTTTATAAACGAAATAAACACTTAACCCATTTGAACCCACACCCATTTCTACTTCAAGGAAAATTATGAGGGGCATAAGACTGACTAAATAGACTACAAAGAACACATTTCTGAATTTATTTTCAAAATTGCGCCCCCTAATGGCAAAGATCTGAAATGTTACATATATGTCACATTGGGCGTTAATCATTAAACTTTTTCCTAATTCCCATGTAGTGCACTACATGGTACTACATGGTACTACAGGGTACTACATGGCACTACAGGGTACTACATGGCACTACAGGGTACTACATGGTACTACATGGCATTACAGGGTACTACAGGGTACTACATGGCACTACAGGGTACTACTGTACATGGTACTACAGGGTACTACATGGTACTACATGGCATTACAGGGTACTACAGGGTACTACATGGTACTACATGGCATTACAGGGTACTACAGGGTACTACATGGTACTACAGGGTACTACAGGGTACTACATGGCACTACATGGTACTACATGGCATTACAGGGTACTACATGGTACTACATGGCACTACAGGGTACTACATGGTACTACATGGCACTACAGGGTATTACATGGTACTACAGGGTACTACATGGCACTACAGGGTACTACATGGCACTACATGGTACTACATGGCACTACATTGCACTACTACAGGGTACTACATGGTACTACATGGCACTACAGGGTACTACATGGTACTACATGGCACTACAGGGTACTACATGGCACTACATGATACTACATGGCACTACAGGGTACTACATGGCACTACAGGGTACTACATGGCACTACAGGGTACTACAGGGTACTACATGTCACTACATGGTACTACATGGCACTACAGGGTACTACATGGCACTACAGGGTACTACATGGTACTACATAGCACTACAGGGTACTACATGGTACTACAGGGTACTACATGGCACTACAGGGTACTACAGGGTACTACATGTCACTACATGGTACTACATGGCACTACAGGGTACTACATGGCACTACAGGGTACTACTACATGGCACTACAGGGTACTACATTGAAATATGACTGATATTTGTTTTAATATGCTTTGAACAATTGAACATTTGAACAATATAAAATATATGAACTAAATATCATTGAATCAGACAAATTAACTGAGCAGATCATAATAATTGTTCGCATTGTGACATATGTGTCACAGCAAATTTTCATGAACATTTTAAGGTGATATGCCCGGTGTGACGTATGTGTCACAGCGATTTTTATCAATTGTTTTCTTTATCATTTTATTCAAGAAATGTGTTCACAACAGGTTATATATCATAAAGAACATGTTATGTAAGCATTATAATTCTTAAATGGGCAAATCTTACCTTTTAGCAACAAAAATCTAGCTTTTGCATGTTAGCTACTTCTGTCATTTAGTCATCACCATCAGTCATCATTGTGGAAAGGTGGTTATGGGAGCACAACATCACATGATCTGTCACATGACCCCACCAGGATGTTCCACTGGTGTCCCTTTGGGACTTCATGAGGTAAAACCAAGAAAAAAGCTTTATATGGACATTTCCATGACATGTAAAGTACGTGTGACACCTGCTTCACGGTGGGCCCTACTGGGTAGCTATGAAACGTTACAGTACATAGGACTATAGATGGAAATGATAGCTTCTAGCTAAATCTAGTGCACCCATCCATTTGTTTAATGCAAACGATTGTCATTATACACTGTCCTTTATAAACAAAATTAACTAAACTAAAGGTGCCTAAATTATGCATTACTATATTTCATCACAATATAATAGATGATATAGCTAGGCTACTGACATTGTCATTGTGATAATGTAAGTAGTAGCTAGCTGTATCTATTGTTTACAATTGAAATGTGTATTTTTATTTTGTCACTATTATTTGAAAAATATTGTGTAAAATTGAACTGTATTTCTGAGTTGCAGCACTTAAAAACATTAAATGGACTGTTATATCTTATTCAATTGTGGACATTTATTAATTCCCACTTATTAGACACTATTTCTGATGGTAAAATGAGCATAAAAAGCAAAATACAGAATTCTGAAATATTAAAACGGAAAAAACAGAATTTGGGAAAAAATAAAATGGAATTTGGAAAATAATCAAACGGATTTCATATGGCTCTATCCTTGTTGTATCCATGTGTAATGTTGATAGTAGTGGGTGTACACAGACGAAGGAGTATCTACGGGGGAGAGCAAGCCTGTGTCTGGGATATAGGTTCCAGGCTAATAAGTTAGCTGTTCTCGCAGCCTAGCCATACTCTTAAGCCTCCGTCATCTTAAATGCTATGTTTTTTTGGTAGAACTCTTTGGCTGCCGCAGAAGTGTTGAGAGAGTAGCAGATTCCGTTCATGGCTATTGGTATAAGCTGTAGTCAAGAGAGACCTGGGACGCGGTTTTTAGCCTCGCGTAGCTTGGCTTTTAGTGGGCCATAACCGGTGCGGACCTTAGCTATCGATTAGCCGGAAACGGAAATGGGAAATGCTGAAATAATAACGTGAATTATTATTATTTTTTTTATTGGTCTTTTTCCCCCTCCATTTTCCTCCGATTTTCTCCCATCCCAATGTTAGTCGTATGCCAATTCCCAGTCCCTTCCTGGTCGCTGCGCACTTACCCCCCACAGTCAGATCATCTGGGAGAGTGGAGGCTACCACGTGCTTCCTCCGACACACGTCCAGCCAATCACCGCTTCTTTTCACCTGGCAGCGCGGACTCTCATTGAGAGGGCGTAGCGTGTGGGAGGACCACACTATCCCCCTCACGTCCAATCCGCGCTTAGCAGGCGCCCCGACCGAACTGTAGGAGTCGCTGTTTACAACGACCCGGACCCACCCCGCCAGCTTCTCCCACCCTCTGATACAGCCAATTGTATCAGTGCAGACGGCCAGCCAAGCTGGTGACAACCCCGGAGCTGTGAGTTGGATTCGAACAGGCAAATCCAGCTCAGCTCCGGGGCTGGTGACGAACGCAATCTCCGCTCGGCCACCTAACCGCCTTAACGTGAATTATTCTAAAAGTTATAATTATTTGTCTCATCTTGTTTTAGTCAACATAAATGTTCCAATTTTTTTTCCATTAATATGTGATTAATCAGTTAACTATGGAGAATCATGCGATTAATCACAGTTAACTATGGAGCATCATGTGATTAATCACAGTTAACTATGGAGAATCGTGCGATTAATCACAGTTAACTATGGAGCATCATGTGATTAATCACGGTTAACTATGGACAATCATGTGATTAATCACGGTTAACTATGGACAATCATGTGATTAATCAGTTAACTATGGACAATCATCTGATTAATCACGGTTAACTATGGACAATCATGTGATTAATCAGTTAACTATGGAGAATCATGTGATTAATCACGGTTAACTATGGACAATCATGTGATTAATCACAGTTAACTATGGACAATCATGTGATTAATCACGGTAACTATGGAGCATCAGGGCGGCCGGGTAGCGCAGCGGACTAAGCGTCTGTCTACCCCCACAGAGACAGTGGGATCGAATCCAGCTGTGGTGCTTCCAGGTTGGTCGGCCGTCCATACTAACACAATTGGCAGTGTTAGCGGGTGGGAAACCCGGCGAGGGTGGGTCCTGGTTATTGTAAACAGCGACTCCTACAGTTCGGTCGGTGCGCCTGCACAGCAAGGGAAGGATCTAAGAGAGGTAGTGTGACCTTCCACATGTTACACTCTCCCAGTGAGAGTCCGTGCTGCCAGGTGAAAAGAAGCGGTGGGCTGGGTACACATGTGTCGGAGGAAGCATGTGATAGTCTCCGCCCTCCCGGACCGATGGTAGGGGGTAGAGTGCGCAACGACCAGGAAGGGGATTGGGAATTGGCATAACGACTAACATTGGGATGGGAGCATCATGTGATTAATCACAGTTAACTATGGACAATCATGTGATTAATCACGGTTAACTATGGAGCATCATGTGATTAATCACTGTTAACTATGGAGCATCATGTGATTAATCACGGTTAACTATGGAGAATCATGTGATTAATCACGGTTAACTATGGAGAATCATGCGATTCATCACGATTCAATATTTTAATCGATTGACAGCCTTAATAAAAAGACATCAAAATTATTTGTACACGTTGAGCTCCATAGAGGCTGTCGGAAATAAATGCCCATTCCTTGAGAGAACGGTTTCCTGGTCTACTGTGACCACATTACAGAGGGAATTACCCCAAAGTCCGGCTAGTTATAACAAGCAAGTTACATGACCGGTACTTCGGCCCTGGAGTGTTAGGAGAACGCTCCCCTGTACTCTTACTACGGTTCAGATTAATACAGGAAAAGGTATACATTGGGGGCTTGAGTCCGGGATATGAAAATAAATCCTGATTTCACCTGTGAGTTATAAACTGTATGGAAACGTGAAGTTAGCTAATGCTACTGGAAAACGGACGCAATCTCGCCATTAAATTAACTGAGTTAAAAATTATGACGGCCCATATGGGATTTTTATTTCTTTTTTTACCACAGTTGTCGCGGTTGTTCTCCATTCGCGGGTGCCTTGATAACCTGCGGTATTGCGGTGATGCGGTTACCGTGACAGCCCTACTAAATACCACTACAAAACAAAATACCACTACATATATACCATAACACAGGGTTCGAAATGAACGGGGGCTTGGGGCATAATGCCCTTGAAAATGGACAAAATGCCCTCGAAAATCAGTTAAGGGGGGCACTTAATGCCCCCGACAGTTTACTAATTATATATATATATTTATCCGGTAATGGAGCGTCTGTGTATCGTACGGTTCAGATGACGCGCAAATAAAAAAATTCATTTGGCGGAGCCGGTGTTCTGCACTGGCTGCAGGCAGCAGCAGCACTGCAGCCAGCTGCTAGTCAGTTTGTGTAAAAATGGCACGCACAATATAAATCAATCTTCATTACGACTTTAAAAACATAGCCATTAACATTACATAGGCATATACACACATCTTGCCATAGCGTTAGCAGTTTGTACAAAACAACGGACGTTTTAACTATGGTAGCCCGACGCAGCCCGCATGAAATGTCACCGTAGCTACTACTAGCTACTGTAGCAGAGGAGGAAATGGGAGTCTGAGAGGCGGGGTGTTTAAAGACAATGATAGGCGTTTATTCAACATCCAAGAAGGCTAACATACAACTGTGTTTTACTAACTCCAACCGGGACTATTACCGCTGTCCCACTGCATGTTGATGTTATGAACTCCATAGATATATATAGAACACCTCCTAACGTTACCGGAGCTGAAGGTGCCACACGCTAAAATGTCCGTGGGGACCCGCGCCAACCCATAGATAGTTCCAACTCACCGAATTACGTAATCCACCACAGTTGCACTCAATATTTAAATAATGTTAGTCTAAATAAATGTAGACAGAAACATAATAATTTCAAGCAGAAAACGAATCTTTCCATTAACACTTTCAGTGCCACTCACGAGATTTCTCTGTTTTTTTTATAGGTGGTTGCATGCCACTCACGAGATTTCTCGGAATTATTTAAAATTTTTTTTTTTTGCGATCTGAAAAATTATTGCATCACCCTACCCGAGTATAGCCGAGGGGCGCCGGCGATCACTGTGGAAAAAAGCGCCCCCTGTCGTCTCCCAGATGACATAAGTGATTTTGGAATGGACTCAATGAAAATGAATGGGGAAAAAAATCCGGTACTCCACATTTTCCAGTTCACTGATCCAGCCGGGGTTACCAGAGTTCATTCTGGAGCCTCAGATCCCCGCGGATCATGGAGTTCTACTGTATCGCGTTGGATCCATACACGTATCGATTTTTTCGAATGGTGATCAGGAATTGGAATATACCAGTTGGATACCATCTGATGTCAGGTAAGGACTCTATGTTATCAGTGGTAGGATAATCAGAGTAAGTTTGATGAAGTTATAAGCTGTTTTGTGAAATGTCTTCTTTCGGTTTCACTGTAAAAGTCCGTGAGGAAATCAACGGAGCGATTATCAGTGCGCGGCCGTAATGTGCGTGCGTGCACGTATAATATTGATCATCTAGCGTTTATTTGAAAACGATTCATAAAAAGGCAGACGAATATCAACGTTGTGGAATATTCCACTAAAAGACGATTTTCATAGAATGCTCCAGAATGAGCTGTTTTTTATATCAAAACAGGGGCTTTTCTAACTGCTCTGAAACGGCAACGACGCGATAAAAAAACAATCTGCCTTCACAGCACTGACTGGAAAATAGTCTTTGATAATGCGATGGGCAGATTAGACACATAGCCATAATTTAAAACATAGATTAGGCGATATTAACGTTAACATTGGCGCCGATGGTGGCATTCAAGCGGTAAAAAGGAAAACCAGGCGTGGCGCTGAAAGTGTTAAGAACTGACAATCAGGGAATTTAAACATGGTTGACATTGTTTTTGTGTGTTTATATTAAAGAAAGGAAAGTCTAGTGCTGGCTGAGCATATTGTTTGTTTGCACTAAGTTAATACTTTGACAATATATTTTTCAGTCAGTTCGGTCTTTGTGTGCCAAACATTATTTAAGGCTGTAAACACTGTAAACCTTTTATTTTATTTTTAATAAATGAGAAGCATGTTTAGATTTGAGTGTTAAATATTTTTTTAATAAAAATGTATGTATATCGAACTGAAAACCGTGACCCCAACATCGTGATACGAACCAAACCGTCCATTTTGTGAACCGTCCCACCCCTACCGTTTATCATAAAAATTCAGTGCCCCCGAAATACAAAAAAAAAAACCCGAAAATCAATTAAGGGAGGCAAAAAAAGCCCTTGAAAAAAATTTTTAATTTCTAACCCTGCCATAACACCAATATACCATAGTATTACTATATACCATAATATAGGGGTGGACGGACGGTATAAACGGTATGAATTTGCGCTACGGTATGGATTTTCACTATACCTTGTGACCGGTAGACTAGAGCAGCTATATATACCATAATACCACTACATACCATAATACCACTATATACCATAATACCACTATATACCATAATATCACTACATACCATAATACCACTATATACCATAATATCACTACATACCATAATATCACTATATACCTTAATACCACTACATACCATAATATCACTATATACCATAATATCACTACATACCATAATATCACTACATACTATAATATCACTACATATCATACATCCCATAATACCACTACATACCCTATTACCACTACATCCCATAATACCACTACATCCCATAATACCACTACATACCCTAATACCACTACATACCCTAATACCACTACATCCCATAATAACACTACATACCATAATGCCACTTGTTGACTGTCAGTCACACCACTTGTTCTGTTGCCGACTGGCAGGAGGGAGGCAGATATTTCACTCACAGATTCCTTTCATACTTGGTGGTCATGGTGAGAATATTTGTTACTTGGGTGTGTAGATATGTGTGTGTAGAATGTGTGTATATAATTGTGTATAGATATTGGATAATAATTGTTAGTCATTACATTTGTACACAATGAATTGTTTGTGTGAGTGTGAGCGTGTGCATGTTCATATGTGTTTGTGTGTGTGAGAGAAATAAGATTGCATGGTCAAGGATGTGTTAGTGTCTGCGAGTGTGTTTTTGTCTCTGTGTATATATACTGTACATATTGCTGTGGAATATTTTAAACATCATTAAATCAGCCATGACAGTGAACTGTAGAAATTAAAATTAGTCAAATTGTATAAAAATATGTTTCCATGGCCAGAGAAAGAGTATGATCAGTTTATAATCAGAGACACACAAGCGTCTGACTGACCATAAAGTGACAAATAACTCTGGTCAGACTTACCATTAAGTACAAAGTTGACATGACGTCAAAAGATGACAAATTAATAACAGATCTGACAAAAAAGGTCAACAAAAATGCCCTAGTGCAGGGGTGGCCAACCCGCGGCTCGCGAGCCGCATGCGGCTCTTTGCCCGTCAATGTGCGGCTCTTCCATCCATAAAAAAAATTAAAAAAAAAAACCTTTTTTTTTTTGTTTACTTTTTTTTTTTTATGTCACTCATTCCATAAGGACGTAGAATAAACATTTACAATTTTTTTTTAAATGGTCCATTTGCATGTTCTTGGTATCTGAATCTAGGGACATATATGGATCAGTGTCAGAAATAGTGTGTCTGTTACTAGGCTTGAGTAACTTGTAATGAACCAAAGGAGAATATCAATTCTATTTAAAAATGTTTTATCTTTGACTGTAAATAACACCATGCTAAAATTGACCAGACCTGAAAAATCTAAGCAAATGAATAAAGGGAAGATGATTAAACAGAAGGTTTTGTAGATACAGTACTGAATTCTGCCATCTTTTTTATAATGTAAATTTCTCCACCATTTTTCATCATATTGCAACACCGTTTTTTGCAAGACGTTCACAGAAAGGTAGAGAAACTAACTGCGTTCTGTTTTATGGCAATAACGTTCAGGTTTGTGGGAGATAATCCCAAAAAATAAGAGAAATTAAAAAGTAAATCCAGAAGTCAGATGATTGACAGGGGCTGGTGTGAGCTGGGTAGCGTAGTTCTTCTAAATTTGAAAGCCCTGAGTCTCTTCCTTCAAAAGACTACACTCACTTTTGGCTGTGCCACTTCCTCCTGTCAATATGCGCCGGTTTCCGACTCAATGCCCTGAGATTTCTATAATCTTATATTTCACTAATAACAGTTAAAATAATTGGTAAACAAACGTAATGCTGAAAATATACACTTTTACTTTATATCTCGGGCTTAAGAGGTTAACCCTGTGAGGCCCAAATTAAAAAGAAATTAGCAACTTCAGAGGCCAGAGGGTGGGACATATAAACACATTTACTATCAAATAGCATTGTGAGGCTGAACAACAGGACCAATTGACTATACATGTGCTTAAAGGGGAACTATCTTATAAATGGCTTTTTTCAGTGTTTACCATTGTTTCTTAGCTATGTGGACTTATATTAATAGGATATATGTCTCTAATTCTCATATTGGCGAATTCTTCCAATTCTCCTCTCACAATATTCACCCTCACTGAACTGAGTCATCTGAAAATGTGCATATCTGTGATGTCAGAGATTTCTCAGCTGCATAATAATGTGGCAGTTGATGTGGCAGTTGGCACCAGGCCACACAGTGGTTGGAGCCCAGCCTCAAAACGGCTTAAGATCTTGAGGTAGAAAAATGCGGTTTTTAGTACTTGATTAGAAATACAAAACAATGCATTTTTTTTTGAAAAAAAAACTAGGTGTTCCATAGACTCACAGGAATTGTGTAAAAGTGCCCAAATAGTGAAAGAAATAGTAAAATAGTTCCCCTTTAAAAAATTTTAAATAAACATTATTTTTTTAAATGGCTAAAAGTGATTTTGTAATTTTGCAACCGTGGGTCTCACAGGGTACTTTTAACCCTGTGAGGCCCAAATAAAAAAGACATTAGCAACTTCAGAGGCCAGAGGGTGAGACCTATAAACACATGAAGGGTGCCGTGACTGAAAAAAAAGGTTGAGAAACGCTAGTATATGGTGTGGCTCTTTGTGGTACCACAGTAATTTTTTGTGGCTCTTAGTCTCTGACTGGTTGGCCACCCCTGCCCTAGTGAGAAAATGAAAACAAAAGATGGGTCTAGGGCCTTTGTTGTGTCTCACACAAGAACTGGAGTCAAAAAGAACCTTGGACGTGTCATATCTCCTGGCCCTTTGGCTGTTGTTTTAAGAAACACTGTCAGACTGTCGCCCTAGTGTCTGAGCTGTAGCTAGTTAACCTATATTAACTAGTCAAGGCTGTACAGAGAATATGTATTTAACACAGAACTATGGACATATTGTCCATAAAGTAGCTCGTAGGGTGAAAAGCCTCCCTAATGGAAAACAGTAGAAACGGGAGCAGCTGGTCCCAGTTCCTTCCATCTGCCTCCATTGCCTTCTTGAGCATCTGCTTGAGGGTCTGGTTGAATCTCTCCACCAAGCCGTCGGTCCCTGTGTATGTTGTGGTCTGTAGGGTGAGTCGGGTCGTAGGGCCTGTGTATGTTGTGGTCTGTAGGGTGAGTCGGGTTGTAGTGCCCCGTGTATGTTGTGGTCTGTAGGGTGAGTCGGGTCGTAGGGCCCCATGTCTGTTGTGGTCTGTAGGGTGAGTCGGGTCGTAGGGCCCCGTGTATGTTGTGGTCTGTAGGGTGAGTCGGGTCGTAGGGCCCCATGTATGTTGTGGTCTGTAGGGTGAGTCGGGTCGTAGGGCCCCATGTATGTTGTGGTCTGTAGGGTGAGTCGGGTCGTAGGGCCCCATGTATGTTGTGGTCTGTAGGGTGAGTCGGGTCGTAGGGCCCCGTGTATGTTGTGGTCTGTAGGGTGAGTCGGGTCGTAGGGCCCCATGTATGTTGTGGTCTGTAGGGTGAGTCGGGTCGTAGGGCCCCATGTATGTTGTGGTCTGTAGGGTGAGTCGGGTCGTAGGGCCCCGTGTATGTTGTGGTCTGTAGGGTGAGTCGGGTCGTAGGGCCCCATGTATGTTGTGGTCTGTAGGGTGAGTCGGGTCGTAGGGCCCCGTGTCTGTTGTGGTCTGTAGGGTGAGTCGGGTCGTAGTGCCCCGTGTATGTTGTGGTCTGTAGGGTGAGTCGGGTCGTAGTGCCCCGTGTATGTTGTGGGGTGAGTCGGGTCGTAGGGTCTCCCTGTGTATGTTGTGGTCTGTAGGGTGAGTCGGGTCGTAGGGTCTCCCCGTGTCTGTTGTGGTCTGAGGGGTGAGTCGGGTCGTAGGGTCTCCCCGTGTATGTTGTGGTCTGTAGGGTGAGTCGGGTCGTAGGGTCTCCCCGTGTATGTTGTGGTCTGTAGGGTGAGTCGGGTCGTAGGGTCTCCCTGTGTATGTTGTGGTCTGTAGGGTGAGTCGGGTCGTAGGGTCTCCCTGTGTATGTTGTGGTCTGTAGGGTGAGTCGGGTAGTAGGGTCTCCCGTGTATGTTGTGGTCTGTAGGGTGAGTCGGGTCGTAGGGCCTCCAATGATTCCTTCACTCTGTCTTGCTCTTCTATGGCGCTTCATTATGCTCTGATTGGGCTCACCTGTCCCGTGCCCGTCTGGCACTCTGCTCAGCCGGGAGTTTAACCGGACTTCCTAATATGGGCATATGTCCCAGTACATTGGCCGAGACATACCGGCCATCA
>NC_140173.1:41653085-41689470 GCF_963971535.1 Notolepis coatsorum | reverse complement strand
AGAGAGAGAGGTTGTGAAATAAAACGCTGACGTGTTGGAGAGAATACACCACATGCTAGAACATGTTTAGGTCTGCTACCTCCTTTCCTGCCTCACGGCTAGCGACCACAAACGTGTCTGCTTTGTTACACTTCCAAACACATGCACACACACACTCTCTCACACACACTCTCTCTCTCTCTCACACACACACACACGCACACACACGCACACAGTACATACCCCACAGCTCGATGCGGTCTTCATCCCCACTGGTATGTTGAGTTTGTTGTGACTGAGGTTTGACCGTTTCTCTACACTCAGGCCAGAGTCAAGATAAGGTTCAAGTAGGGGCGGCTAAGTGGCGCAGTGGGCAAGGCGCTCGCCACTAACGCAGGAGATGCTGGGTTCGAGCCCAGCTCTCTGCGTTGCTTCCGGCTTGGCTGGTCGTTCATACTAATACAATTGGCAGTATGAGGGGGTGGGAAAGCCGGTGGGTGGGGATCGGACGTTGTGGACAGCGGACTCCTACAGGTCAGTTGGTGCGCCTGTACAGCAGAATCAGGAAGCAACAGGGGCAGCGTTAGCCTCCCACGCGTTACTCCTCGCCGCTTAGAGATCGCGCTGTACAGGTGAAAAGATGCGACAGCTGCCTCCTCATGTACCGGAGGGGACACGTGATGCAAGGCTTGCTTGGTCCACATTGCAGCCTAGCAGTGGGAGGCATGGACTAACAGGGTACAGGGTTCGAGACAGGGGAGGGTAGAATTGGATCATACGAAATTGGGATGGGAGAAAAATAGAAAATGGGGAGAAAAAGTTGATAAAAAAAAAAGAAGGTTCAAGTCTGGTTCTCACGTTTAGTGTTTCCTTCTAGCAGCACGTTGACCAACGGTGAGGAGAGTGAAATAAGGAAACCATTGAACTAAAGTAAGATAACCAGTGAACTAAGTAAGGGATAATGTATAGCTACGAGGTCATTGTCGCAAAATAATTGACCGACACAGAGTTTAGAACACCGAGGCGCCGCGCAGAGGTGTTCTAAACGCAGTGAAGGTAAATTATTTTGCGACAATGACCGAGTATAGCTATACATTATCCCGCTTATTACATGGCTAACTTACTAACAATATACCTAATTCATTTTACACCATCGACAAGACGAGATCAAATGCAGACGCAGTTGTTCTGTGGCTCCTCTGTCATCGCCGGCAGGTGTGTGGTCTGATTACCTGATGAGTGCAGCTGTGCATATGCTGAGCTTAGCTTTCGTGACTGTCTGCGACCAAAATGCTTGATTGTGATTGGTCAATAGCGCTGTGTTACCCGTATCAGCGGTCATTATTGCACATTGCCCATAGCAGCGGTCCATTATCAAGAAATAACTGACCGCTGTCAGGGGCAACCGAGCGCTATTGACCAATCACAATCAAGCATTTTGGCGAATGTTAAAACGCCATGTAATAAAGTAAGATAACCAGTGAACTAAAGTAAGATAACCAGTGAACTAAAGTAAGATAACCAGTGAACTAAAGTAATATAACCAGTGAACTAAAGTAAGATAACCAGTGAACTAAAGTAAGATAACCAGTGAACTAAAGTAAGATAACCAGTGAACTAAAGTAATATAACCAGTGAACTAAAGTAAGATAACGTTAGGTTATGACTATAACCAAGTTCTGTTAGTTAGGGGCGATGCTTGGCATCGCTACTGCACTATCTCGCGTACGTGCACGCGTACTGAATAAACCACAAATGTACCTCTAATACCAGTATTAGTCTGACCACACCCCTCATCAGCTTACCTTCATAAGCAGGTGTGTGGTCACCTGCTCTCCCTTCCCAAGCTTTCACCACAAGGTGAGGACAAGGGCTGCAGCGGCGTCCGATGCCAAGCATCGCCCCTAACTAACAGAACTTGGTTATAGTCATAACCTAACGTTCTGTATCGTTAGTGGCTTAGCTTGGCATCGCTACTGCACAAGGGAGGCCAAGCGGAGCCACTTGGCTGACAAATACACCCCGCTGACAGCCCCCCAAAACCATCAGAACAGGGAGGGCCGAGCCCCCCGACCCCCCTAATGGAGGGTAGCCCCCCTATTAGGGACGTCACGGGAGGGCGACGGACCCGACCGTGCGAAGAGGCACTCAAGCAACTCAACGCACAGGGTGAGCAGACCGTGGCTTGACCCCACGACTACACACACGCACAACCCGCATGCCACCCGGGAACGAACGGAGGAACAACCTCGTTACTGCCCCCAGAATCACGGGGTCAAGGGCAAACCCAACCCCGTGGCAAGGCCGTAGCAGCGGAGCACGAAGGAAGACCCAGACCCACCAAAAGGACTGGACTCCCTGGAATGGGGGCCCGGAGAAGTCCATGATGCCAGCATCAAGACCCCACCAGGTGGGCACGTAGTGCCCCGCCCCCCACATCGCCAGCGTATTCGGACAAAGGCCCCTCAGTTACTGCACCTGGTATTCCCAGGCGGAACCAACCAGGCCAGAACCTGCCCAGCTTCCGATATCGGACGAGACCGGGCGTGTTCAGGTCGGTATGGCCGTAAGCCGAGCGGGCCCCGTCCCCCCAATAGTACACCGCCTGGCACACTGACCCTGCAGAATAGGCAGTCAGCATGGCCGTAAGCACACAAAAAAGGTTAACCAACGGAAGCAGGCAGCGCACCGGGGAAAAACCAGGCAACAGGCTGTTAACCCTAGCCTGGAGACTGCGGACGAGACAGGCGCCAGAGGGGACAGCTGAACACAGCCGCCCCGGCGGAAGGAGCGTAAGCTGGCGGTGTTGCATGACCAAGCCTCCATTTAACAACCCCCACCCAGAGGGGTCGAGGCAGAGAAGGCTGACACGATTGGCAGACGTCATGAACGTGCAGGGGCACCCTCAAACGGTGAACCCGGGAGTTGACACTGCTCCAACACACCAGGGAATCAACCACCTCGGTGTTACCCAATGCGGTGGTTGTTCCTATAACCCCTCAAGAAAAAACTCCAAAACACACCTGCGGGTATACACCGGCTATACCGCAGTACAAGTGTTTCAGTTTCCAAAAAGGGTTAACCCAGGCCTACGGGTCGCAAACATCACTTCGGACCGGGCCTGGCGGTACGGGAAGCACAGGGTCACCAGAGGAGGTCAAAAAAACCACCCCCACAGGCCCCTCTTCGCCATGCGTGAGAGAGGAGCGAAAAATAATGGAGAACCAGCCCCTAAGCACACCGTACCTGGTATTCCCCGGCGGTCTCCCAACCAAGTACTAACCAGGACCAACCTGTGTAGCGGCCGAGATCCGACGAGATCGAGCGCGTACAGAATGGCATGGCTGTAAGCCATGACGACAGTGCTGAGTAAAAACATACCCAACCAGGGTCTCCATAGCGCTTAACCCTGTGACACCCAGACCGACCTGGCATTTTTCCCCCTGAAAAAAGCCCAAGTCCCTCAGGGTACCAGAACAGCAGATCTGCATCCCCGGCGGACAACGGGTTCAACTGATCTGGACCAGCGTGACCAGAACCAGTCCCGTGCCCTAACCACGCCTACATGCCTACTCCAGGAGAAGGGCAGATATGCGTGTTGATCTTAACATGAAAAGAAGGCGCCACCCAGACGTTGGGACGAACCGCGCCTGGTGGCCCACCCCAAGGGCGTGAGACCCCACTACATATGTTCAGATCCATCCCGTCATCATCCCCCAGACATGAACGAGAATCCGTCGACAACCCACCCAGGTCATGGGATGTGGTCGCCGGAAGAGGAAAAACCCCCATCTCAGTTGCTTTATAAAAACGCTGTTTCAACCACAAGCAACTAAGGCGTGCCAGTCAATCGCCTGTTTACAGCGAGCTAGCACTATACGTGCGTCGGGACACACCCCCATCAATGAACAGGCTATTTAGACCTGTCATTGAATCCCCAAGGCGCCCAGGGGAACGACAAGAGGGGTGTGACACTCCCTAACTCCAACACTTCTGGAATAGAAAGAAGGAAGCATCAACAGTATGTATCCCAGTCTACACAGCCGGGGTAAAAAATGTTCACATTTTTACATCCCACCACCCTCCCATAGGAAAGAGACGGGGATCCCCAGAGAGACTTCCCACGCGAGCTGTACAGATTGAAAAGAATATATTGCACCTTGAGCCATGTAAAAAACTGGTTTTAGGGCCTCCGGGGAAGAGGCACCGAACCCATACACACTCAATAAACGAATTGAATCGAATATACATACAATAGAAAAGGACCCTTCTAGAGGGTCCACTCACTTTGACAATCTGAGGAGGAAGGCTCTGTACTCTGATGGAGGCTTCCTCACATGGAAGAAGGAGTCCGAACTCACAGAAGGCCTGAGTAGGCGCTTGGTGAGGAGGAGCCCTGACCACCCCCCCTGAAAACAGATCCATCACATGGACCTGAACAGCACACGGAAGTCCTACCAACAGAGACGCGCACGGTGACGTACTCTATGGCGGGGGAATTCCTGCGGTGCACACGCCCAATATACCAGGCCGTGGGACCAGGAACTCCCTCCCCCCCCCCCCCCCCCCCCCCCCCCGTAACGTGCCGAACCGCCACGTGACGGGAACCTTGAAGGACAGGGGGTGTACCCCTGACCGACAGAACAATGGGGAGAGGAAAGGTTACCAGTTCACCCCTTTACGACCCCACACCCATGATACGACGTAACGACAAAAAGAGAATATGACACAGTCATAGTCAGCTCTATGAAGCGTTTCACAGCTCCACACAGCGCACGAGCTAACCTGCTATCTGATTTTTACTAAGGAAAAACACAGAATAGAGAGGGCTCTAAGAACCCCGGTCCAACATACACATGTGCTTCTGTGGCCAGTACAACCCAGTTGTAGGTCACATGACACACACAACCCATCATCACCTACAAAAAATGGCAAAAACACTCAACAGAGGAACGCCGTTTTTTTCACAATGAGAGAATACATCATTCTTGATTAGTATCGACCACAGGCCTTGCTAAGCACACATGACAGCAACCAAACCAATTTCCCTTTAGGAAATAAGTTTCTCCAGCAGATTTAGCACAACCTCAGCAATCAAGCTGAGAGTTACATCGTATCCCTACCACACAAAAGACACAATTAATGCACAACATGTCTGATAGGAGGTGATAAAGTCCCCAGGGAACCGGGGGGGGAAACACAATCCTCCTATTTTACCCTCAATACGGCCAGTTAAAACAGGAAAACCTGTTAATGTGTGAACTCACTGTTCATTGTCATTACAGTCTGAGAAAGAACATTCTTTTACTCACTCGTCACCAAGCATAGCTTCATAGGTTAGTTGCCTTAGTAGTGAGTACACGGTACACATAAACACCATGATGTTTCTCACACAACAACCAGATCAATACATCACGATCTGCACGGAGAAGCTAACTGCCAGTGACAAAAACAGCTCACACACAACCCGCAACGTATCTCAAATGCATTGCAACAACACACGTTTTGGGAAAAAACACCGTTATTCACAATACATTTAGCAAGGTAAAACCAGAAGACGTGTTATGAGGTCTGGCCAACCCCGTACCTGCCCGGAACGCAGATCAGCGAAGTGCAGTCACAAGCCACCGTAGAACACAGCCGTCCCGTGTTGTTCGATCCGGGCAGCGTCGCCGCTCCACCAGTCGCTACAGTCCTCTTTGTTGACGCAATCCCCGTCTAGGCTCAGGCAGGGTCGACGAACATCCCCTGTCAAGGATGACGTCGTGGTCAAGAGTGTAAAACATGTTAAAATCAAAGCACGTTCAACAGAATAGCATCAAGCTAACGGCTGCTCCAACCGTTCGGGTGCTATTGCTTCCGCTCGCGAGACGCCGATCTACGACGCACGCGATCAGGAGCGAGCTCCCGGCGGCGCGCGAGAAGCCAACTACCCCGCGCCAGGCCACCGACCGGCTAACCGTAAGCTATGAACATGTAAACAATGACATAACACTCACCCAGACAGGCCGCCGTTCTGAACCCTCCTCACTTTTTAAGAGAAAAGAGAAAACAAGACGTCAACACCGCTTCACAACGGTGACAGTACCACGTCCGGCGGAATCAGCACAGTACCAACTGGCCTGTATAGCTGACTTTGAACATGAATCTGCCGCTATCGCACATTACATGCACATATCCCCTCGTGAAGGAATACTCTCATTTGGATATGAAAGATGGGGTCTTAACACGGTGACAGAGAGAATCCACTCGTCCAGAACACACAGGGATCACCAGTGTCAATGGTCGCGGCCCACTAGTTAAAACTATAATGGTCGCCAGACCAAGGCCTTCTGTCGCCTAGACGGCTAAACAAAGGACCCTAGCCTGGGGCCGGTTTCCATAAACTTTGTCAAGTAGCCCCCATAGCACTAACAGACAAGTGGAGCCCGCCAGCAAACACTACTCACCCAACCTGGAACGCACCGCTCCTCACAACAGCGGCATGTCCGACAGTTCAGCTGTGGCCTGACAGGTTTCACCCCAACAAACACAGCAAGGAACTGCAGTTGAGAAGCATGCAGCGGCGTGCTCCCAATACGAAAACCGGTGGAGGGTTTGTAGAATGATCATCATCTTCTAGACACTCCAGTACGAAGACAATATCGCCGTATTTTCTCGAAAATAGTGAGAGAGAAAATAAAGATATGATGTCAACGTATCCTTGTTTCCCAAGCTGTTCCTAATCCAATTTCTTCCATCATGGTGTCAAGTGTGGGGATCTACCGAGGCACCTCTTCCTTGTGGTGAAAGCGAGAAGGAGGAGAGCAGGTGACCACACACCTGCTTATGAAGGTAAGCTGATGAGGGGTGTGGTCAGACTAATACTGGTATTAGAGGTACATTTGTGGTTTATTCAGTACGCGTGCACGTACGCGAGATAGTGCAGTAGCGATGCCAAGCTAAGCCACTAACGATACAGAACCAGTGAACTAAAGTAAGATAACCAGTGAACTAAAGTAAGATAACCAGTGAACTAAAGTAATATAACCAGTGAACTAAAGTAAGATAACCAGTGAACTAAAGTAAGATAACCAGTGAACTAAAGTAATATAACCAGTGAACTAAAGTAAGATAACCAGTGAACTAAAGTAAGATAACCAGTGAACTAAAGTAAGATAACCAGTGAACTAAAGTAATATAACCAGTGAACTAAAGTAAGATAACCAGTGAACTAAAGTAAGATAACCAGTGAACTAAAGTAAGATAACCAGTGAACTAAAGTAAGATAACCAGTGAACTAAAGTAATATAACCAGTGAACTAAAGTAAGATAACCAGTGAACTAAAGTAAGATAACCAGTGAACTAAAGTAATATAACCAGTGAACTAAAGTAAGATAACCAGTGAACTAAAGTAAGATAATGAACTAAAGTAAGATAATGAACTAAAGTAAGATAACCAAAATGCTTGATTGTGATTGGTCAATAGCGCTGTGTTACCCGTATCAGCGGTCATTATTGCACGTTGACCATAGCAGCGGTCCATTATCGAGAAATAACTGACCGCTGTCAGGGGCAACCGAGCGCTATTGACCAATCACAATCAAACATTTTGGCGAATGTTAAAACGCCATGTAATAAAGTAAGATAACCAGTGAACTAAAGTAAGATAACCAGTGAACTAAAGTAAGATAACCAGTGAACTAAAGTAATATAACCAGTGAACTAAAGTAAGATAACCAGTGAACTAAAGTAAGATAATGAACTAAAGTAAGATAATTAACTAAAGTAAGATAACCAGTGAACTAAAGTAAGATAATGAACTAAAGTAAGATGATGAACTAAAGTAAGATAACCAGTGAACTAAAGTAAGATAATTAACTAAAGTAAGATAACCAGTGAACTAAAGTAAGATAATGAACTAAAACTAAAGTAAGATAACGAAAGGTTATCCTATAACCTAGTTATATGAATACTGGCTGAGCGTCTCGCTCTTCGCCATTATGAGATATCTCTTGTCTCCTAGCACATAATGTGCTCATGAAACAACAAATGCACTCACATGCACGTGACCAGGCCACGCCCCTGCGTCCCACTATATGACACCGGACATGGTCATACTCCACCTTCCTCAGAAAGATTTCCAACACTGAAAACTAGGGATGTCCGATATTATCGGCCGACCGATATTATCGGCCGATATCGGCAGTAAAATGTGATATCGGAAAATATCGGTATCGGTAAAAAAAATAAAAAAAACAATATATATATATATATATATTTTTTTTTTAACCTTTATTTACCCAGGCAAGCAAGTAAGAACCAATTCTTATTTTATTTATTGTCAAAAGTATGCATGTTGGTTTAATTCAACAACTTGTATGTTAATTTTAACTTTTTTAATGATCATATTTTGCACAGATAATGCTTACATTTAGAAAGCCTTTTGAATGCATCCAGTGAAATTATTAGTTACCTGAAATTATTCCGTTTTTTTGGGGGGAAACCCTGCATATATCGGTATCGGTTGATATCGGTATCGTATCGGTATCGGAAATTAAGAGTTGGACAATATCGGAATATCGGTATCGGTAAAAAAGCCAATATCGAGCATCCCTACTGAAAACCCATCCAAGGGACCTCAGGGCGTTAAGAGCGAGACGCTCAGCCAGTATTCATATAACTAGGTTATAGGATATCCTTTCGTTATATTATCATACTGGCCAATCGCGTCTCGCTCTTCGCCATTATGAGATATGGGTTAGAGCAGACGCGTGGCCCGACAAGTGTACCCCCTGAGGGCCTGTAAGCCCCAACTAGGGAGGAGGGGAGTCTCGTCCACTAGGGGTGGGACGATACATCGATCCAGATCGATATATCGATCTATTATCAATAATCAATTAGGATCGATGCAACGTAAAAAGATCGATTCATATTGCGATACTCTTATTTTGAAAATCCGGCGACGGCGACGTCATCGCCCCGCGCCCAGTGTTGTGAAACTCCGTTTAACATCAACAGCACACAGCAGTAGCGTCTAGAGCAGACCTGGGCATTGTACGGCCCGCGGGATGATTCTGACCGGGCCGCGAAAGATTACATGATAATTAGATTAAAAAAAAAAAAAAAAAGTCTTTTAACTTTTTTCTTTTCATGTCAACGTTCACACGCACAATATACGCTTACCTAGGATTTGACTTGATTCAACAACAAAGCAGTCGGGGCAAGCCGAAAACGGTCGAAAGTGTGGTTATTTGAAGTTTGGATATTTTTCACAACTGAGGTAGGTAGATTACATTTTTAGAGACTAAAGTACATAAAAAAGGTACCGTTGGGTACCGGTATCGATTCACAGGTACCGGTACCGTATCGGTTCAAATGTGAACGGTACCCATCCCTACTGAACACACAACTGCAGGGCAAGGGCATTTTTGCTCATGAAATGCATAGCCATGTGAAAGCCTTCATGACAAAGTTGCAATTAATTTTAAGGCAACTAGGCAGCAACAATCTCAAACACATGAAAACCCTGACAGAAGTCAAACCATCAGCTGATCACCGGCACAGGTACTCATCCATGTTGGGAGCACTGCATGATGAATTTTCAAGGCATTTTCAAGATTTCAAAAAGGTTGAGGATGAAATGCAGCTGGTTTCCTTCCTCTCCCTTTACCTGCAGTGTTGATAGTTGTTCAGCTTGAACTCATTGACCTGCAGTCTGATTCACTACTGAAAGAGCACTTTAAGTCAGCATCACTGCTAGAGTTCTACTCTGCTCTCAAGGAGGAGAACTTTCCAACATGAGGAGAAATGCTCAGAAGATGTTGGTTCTCTTTGGATCCACCTACATATGTGAACAGACATTCTCAGTCATGACGTTTACCAAGTCCAGGTACAGATCCTCTCTCACTGATGAACATCTGGCAGCTGTGCTTCGCATCTCCACCTCAGACATGCAACCTGACTTTGATGGACTTGTTAAAGCTCAACAGAGACTGGATTTCTCACACTGAATGAAAAAAAAAACCGAAGAACACTAAAATGTGGAAATATAACAAGTGAAATGGGACACTTGATCTTTTCTTTTTTCTTTTTTTTGCACAGTTCTGAAAACATTAAATGTTTAATATAGGCATGTAAAGTAAAAAAGGCTACAAAACTGGGACACTTTTCTTTACACAGTTCAGTGACATGTCTTGTTTATTTTGGCTATAAGATGATGTGATGTCTTTAGAAAGCTAAGAAAATCCTTGTTTCAATAGTATATGAAACTCAAAATGCCCTTTGTTATTAATGTTTCACATTTTGTTATCATTTTGGAAATAAATTCTATTTGAATAAATTATATTTTTGGAAGCTAACCTCACCTTTTAATTGCCAAAATAATAACATACACTCTTACCAGGGGTCAAAACAATGCCATTTACTGCTTTTTATATAGAAATAAAATGTATATTATGCATAATTGAGTTTGGAATTTTGGCCCGGCCCTCCAACATATTTTCAGTTGCTCATTCGGCCCACCCCTGGTAATAATTGCCCACCCCTGGTCTAGAGCGTCACTAGAGCAAGACTAGTGTGCCTATTTTTTATTTATTTATTTTTTTTAATCGTTTTTTTATCGTTTTCTTTTTTTCTTTTTTTTTAAATTTTTTTAAACATACACATAAACATAACAACATAAAATTAGATATACAAGCATTAATTAACAGTACACATCCAATTAAATCACCATTTAAATAAATGTATTATACGAGATATACACCTAATACTTGTTATCTAATACCCTACACACATTATGCTCTCGCTCGCTCCCCCCCCCCCCCGGACCCCCACTTGGATAATCCATCCATTATCATTAGCTCCTACCCAGGCACTACAATTCATATGCTAGCTTTTATTCTCTCCACCACTTCTAACCACATTGCAATTTTGGATTCACTGACACCCAAAATTCTTGCTGTAGATATTTCTAGATAAATCACATCGAGATATGTAAGAATCCAAACCTTCCGGCAAATCTTTTCCGGTTGAAACCATCGTGATGCTATCAGCTTTTTAGCCGCTGTGATACCAGATAAAACTAATCTCTTTAGCTGTATAGGGACTGCAAACTCAAAAACACCATTCAACAGCAATACAGAAGGGTGTACAGGTATATTCAGAATTAAGAAATTTGATAATTGCTGGGACACTTCTTTCCAGAATATCTTAACTGGTGGGCAATCCCAGTACATGTGCATAAATGTACCCTCATCCCCATTTGTACATAAGGAACATCTGGAGTCTTGTTTAAGTCCCATTCTGTTCAATCTTATAGGAGTCAGGTATGTCCTATGAATATAGTTAAGATTGATTTGTTGATGGTCCGGGTTACGTGACGCAAGTCGAACGTTTTCCCAGGCTTCTTGCCAATCAAAATTTATTTCCAGGTCTGGTATATCCCTCCTCCAGACTGAGTCTAGGTGGAGGATTCCATACGAGGACGTTAGTAATTGATGATACAAATCTGATACAAAGCCTCTCGATGTCTCTCTTTCATAGAAGAATTTGTGGTATCTGTGGTGTTCAATTGGTATCCTTAATGGGACTCCATGAGCCTTCAAACATAACAATAACTGTGCGTAAAAATAATATGTGGAACTGGTGAGATTACATTCTTTATGTATTTCTTCATATCTACAAAAACCCTGTTTGTTGAAAACGTCTGTGACCCAAAACATGTCCCTGCTGTTTTATTCCGCAACGGGTCCAATGCATCTAACCTGCTTTGCAATCCTCGCCACTTCATTATGCCCACGTCGCGTTAAAGATCGAAGATAATGTTACGCTAGCGTAAGCTAACAAGCTAACCCAGAGCCATAGGCAGAGAGAAGTGGGGACTGGGAATGAGGGTGCATTCTCGGGATAGCCCCACTACAGGATCTGGCCGGTACTGCACCTTCGGACTCCCAATATGCCTTTTCCAGCCAAAATACAGCTCTGTGACAGTGAATTAATAAGGATACTAATATCGAACAAAAAGAAAAACGAACCAAAAACAGTGAACAGGAGGTCTATTTGTATTAAAAACAATAGATTGTTTTTCATTTAAATGTCTGGAAGAGCTCAAAAATAAAAATGTCCAAAGAATCGATATCGTATCGTATCGTGATGAAACTGGTGATTGCCACCCCTACCGTCCACCCGCCCGTCCTAACGAAGGGGGGGAGGCAGTCAACTCCACCAAAGTGCGAAAAAGGGGGAACCACACCCCCTGAAAACGCACAGCACAGGCGGGACCACGTGTGACACAACACCCCGTGGCACACACCCACACACCCCTGCTAGCCCACCAAATGGTGGGACGCAGGAGAGGTCCCAGACCTTAGAACCGCCTGGGAGACAGAACCCCCAGTCATGTCCACGAGGTAAAACTTAACGAATGGACCCGGGGAGGACCAGGAGGCCGCAGCACAGATGTCCTCCACCGAGGCCCCCCCTAACAGTGCGGCAGAGGCCGCCACTCCACGAGTGGAGTGTGCCCTGACGCCCCCAGGGGGGACCTGTCCAGCCAACGTGTAGCAAAGGGCAATGCCCTTGCACAACCAATGTGACAGGCGCTGCTTGGACAGTGCCTTACCTGCGCGAGGGCCACCGTAACAAACAAACAGTTGATCGGAAGCCCTGAGATCCTGTGTCCGACTGAGGTAAACCCCCAGTGCACGGACAGGACACGACAGATGAAGGCTCGCCTCTAACTCACTAGCCTGAGGAGGCGGATGAAACGCCTGAACCACAATATCCCTGGAGCGAAAAGAGCTCCAGATATTCTTTGGCACGAAGACTGGATTAGGCCTCAGAGTTGCACCGCTATTGGCCCGAATAGACAGGCACTCAGGCCGCACCGAGAGAGCACACAGCTCACCCATGCGCTTAGCGGAACTGATGGCCAGAAGGAACGCGGTCTTAAAGCACAGCCGATCCAATGGCGCCTGCTCAAGAGGCTCAAACAGGGCCTCTGACAACCGGCCCAGGACCAGTTGGAGGTCCCAACTCGGAGACAGAGAACGTCCAACAGGCTTGAGATGCCGAGCGCCAAGCAGGAAATGTTTCACAAGAGGGCGGCTGAACATCGTACCACCCTCAAAACCCACGTGACAAGAGGATATAGCCATGGCGCATACCCTCACTGTTGAGGCCGACAGTCTATTCAGGATAGACTGGAGGAAGGAAAGAACAGCGTCCAGGGGGCAGGACACCGGATCCAGGCCCCCAACCTTACACCACTCTTGAAAAGGATGCCACTTACCCGCTTAAACCGCGATAGAGGACGGAGCATGTGCGTTCCGGATGGTGTCGACCACAGTAGGGTTAAGACCCATCCCCTCCAGCCTCACCCTCTCAGCAGCTAAACCTGCAGCGGCTGCCCCAGAACAGGGAACAGACACAGAGATGACACAGCCATGCCCCGGTCCGGCGCGATCAGGATCAAAGTCCTGCGCTCCGGACGTACCCGCTCCAACAGCTGAGCTATCAGGTGTATGCGGGGGAACGTGTACAGAATCCCGGGCGGCCACGGTTACATCGAGAAGGCATCCACCCCCAGGGGAGGATTGTCCCCCCGACTGACCGAGAACCACAAGGGGCACTGGTGAGACTGTCTGCTCGCAAACAGATCCACAGAGGCCTCCCCAAAGCGGTCCCAGACCTGTCTGACTATGTCTGGACGTAGTCCCCACTCGTCGGGATGAGGACCGCCCCGCAACATCACATCTGCGCCCACATTCTCCTTGCCAGGGATGTGGAGCGCCCTCAGGCTGCGCAGATTGAGAGACGGCCATAGCCAGAGCGTACTCCTCCCTGTCTGTTCATATACGACGCTGTCGTCGTGTTGTCCGTCCTGATCAACACGTGCTCGCCCACCACAAGGTGGCCGAACTGCTTGAGGACCAGAAGGACCGCCTTCAATTCCATTGATATGCAGTGCAGACCAGGCAGCATGGTACATCCAGCTGCCCCTTACTGCGTTGGTCCGACACGTCCACCCCCATCCCGTGAGGGAGGCGTCGGTGAAGACCGTGACGTGTGATAGCCTGCTGCCCATGGAGATCCCGCTGGTGAGGGTACCAGTCCTCCCCCAGTGGTCGAAATCCCCCAGTATTGACAGGGGAACCTTCAGTCGCTTCCACTTGCCTCTCACCAGGTCTATTTTCATACTGGAAAACCACCTCTGTACCCTCCTCATAAATAGGAGGCCAAGAGGGACCACATAGTGAGCAGATGCCATCATACCGAGCAGGCGCATCGCCGTCGCTCTGAGAGGGTTGCCCTCATGGGCCTTGAGCTTAGAATCAAGCCCAAGTACTCCACCTGTTGACTGGGAAGAGGAGTACTCTTCTTCCAGTTCACAGCAAAACCCAGATTGGTGAGGAATTCCACCACCAGCCTGGTATGAGACCTGGCGACCTACCGGCTGAGGAGCAGAATGTCGTCGAGATAGAAAATAACTCTTATCCCCTGACAACATAGAGGCTCCAGCGCGGTCTCCACGCACTTGGTGAATATGCGAGGGGCCAGAGAATAGCCGAACGGCAGCCTCTGGTATTCGTACGCTAGACCCTGAAAAAGGAAGCGAAGGAATTTCCTGTGAGGAGGGAAGATCGTGATGTGAAAGTACGCATCCTTCAGGTCTCCCACACACAGAGTTTATCAGGTGTTTGACGGTCAACATCCTGAACCGCCTCGCCACAATCAGCCGATTGAACGCAGACAGATCCAGAATAGGTCTGACACCTCCCGATTTCTTGGGCACCAGAAAATACCGGGAGTAAACGCCACGCATCGCGTCCTCCTTTGGGACCACGACGATGGCTTGCTTCGCCAACAGAGATTGGATCTCGTCGGCCAGAGCTGTCACTGCTGCTGACCCTGACAATAGGGTCTGTACCAAACCTGAAAACGGAGGGTGGGGTTGTGCAAACTGCAACACAAGTCCCCGCATCAGCGTTCTCTCCATCCACCTCGACATATGGCACTGTTGTAGCCATATGTGATGATAGTCCCAAAGCGCACCCGCCGCCACTTGGCGCTGGTCCGCCAGGAACCGTAGATAGGAGGCCCGGTCCCACCCGCTGTTTGTTGCCAACCCTGGACTCGCCAAACGCGCGAGCAGGGTGTCTCGCGGAGCCGGGATATCACACTGCCAACGAGGCAATCGCACCCAAGGGGGGACCCCGACCCGGTTTGATACGGGGGAAGCTGACATCACACTGGGTGACATAAGCTCCCCCACTGAACATCTCCCCGACATGTACTGCTGAGGAAAGCCTGCTCTGCAGCTGGACATGCAAGGCGTGTGGTCCCCACACTGCCCGATAGGGTGGGTTCCTACACACCGTAGCCCTGCAGTGATATTACTACCACCCAAACCACGCGTGCCTGACTGACCACCGCCGGTCTTCCAGCCGTGGGAGGCACTAACGTGATATCCGGCCTGGGCCTCGAGTTCCCCCGCTGACAACCTTCATCGTTGACAGACACAACACCAGGCTCACCAAACACAGACGCAGAACGTGTGGCGTGGGAGCCGCTTGACAGCACAGCATTATCATAGGCAGACCCAGGCCTAGCCAGCAACTGGGTGTCAGCCCCTGTCCCCATGAGAAGCGAAATGTGGGGCCGCTTGCGTTTCGCTGAAGGCATGCGGCCTGCAGCCAAAGGGGACAAATCAGAGCCTGTATCCCGCTGGTGTTGGGGGGGGGGGGGGGGGGGGGGGAGTGACCGGAGAGCGAGCTAGACACAGCTAGACGGCAACGTTTTTTTAGGGCGTGCTCATCTAATGTAGCCGATCCCTCGGCCGCCAAGGCTGTCGGCCTTGTGATCACCTGTTGTCTTTGTGTCCAGGGTACCTCAGGCGGGGGAAACATGGCCGCTGGTCGAGGGCCTCGCCACAGTCGCTGGCGAGGCCGCGCCCTAACCTCTGGCTGCATGGTGTGAGGCGCTGTGGGGCCTAGGTCAAATACCAACCACGCTCCTGCGGAAAGACCAAAGAGTCCCTCTGCGGAGAGGGGAGCCCTGAGGAGGAGAAGCCTTTTCTCCTCCTCAAAGGAAGACTGCTCCAACCAAAGATGTCTGTGAACCAGCGTTGACAGCATCCTAGTCCTCCCTGCGGTTATAGCTTGCGACTGCGTTAAAAGCTGTATAACCTCAAAAACATGCGCGATGTTTTCGACGTCGGCTGGCCCTAAGGCCCCATTACCCGACACCATTGTGGACAGAAAAGCAGCCAACTGAGCAATGACATGGTCGCCACTAAATTCCGTCCTGCGGCAGTATAACTTCATCAGCCCATACAGTCACCTGCCGGGCCGACTCGCCCTCTGGTGTCAGCTTCCGGTGGGACACCGTTCAACCATGCCAGGGCAAAGGACTGATGCTACCTGGCCCTCTAGCCACGGTACACTTGCCTTGCGCCCTGTTGTCAGCCCATCCACCCGTATAAAGGGTAAATAAGCCTCAGTAAAACCCCCCACATTAGACACCGATTGACCTTCAGCAATGAAACGGTTAAGAGGAGGGAAGAGTGGCGATAGCCCACGGCGGGGAACAAAGGAACGGCGTCCCAGCATTGTAGCATTAGCATTAGCCGGGCGCTCCAGGATAGCTGGGAAAACACCCAAAACAGAGTCATGACGACCATGTTTTCCCAAATATCCTGCCCCTTGCGCCAATACATAACTCTGCTGTCCCACGGGACAACGAGCAGTATAACTCATGCTAGTATCAATGCCTGTTAGCGCAGGCCCTACCTGTGCACGGCGTAGCTCGACTGCTAACCGTCGCGTGACGTCCCTCGATCCGCTGTCACGAGATGAGGAAAACCCAGGACAGGCCTGATGCGCTGTTAGGATGTGCCGAGAAGATTCCAGGGGCTGGTGAACCTCTGGCGAATACCCAACATTGTGTCATTTCTCCCTGCGTTTCATAACATTTAGTTCACGGAGTGCACTGCTACTTCCGTGTTGGAAACAAAAAGAGGCTGGTGGAGTGTGACCATGTCCGGCGTCATATAGTGGGACGCAGGGGCGTGGCCTGGTCACATGCATGTGAGTGCATTTGTTGTTTCATGAGCACATTATGTGCTAGGAGATAAGAGATATCTCATAATGGCGAAGAGCGAGACGCGATTGGCCAGTATGATATAACCAGTGAACTAAAGTAAGATAACCAGTGAACTAAAGTAAGATAACCAGTGAACTAAAGTAAGATAATGAACTAAAGTAAGATAACCAGTGAACTAAAGTAAGATAACCAGTGAACTAAAGTAAGATAATGAACCAAAGTAAGATAACCAGTGAACTAAAGTAAGATAACCAGTGAACTTAAGTAAGATAACCAGTGAACTAAAGTAATATAACCAGTGAACTAAAGTAAGATAACCAGTGAACTAAAGTAAGATAATGAACTAAAGTAAGATAACCAGTGAGATAATTGGTCAGATTGACAGATTGAAAAATATCCAGCGTGTTGTGAATGGGTGCCATGCTCTCTGGAGGGTAATAATTAACCTCTGAACTCTCAACCCTACTGCAAAGAAAAAATAAACATACAAAGAAATGTCCCCATGCTATAAATATGTATATTTTTAAACAACTGTGTATAGAGCTGTAGAGCTACATTTGCTACCTTAAAGAACCTTCTGCAGACCCACAATGCCTCAAATGACCCTTTACAGACCTCAACAACCTTAAAGGACCTTTGTTCTATAAATCCACCATCATTTTAAACCGTAGGCGCTATTTTGCATTTTACACAACAGACCACATTACCAGTCCCATCACTGACCCACCCTGGCGTGATGTTAACGTCTCCGACGACCTGCGGCGAGGAGCAGAGTCTGGGGAGAGGTCAGGGTTTTGCTACGTATCCCAAGGTCCTTTGTGTTTATGGTAGAAGTATTCCTTTATGTGGCATATCAGCTGCCTCTCGACTGGAAATAATGTAACTATTTCATTATGATCCATATACTTGTTCTGGTTCAAAAACATCCATAGCCACAAGCCTGTGGTGTGTGGTGTGTGTGTGTGTGTGTGTGTGTGTGTGTGTGTGTGTGTGTGTGTGTGTGTGTGTGTGTGTGTGAGAGAGTTTGTGGTCTGATGTAATAATAACATGGTACAGTCTTACTCAGTCTCAGTACATTCACCATATCCCTGTAATAACTCTGCATTCACACATATTAAACCAATTTTAGCATGTTGAGGTTGTTAAAGTGTTGAGGTTGTTAAAGTGTTGAGGTTGTTAAAGTGTTGAGGTTATAGGTCATGCAGACAGGGTCAGGTTATAGGTTATAGGTCATGCAGATAGACAGGGTCAGGTTATAGGTCATGCAGGCAGGGTCAGGTTATAGGTTATAGGTCATGCAGACAGACAGGGTCAGGTTATAGGTCATGCAGACAGGGTCAGGCTATAGGTTATAGGTCATGCAGACAGACAGGGTCAGGTTATAGGTCATGCAGACAGGGTCAGGTTATAGGTTATAGGTCATGCAGACAGACATGGTCAGGTTATAGGTTATATGTCATGCAGACAGACAGGTTATAGGTTATAGGTCATGCAGACAGGGTCAGGTTATAGGTTATAGGTCATGCAGACAGACATGGTCAGGTTATAGGTTATAGGTCATGCAGACAGGGTCAGGTTATATGTTATAGGTCATGCAGACATACATGTTATAGGTCATGCAGACAGGGTCAGGTTATAGGTTATAGGTCATGCAGACAGGGTCAGGTTATAGGTTATAGGTCATGCAGACAGGGTCAGGTTATAGGTTATAGGTCATGCAGACAGGGTCAGGTTATAGGTTATAGGTCATGCAGACAGACAGGGTCAGGTTAAAGGTTATATGTCATGCAGACAGGGTCAGGTTATAGGTTATAACGTCACAGTGACCAAATGCGTCCACATTTTTATAGGATTCTATCACATTTTCATAACAATAGCGAATATAACTTACCCTGCGCCGTTTTCATTGAGGTTTCTTACAAATTATTAACCATGTTTTATTTGTCCTTTATATGCGGATAACATTCAAATCTTAAATTGTACCATTATGTTCCCGTTTAGACAACAAACATAATGCTAATAATGCACTTTTGTTAAGATAATTGGGTGACCATTCTCGATCACTGTACTCGGGTCCTAGTTTAACGCTGTTCAGATCGCGTCAAATAATAGACGCGTCCCAGTGACCTGTGGCCTGTGCTAAAGGTCTTGGGAATTGTATTAATTTTGTAGTTTTCACATTTTCACCTTTTAATTTTAAACCAATGCTGCCATCTACTGACAACACAAAGTGTTGTGTAAGTTATAGTATAACGTCAACTTGAGACCCGCACTTCCGTAAACACCATCGCCCAAAACACATTCTAGAGATTCCCTCTAGCTGCGATGATTACTGGTGGGCCTTACAGCAGTACAAAAAAGATAACACTGGTTAGGCCTCTTTCTGCCTTGTCACAGGATATCAGACTAGGCAAACAGATGCTATTGGGCGACTATTTTTAGTCAGAATTCTCCTCCCCTTCCTCTATCTGAGACACTATTTTGATAGGGTACCATCGCTGCATCCTGGGCTTAGCGCCGCCCATGATGATTGCTGTTGGTTTAAAGAAATACAAACAAGCCTATAGTGGAATTATACTACAGTAGGTTAAGCCAGACCGCTGGCACAACGCTAACACAGTGTGGAGAGAGAGGTCTGGCACAGTGCTAACATAGTGTTGAGAGAGGGCTGGCACAATGCTAACATAGTGTGGAGAGAGGGCTGGCACAACGCTAACATAGTGTGGAGAGAGGGCTGGCACAACGCTAACATAGTGTGGAGAGAGGGCTGGCACAACGCTAACACAGTGTGGAGAGAGGGCTGGCACAATGCTAACAGTGTGGAGAGAGGGCTGGCACAACGCTAACACAGTGTGGAGAGAGGTCTGGCCATGCAAGACTTAATATCTGCCTAACGTATTAATGATCTGGTTCAATGTTCAATGAAACAAGTGAGATTTCCGAAAACCAACAGATTATCGTCCAGTTTCTGCAAAACAATTTCACGTCAAGTCCCCTGAAATAAGGGTCTGAATATATGATCAAATCATTTGCCTGTGTGTTATTTCTTCCAGTGTTGAGCCTGGCAATGCTGGGCCACATTATGTGCAGTTGTTGTTGGGGGTATTGTGAGGGTCCTCTCTGTGGTCTGGAGGGGGGGGTGGGTATTTTTAGAACTCAACAGGCCTCTAGTGGGGAACAGCTGCACGGGCGTCCGACGACTACTGATGATGAGGTTTGGTCTCCAGCCAAAACCCACTCTGCCAGGTGGCTGTTGATGACAGAGACAGACAGACCGCTACACCACAGACCATTAGCCGGGTCCTGTTGTAGCTATGCCACACTTTAAAGATAGGAGTGCGTCACCTTGTTTTTAGAGCTAGATCTATATTCTATATTACAGCTATGGAGAGCTAATACTATAGTCATTTGACACTGACTTTCTTCCGTCCAAGATGCAAAAAAGAGATAATCTCTTCATGCATACGTTCATGCGTTATCCCGTGGTGAATATAAGTATAATTTCAGAGTGGTCTGGGGTAATTCCTAATTAGGGATGCCCCGATCACGTTTTTTGCCACCGATACCGATCACAGATCGTCGTGAGCCATATCGGCCGATACCGATCCGATACCGATCGTTTTTGATTAAAAAAATTATTAAAATTATTTTATATAAAAATTTTATTTTTTATAAAATATATATATTATATAATTAGACTTGTACTTGTATTATCTGCGAGACATCGCCACCACGCAACATGTCAAAATACTCGCTATCTGCAAACAGCTCCACTGTATGTGTGTACTCGAGTAGCCTCCAGCTCCAGCAAGGATTCTCCGGTGCTGCAGCTGGACCCTAGTATTGGTATTTAAATCACATTCAGCAAGCCCTCAGCTCGAATACGCATCGAGTCAATGTTATAAGACATTGATATCAGGAGCTATCTGTAGCTACTGCTAGCCGGATATATAACGTTAAGACAACGCCTCAGTGAACTATTTAGTTCAATGGGACATTTAGTTTTGAACAGTGAACTAACGTCAGCTTGCTAACGTGAGCTAACGGAGGTATCAACATGCACTACTAGTCTACTAGACTTGCTGGAGCATTTGTTGATATCAGGAGCTATCAGTATCCAGCCGGCTAGATACCGTTAGACAATGCCTACTAAAAGTGAATAGTTGACTGGGTAATTTTGTTTAAACAGTAACGATAGCTAGGTAGTAGGGGTGGACGGTATAAACGGTATACGGTATAAACGGTATGAATTTGCTCTACGGTATGGATTTTGACTATACCTTGTAACCGGTAGAGCAGCTCTAAAATAGCAATGACGTCATGTAACCACAGCGCGACTATTCCACTCGCATTTGCCCCTAAAAATAGATAGAATTAGTCATAGATAATAGATATGTGCAAACTGGAAAAAGTTATTTAGGAGGCTTCGCGCAGTGGGCGTGTCAACACGCAATTGTCATTTCATAATAAGTTTGCAGGTCCTGTGTGTCTGAGACAGACAGCGAGTGAGATCTCCGCTTGATCGGTTTCCGCGATCGGCGAATATGACTCATTATCGGAATTCACCGATCACATATTTATACTGATTATCGGCCGATAACGATCGGTGGCCGATCGATCGGGGGGGGGGGGGGGGCGTTTCTGATGCTTTGATTGCCAGTAACGGCATTCGTATTGAACACTAAACACGCTGATCAGCTGGATCGGTATCAAAACATTGTTTGATCAAGCTGAAATTGATGTCAGATAGTCCTTACCTGGTCGGTGGTATTCCAAAAAGAATATTACAATTGTCTGATCGCGATTTCCAGTATTGGTGTCCATCTAGTGCCGGACATAATTCGGCACAACTTATGGATCGAGTGTGCCAGATGCGTTTGGAAGTGCTCGGATGAAGCAACTTACTCGGCTCCGTCTAAATATAGTGCCTGGTGACATTTGAGTGTAACACAGAGTTAGATATAAGGTTTCAAAGGGTGGGCGACACTGCCATCTGCCAGGATGCGGCCGGTATTGCACTTTGGCGATCTCAAAATCCTTTCATATGGCAACACCGAGGCCAATGGGTGAATAATGAATGAAAATAGCTAATAAAAGAAAAAACGACCAAAACCCGAGATATCTCAGGTTCTGCCGTCCAACGCATGGCGAGTTAACCCGAGTTATGCCGGGTCTGGCAATTAAAGAGTTAAGGGAACTCCTAAATGGTCATTTGTGAAATGATTTAGTCTTTCCTGCTAACAAAGCAGAGACCAACGACCCTCAATACATTTGAATGTGAGTTTAGGTGTAGAGTGGACTCTCAGAACATCAGAACATCCAAACACACTATATGTAGTTCTGAGTGTTATATACCAAACACACTGATATGTCCACTCCACTCTGGCAGTCAAAGAGCTGACATACAAATAAAAAAAGGTTCTACATTAAACATAATGTACACAGTGGTCACCATTTCAAAGGGAGTTTATTTACTTTGTGACACAATAGCCAAACAAATGCACTAGCCATCAATATCTTATGCTAAATGATTATTGCATATAAAAAAAAAAAATTTAAACCGCATTTATCAATTAACAAGTCTGAGTCCTCGTCTGCACCTTCCAAGTCCGAGTCACGAGTCCTGAAAATCAGTCCATGACTCGGACTCGAGTACTACAACTGGTTGTAGCACAATACAGTGATATTGTTTATAAGCACATGTCATGTTCTCAGTCCTTCATAGCCCCTTTCGTGACTGTATGCATGCTGCGCTAAGTCCTTCAGGGTGTTTGATGCTGTTGTGTTTCATCCTCAGGAGCGCCCTAACAGGGAGAGGTGATCTTGCACCTCCTCTTCCTCCTACTGGACCGCACCTCCCTCCTCAACTCCTTCAGGACCACTTTCCTACTCCTTTGCACACCCCCCTGAGGCAGCACCCTCCACCTGCACCTCCCCACCTCCCCCCTCTTCCTCATCCACCCCCTGCTCACCCAGAGGAGCCTTCCCTGCCTGCTCCCTGCCACCTCCCGTCAAGGTACAGTCTCTCCTCTAGCTGCTATACCATGTTATACCATCAGGCCCGGACTGGCCATCGGGAGCACCGGGAGTTTTCCCGGTGGCCTGGCCTGCACAGATAAAAAAAATAAAATAAAAAATTATATAAAAAAAGTATTAATTATTATAATTTTTTTTGTCAGGCCATTGTTTCTAGTTGCGGCGGCGCGATAGTTAGATAACCTAGGTGGGTGGGGAACAACCAGGATTTCACTGTCTGCGACAGAGTTGGAGAACTATCTCTCTGACTCTCTAAATCCGGCAACATTTATCAAATGTTTTCTTGCACCAAAGTCAAGGGACCAGCAGGTTAGTCAGTGATAAAAATAAACATGGATGTTAGCTAAGTTAGCTAACGTTACCATGCAATGCATCATCATTTCCCCTGTCAAAAGCCCAATGTTAAATCTGCCAAGAAACAAATAAATAATTGAACCCTTGTGTCTGAAAACTAAAGTGTTATACTCTTACCATATTAGGGGACTAAATTGAAAAACGCCATAAAAAGATTATATGTTGAAATAATTTCCCACTTTCTTTTCCATAAATATTTTATTCAACTTCAGCCCTGATCATAACCATTTTTCGTTTTTTTTGTAATGTCAGATAAAAAATGAAATACTCCCACTTTTCTGAAAATAGTTGCTAAATCTGACATTACAAAAAACAATATGTGGTGGTTATGATCGGGGCTGAAGTTGAATAAACAATTTATGAAAGAGAAAGTCAAAAAAATTCCAAGATCATTCAAAGATTACACACCTTTGCCACATACTGTATATTGGCTACAAACATAATCACTGCAAAGTTATCAAAAAATAAGAATCTGATCAGACACAAGGGTTAAATTGTTGTTCCCTTTCTAATTTCCTCAAAAACATCTAGTCTAGTTAATGTGATCAATATTATTTGACAATTGATGCTTTTTGTTGGAAATTTCAGTCAGTGAGCTCATACTTTGAGCTCATAATTTTATAGTTAAAATGATTGAGACAACGCAATCTTCTGTCTTCGTTGTGCATGCATGCGTGTGCTCACCACACGCGATACATGTGTCACACTATTCTGACAGTGGCTACTGTTATTATAGTATTGTTAATGAAAGGTCTGTTATTTAATGTTTGTGTAAAGGGCTATTTTAACTGTTGATGGGTAGTGCATCAGGAGGACTCCCAGACCCCCTGCTTAAAAATTGGCCTGACTGTGGCTATATTTCGCGCTATATCTCCCGGTATGAATTATTTCCCCAGTCTGGCCCTGTATACCATATTATACCATGTTATACCATATTATACCATATTATACCATGTTATACCATATTATACCATACTATCACCTCCTACCATCTCCCTGCTAGCTGCTATACTGTTACATTCCGCCTGGTCCTGCCCTCTTATTCCTGGACCTTCACCTCCTCTTGGACAATTACCCTTTTACTGTGTCTCCCAGTGTGTCTCTTGCCCTTCATGTTCCCCTGTTAGTGTTATGTTCCTGGTGTGTTAGATTCCTTGTGTTGATGTTATGTTTCTAGTGTTACTCTTGTCTAGTGTTCAGTCTTGTCTTGTATTTAGTGTCACATCTAGTCTTGTCAGTCTGTTCCCATCCCAGGTGTCTCTCGTTGTAATCAGTCCTCATGTGTCTCATTTGTCAATTAGCTGTGTGTATTTAAGTTCTGTGTTTCCTTGTCTCTTTGTGGGTTCACTATTTTGTTAGTGGTTGTTCTGTCATGGTCGTTGTCAGATGCTGTTCGTTCCTCGTATTACTAAGTGTTCCCCGTGTTAGTTTGTGTGCCTTGTTACGTTTTCTCCTCTTCCAGCATTGCTGAGAGGTTTTTGTTTCGTGTTTTTGAAGTCAGTTTTTGGTTATAGTGTTATAGTAGTGTATAGTTTATGGTGCCGTAAGTTGCTTAACACTTTGATTGCCCAACCCGAGTTTTCTCGGGTTTACCCCCCACGGGTTGAATGCCCATCACGAGAATATATATATATTTTTTTATTAGCGATCTGAATTCATATTTCATCAACCGAGTCTACCGTTGGAAAATCAACCACCCCAGGCGCTCAGATGTGAAAAAACCGCCCCCTGTCGTCTCCCAGATGGTAATTCACCCTTTTGGATTGGACTCAATGAAAATGAATGAGAAAAAAAAACCCGGACTCCACATTTGACTTCTCACTCATGTAACCGGGGTCGATCAGCTTCACTCATAGCAATGCAGGTCCCCTTTAAGTAAAGTTCTCTGTTTGAACCAGTACCCGCCGTGTCCTGCCTGCTTCCTCCTTGTCCTGTCTGCGATTGGTCCTATCACCACCAATCCCTAACACATACCATAGTATACCATATTATACCATACTACCACCTCCTACCATCCCCCTGCTAGCTGCTATACCATATTATACCATATTATCCACATGTGGGCGACGGTTGCTCGGGAGGTAGAGCAGTCGTTTGGTAATCCGGAGGTTCCCGGTTCAATTCCCACTAGGGGTGCACCGATGTATCGGTCGGGTATCGGTATCGGCCGATAAGTGCCTTGTTGACTGCAATCGGCCTATCGGCCGATAAGCTCGAATGTGCCGATGGCAGTAGCCGATAAATTCAGTCGCGTCCTGCACAACGGCGCCGCCCCCAGTCCCCCACACCAGGGTTTCCGTTAGAAGAAATTGTTGCCGGCCTCAGTGTCCGGTAGATTTCAATCTACCGGTCAAATGAGAGAAATTCCGGTCAGAGTTTATTGAGCTTAAAAACAATTGATAGGCAAAAGAATGACAACAAAACAAAAGAATGACATCATCAAGGCATGTAGATTTATAATATTTTTACTTAAAACTAGGCTACTTTTGCGTATAAAGCCATTATATTCCAAATAAAATAAGTCCCGAGACTTTGCTGGCATGCTGCTGCCGACTTTAAATCAAATAGGTGTCTGTGGGCAGTCGCCCGACAATAATAAACAGCAGTCTGTTATAATCACATTTTTATGAGCTAACGAATTCCGTTATATTGGACATTTGTATTAATTATATCAAGCGAAGAACTGAGAAATTTGGCAGAGAGAGACGGCAACATTATCGTGGGTTTGCGTGACGACTCTCTCTCTCTCCACCTCCCAACGACTTATTTGCGAGAGTATGTCGATGCAGAGCAGCAGATTCAGCTGTTATTGGCTCTTTTCTGGCTCTATCTGGGGACCGCACAGCAGCGCCCCCCACCCAACATTGAATTGCCAATGGCTGAATTGGAGTACTGCAATGGCCGCTGTAATGGCCGCTGCTGCTCCGGCTCTGCAGCTACACATGCACTCGCAAAACCCAGCACTAAGCTCTCGCTGACAACATTATTATACCTGCTTGGTGAAGCAACGATGAAACAAATGTAATGATTGTTTCGTTCATTGCCTAGGCTATTTAATTTTAGCCTATTTTAATACAATTCAAATAATCAAATTGTGCTTAGACTCAGGGAATTATTTTCACCGGACATTAAGACCGGAGAGATTAAATATGTCGGACTTCAACAGATTTTGCCGGTCAAATACCGTTAATTACCGGCTAACGGAAACGCTGCCCCACACACACACACAAGCTACTGCATCAAAGTTACTACTAAATATTCAACATTCTCTTTTGAGACTCCGCTTCAGACTCTTATCATTTGGCACTAAAAGCTAAACATTGTCACCGATATGGCTGTCCGCAACATGTCATTAATTGTGTACGCGAGGTGGTCGCTCAGTGACTACGTTAACATGAGCTAGGTTAGCTAGCATGAGCTACCGAGAGATGGAAGACTAACATTACTGGTGAAAATGTGATTTACGTTGGAATAGGGGAGAGTGGGGTGAGTAGTGCCACTTTTTACTTAAAGTGCCTTTAAAGCAAGGGGATTACAGTAATGCCCCCAACTAAAATATGTACATATAGTTTAGGATGTTGTGCATCCCTGGGGACAATCAATTTGGATCTTAAATAAACTGTTTCAGAAATATAGCTTTAGAAAAAAAAGTGGTTTTGTGGCACAACTTGCCCCCGGTGCGGGGTAAGTTGTGACATTAGAGAGAATACACTGGGGTAAATTGTGCCATTGATAATTTTACGTAAAACAGATAATTTTAATCTCAAAAGCGGTAAAAGCATCCTGCAGATCTTCATCTCCTTTCCAACCTGACGTATATTATTCTCCTGTTGCACCTCTTTCACTGCTCTTTCCACCTTCTCAAGAGGAGTTGAAACCCTGTCTGTCTTCCGTTTGTATATCTGCGTGGCATGATGGATTTTGGTCTAAAATTAAGAATATCACATAGTTTTAGTGATCAAATGCAAGAATGCAATGTACAATAACAATAAAATACAATAAAGTAATATATATAGTTAATAAAATAAGTTGGGGCAACTTAACAAAGAGAATATCTGGCACAACTTAACCCAGGCCCTTTGGCACAAATCACCCCAAGCCTACCATTTTGAAAAAAAATGCATCCCCCAGCTGTTTTGAGCTAGCATCATGCTAACTGTATAGACTCATGGTGTAGCTTACTAAAGCACTAAAACATGTGTGAACTGTTTTCAAAGTTGTCTATAATTGTTCAAACACAGCAATCAAAAAACCTTGATCATACAAATTTTACTTTGGAGGGCAAAAAACAGTTTTTTGAACTTAAATGTGCTTACCTCTCAAGCCAGGTGTCTCCCTTCTCTGCAGGTTGAGTGAAATGGATGCCTCTTCAAAAATATGTTGTCACATGACCAACTTCTTCTATGGTTTTCTAGATAACAGGGGTGGAACTACATGCCCCTTGGCACTACTCACCCCACCCCTACTCCTTTGCCAACTTGCTGTACTTTGCTTGCAGGTCTGCAGCCATTATTGCTGGATTATGAATAGCCCCAACTTTAGCCAAGGTAACGTTATGGCTAAACCTTTAACGTTAGTTAACGCTAGCTTTCGGTTAGCTGTTCAATGCTATTAATAACACAACCAAGCGAACCAATCACAGCTCCCCGTCAACACCCCTCTCTCGGGAAGATGGCATTTAAGAAAGTATCTGCTGTTAAAATTACACAAACATTCGTTTTGTGGCATTAACGTTATATAGTTAGTGTTACACGTTCAATAACATCAGCATATTATTTACCCGAAGATAGCAAGTAAGCAAGGCATTACTCCGTTCATAGCTCAGTTCCATTCCTTTCCTCCGTACCCAACTACCCATTCTGCAATCTGTTAATAAAGTTTTCAACCAGACAAATGTATAGAAAGGCTTTGTTTTATTATAACATTTGTTGCAGTAAAATCATTGTGTCTCGTTTGGTCATCTTGTGGAGCGCTGGTCGGCGGGCAGCTAACGTATTAGCTTGTTGTGGTTCTCGCAAGCAGATCAATGGCGGCATGCCCGGAAGTAGAAAATGTATAAACGCTTGCCGATTGGTGGTAAGAACAGCAGGAGGTGGGTGCTAGCGGTGTGACGTAATTGGCCGAATCGACTGTCAATCAAAATGGTTCTATTGCATTGGTTGAGAGCGCTGGTTGAGAGAATAGTATCCATCTGCAGGCCGCCAGACGATACTGGGAGAGGGATAGTGCTACATGGCATGGTGGAATTAATAATTAATACCATAAACATATTTCTTGATGTTTCCTTTTTTTAAGTAAGTAAAGAGGCCTACAAATACAAACATACACATACAAATATACAGTAGTTTCATTAAAAAAAAATATTACAAAAAAAATATAAAAAAAAGAAAAAATATTAAAAAAAATTACAAATACTTATTTTTTGCCACAAATATCGGTATCGGTATCGGCCGATTGTGTTAGTTGAACAATCGGTATCGGTATCGGTGGCCAATTTTCATATCGGTGCATCCCTAATTCCCACTCCTCTCGGGCAGCGTGTCGAAGTGCAAGACACTTACTGTAACCCCTAACTGCTCCCGAGGAGCAGGTTGGCACCTTGCATGGTTGCCTCTGCCGTCGGTGTGTGAATGTGTGAGTGAGTGGGTAAAATGTGAGGAACAAATTGTAAAGAGCTTTGGATACAAGCACTATATAAATGCACCATTTACCATATTAAACCATACTATCACCTCATACCATCTCTCTGTTATAGCTACTATACCAAATTAAACCATATTATCACAAGGTATGGTCTCTCTCTTATAGCTGCTACTGTATCCCATGTTAAGGTTGTATTTGGGGAAACCTGTGTATCTGCATCTTCATCGTATCCTTGTTATTGTAAATGGAACATGCTTTTTTGTGCAGAAGCTCAAATAGGTAATACTCAGGTATCCTGGCTATTAACCAGCACTTGCATTGCCCTTATAAACTGCCACCTAAGTGCCCTTGAGCAAGACACTTACCTGCTCCAGTGGAGTCAGTCAGAGGTCAACAGTGTCAGACTGTGTTTGTATTGGGCCATCCTGTGTGTGTGTGTGTGTGTGTGTGTGTGTGTGTGTGTGTGTGTGTGTGTGTGTGTGTGTGTGTGTGTGTGTGTGTGTGTGTGTGTGTGTGTGTGTGTGTGTGTGTGTGTGTGTGTGTGTGTGTGTGTGTGTGTGTGTGTGTGTGTGTGTGTGTGTGAGTGAGTGAGTGAGTGAGAAAGGGAGAGAGATATAGACAGAGAGATAAAGACAGACAGACAGAAAGGGAGAGAGATATTGATGTCAGTGACGTCGATGTTATTATGTTTGATGTCAGTGATGACGATGTTATTATGTTTGATGTCAGTGATGACGATGTTATTATGTTTGATGTCAGTGACGTGGATGTACTCTGAAAGTACTCTGAATGTCTCTGAATGTACTCTGAAAGTACTCTGAAAGTACCTGAATGTACTCTGAATGTACATTGAAAGTACTCTGAAAGTACTCTGAATGCACACAGCGCTACAGTCTTTAGAGGATGCCATTTGAAAACCTCTCCCACCTGCGAGCGACATGACATCCCAGCGAGGACTCGTGTGCTTCCCTGTCTGAAAGATTTATTTCTGAAGGGAGAATGACTCAGCCAGTTTGTTTCATTTCATAATGCAGTACCGTCACCGGCCAGCAGAGGTGGGTATTGGTTCTCAATATGTGTGTCTGCACTCTGCTGTCAGAATGCTGCAGTTGGCTGGTGCACAAACTGCAAAAAGCCAGATACACCCTCACTTCCTGAGTTGTATTTATTCAAATAATAAAAAGGGCAAAGAGCCTGCAATATTTAATGTGTAATACACTGTTGGTTGTATGTTGGGATGCTTTGAACTCATCTAATGTGTTGAACGAAACCTAATGCATGCGTTGAAATATGTGAGACATGTTTTCAACAGGAGTATTTCTTTGAATCATTTCTGTGGAGATTTTTTTTAAGGGGAGCGGTTCCTACAGTGAGATCTGAGGTCCTGGAGAGTTGCCAGTGAAATGAGGAATGATTCAGTTTCACTCTAATTTAATAAGAATTGCTCGACCTGCGAGAGAGAACGTATCACACAGACTATTCTGATCGTACTCTCTCTCCGCTGTTTTCTCGACACCTTTTGTATAAACCTCAGTTATGGAATTCTGTACTAAATCATATTTACAGTAACAACAATAATCTTCTGGGACAGAGGTGTACAGAACAGTATATATATCTGGAGGCCTGTGACAGGGCAGCCCTGAAACAGCTGTTTCAGTGCAGAGTAGAGTGGAAACAGCTAGATAGTGGCTAAGCAACAGAGAGCTCTGCTGTTGGCTGCCAGAGACCGGATCGCCGTGGTAACGAGATGTGAGGTCTCTCTGCGACACGCTGCCTTGGCGACGAGCAGAGGGTGTGACGACAGTACTTTTTTATTATTATTAATTTACCTAGAGGATGATTTATTAAACTCTGTGCCTATAGGTTCTCATTTTACATCACTTTACTAGACTGGAGCGCTGGACCGCCTCACACTCGCTGGTGATTGGCTCACGTTCTCTGGACCTCCTCACACTCGCTGGTGATTGGCTCACGTTCACTGGACCTCCTCACACTCGCTGGTGATTGGCTCACGTTCACTGGACCTCCTCACACTCGCTGGTGATTGGCTCACGTTCACGGTCCCCAGAGTTTAGCCTCTGTGCCCCGACACCTTAAAACTCAATACTTTAGTATCCATTGGTCAGTTTAAAGCTATAACAGCCAACCATTTCACCTCAGTCTGTAATTATTTTAATTCATTTAAATGGTTTAATTGACTGACTTTTCTGTTTCCATATTGTCTTTGTATTATTTACTGTGCCTCTCGACATCTTTGAGATTAAATACAAATTTAATGAATGCATTTTCACCAATAGAATAGACTTTTAATTGTCATTGCACACAAGTATACAAAGAAATTTAAGGGGAGCTCCCACAGACCGTAGTACAATATATACATACATGAAACACATAACACTGTACATATAACAGAATATTTTAAATAATAAAGTGCATGATGAGCGGTAACATAGTGGTTATCAAGTCCAGGTAAGTGCATGGTGCACGTGAGGGGACAGTCAATGAGAGTTTAACAGTCTGACTGCTTGGGGGAAAAAGCTGTTCATAAGTCTTGAACTCTTCTCATGTATGGACCGGTATCTCCTCCCTGAAGGAAGGAGCTGAAAGAGGTGATGTGCTGGGTGAGACTGGTCCTTGATAATACAATGCCCTGCTTCACACTCATACAGTCACAGTACAACCACATTATTATACTGGTGGCCATTAACACCGGCCATTAACATGGTAAAACGTGGTTAAATGCCAGCACCCACTTCAATGATGAATGAATGAATGAATGAATGAATGAATGAATGAATGAATGAATGAATGAATGAATGAATGAATGAATGAATGAATGAATGAATGAATGAAAACGTTATTTAACAGATTGCAGAATGGGTACAATACAGTACGGCTCAATACACACAATTGTTAAGGGGATGCAGACCAGAGAAAGACGTTTGTCTTGTTTACATCAGGGTCCCCCATTTTCAATTCATATCGACATTTATGACATACACAACATACACAACATTACCGCGGTATCGCTGTTACATCACGCCCCACCGCAGAGTTTAGCTTTTAGAGTTTTTATAATAATACTCTTAACACTTTGGTTGCCTAAGGTTAAATTAATGATATACCATAGATTGCCAGCGCTATTTGTCTATGGAGAAAGTCCCCTTCTTTGCAGGGCTATAACTTTTTAAATTCTATTGCTACATTGCCATTATTAGGGCCCATTCAAAGTCCTATATGTATTGTTCATTGTGTAGCAACGTTAAACTTTTTCATTCACATATTCATAGTAAAGTATGGTCTAATGTATAAGTATGTTTTCATCTCTTTCTGCAGCTTTCTCCAGAACGTGATATATAGCCCCAAATGCATTATATTGATGATGAAATACAGTTTGATGGCAATCAGCGCGATCAGAGCTCAGTGGGTCCTGCTGGTGGATCTCAGGCCAGCGGAGGGACATTATGAATCCGATCGCAGATTTTTGAAATATTGATATAAAGACGACGTACAGCGTCCCCCGGCAACTTTAGCATGGCCAGCAAAGACGTCTAAAGACGGCTCCCGGCACCCAAAGTGTTAACCAAAGCAATGCAACGGAACATTTTTGATTGACAGTCGATTCTGCCAAATACGTCACACCGCTTGCACCCGCCTCTGCTGTTACCACCAATCGGCAAGCGCTTATGCGTTTTTTACTTCCTGGATGTCAGCCATTGATCACAATAAAGGCTAATAACATTAGCTCCTTGCCGGAGTGGACTACAAGCGCTCCACAAGAGTACTAAACGAGGCATAATGATTTTACTGCAACGAATGTTATAATAAAAGCCCTTCATTCTATACACTTGTCTGATTGAAAACTTTATTAACAGACCGCAGAATGGGCACAACTCAGCACGCTCTGAGCAAAGAAAGGAACTGAGATATGAATTGAGTAATGCTTGCCTTGCTATGGTCCGGTAAATACGCTGATGTTATTGAACGTGTAACTATATAACGTTAATGCCACAAAACGAATGCCTTTGTTAATCATAAGTAGTAACTTTATAATAATAATAATAATAATAATAAGAAGAAGAAAGGGTCGGGGGGGGTAACCGCCGGGCGCTACCACCCCTGCCCGCGACACCGAGTGAACGGCGCTCGACCAGAGGGGAGACTTCGAATCCGTGTTTCACTTTCAATAACGAATGCGTGCTTGCCGAATCCCAAACAATATTCATGCTGCAAAGTCATCCTCTAAAGATAGACATTTAGACTAGAGGCAGGCTATATGCTATAAAGAGTAGAATACAAAATATAAATAAAAAATGCATTCAAACTTTTATTGAATTTTTTTTGCGGTAATCACGGTGGTAGGAAATATTTCGCAAATTTGTGCGGTAAGGAAAAAATCAATACCGTGGCAGCCCTAGCGTTGGGTGCTGGAAATACATAATCCACGCTGTTCTGATGGTCAGCGATCACAATTGATTCTTCAGTTGGCTTGACGGAAAAGTAAAATGAGGAAACTGCCCCCCCCCCCCCCGCCATCATCAGTCTAAACCAGTGGTTCTCAAACTGTGGTACGCGTATCACTAGTGGTACTTGGTGGTACTGCTGGTGGTACTTGAAAACATTTAAAAAAAATATATATATATTATAACTTTTTTTTGTGCGGGTCCACGACCCTCCGTGCTCCGATCGCCAGCGGGGAGAATATGCTGCCGCGAGCGGCATCGCTGAGCTCTGGTGTCCGCTGGACGAAGCCAGAGACGGTCTTATTATGGGGCTTATGCCGAGAAGCAGTAACACAACAGTGAACACATAGTTGCAATGCATCTGTCAGTCGTACTTAACTATGTGTTCACTGTTGAGTGCATGCTTACCAACTGTTAGTCTGCAACACTACTAGACATCTAAGAAGGGCCCCTCTAAGGTTTCTCTCCTCCACACTGCCTGTGGAGCATTTTTCCCCTATTGTTAGGTTTTAGTGAGTTTTTCCTTACCTTCGCGTGGGGTATGTCTGGGAGTGCTTGCATTCTTTAATTTATTTGCATTTATTTTAAATTTGTTGGACCTTATGGTGTTCTTGTTCTGTTCTTGACTTATTGTTATGTTTCTTCTTGACTTGTACGGCCCATGGGGACATTAACGTGTGTTGTCGGGCCTTACAAATACATTTGATTTGATTTGATTTGTTGTGTTACTGCTTCTTGGCATAAGCCCCACAATAAGACAGTCTCTGGCTTCGTCTAGCGGACACCAGAGCTCAGCGATGCCGCTCGCGGCAGCGTATTCTCCCCGCTGGCGATCGGAGCACGGAGGGTCATGGACCCGCGAAGCCGGCGATGAGTCGCGTGATTTTTTATTGGTTTGTCATGACAAACCAATTACATAATCCAACATATGTGTAAAGAAACAACATATTCCAGTTAACGCTATATTTTTTTAATGATTCGTTACGGCGAAATCAATACTCCATTTGTATAAATTAGGTTAACTGGAGCGTAGTATTGCTGCCTGGCTGAGGGCCGCGTCGCAGCTCATGCGCATGCGCGCGCTCGGCCAATCAGAGCGCAAAACTCGAACGCGGAAACGAAGTTCTGTTGTAGAAGGCATTCACGCGGCCAGGCCAGTGTTTCTAGTTGTGGTGGCGCGATAGTTAGATAACCTAAGTGGGGAACAACCAGGAGATCACTGTGACAGAGAGTAATGCAGTCTAAACAGTCATAAATCTTTTATTCAACTTCAGCCCTGATCATAACCATTTTTATTTTTAGATTTTTTGTAATGTCAGATAAAAAATGAAATACTCCCACTTTTCTGAAAAGAGTTGTTGTTAAATCTGACATTACAAAAAATCCATCAAAATCTGTGTTGTTGCTAATCATTGACACATGCCTAGCCTGTAATAATCCCCCCCAGAAAAATTTACTTTGCATTTGATATATTGAAAATATTTTACTTTTTGTGTTTTTTTTTACAATGATTTGTGATGCCATCACACAAACTGGCATTTAAAGGGTTACAATTTGAAAATGTATTGAATATGTGTTTTCTTGTTGTTTTTTTACAATAATTTGTGATGCCCATCACAAACACTGGAATTTAAAGGGTAAAAATAAAAGAAATCCTACACCAGAATGCAGGAAATTAAGTCTTTGTAACAAAATAATTCCTGGTGGCCTGACTGGGGCTCTATTTCACACTATATTTCCCAGCCTGAATTATTTCCCCAGTCCGGCCCTGCTTATGTGAGTTGTCAATTGACAACAGCATGCTGTGTGTGTGTGTGTGTCAGCGTTTCCGTTAGCCGGTAATTACCGGTTTTTGACCGGCAAAATCTGTTGAAGTCCGACATATTTAATCTCTCCGGTCATAGTGTCCGGTGAAAATAGTTCCCTCTGGGCACAGTTTGATTATTTGAATTGTATTTGGATGGGCTGGAGTTGGGTGGCCTATGCGATGAACGAAACAATCATTGCGTTTGTTGTCGTTGCTTCGCTCAGCGAGAGCTTGCTGCTGGATTTGCGGAAGGCATGCAGCTGCAGACCCACAGAACCCACCAGCTTTGCTGGCACAGTGCGGTCCCCAGACCTGGAAAGCTGCTCTGCGGGTCTGCAGCTGGATGCTTCTTGCAAACTAACTGCGACCGGCTCGCGCTGATAACAGCTTTCATTGTTGGACCGGCTGCTTGGTGGAGCAACGATGAAACGAATGTAATGAATCGTTCGTCGCATGGGCTATTTAATTTTGGCCTGTTTTGGTACGGTTCGGGTGGTCAAGTTGTGCTTGGAGGGAGTTGTTTTCACCGGACATTATGACCAGCACCAAGTCGTTGGGACTCGGAGGTGGAGATATACATCACGCAAACCCACGATAATGTTGCAGTCTCTCTCTGCAAAATTTCTCAGTTCTTCGCTTGATATAATTAATACAAATGTCCAATATAACGGAATTCGTTAGCTCATAAAAATGTGATTATAACAGACTGCTGTTTAGTGTCGGACCGACTGCCCACATACGCGGTCTATTTTATTTCAAGTCAGCAGCAGCACGGAGTATCGAGGGACTTATTTTATTTGGAATATATTAATGACTGTATACGCAAAAGTAGCCTATAGTTTTAAGTAATAATATTATAAATCTACATGCCTTGAGGATGACATTCTTTATTCAATTGTTTTAAAGCTCAATAAACTATGACCGGAATTAATCTCATTTGTCCGGTAGATTGAAATCTTGCAGGTCACGGAGACCGGCAACAATTTTTTCTAACGGAAACCCGTGTGTGTGTGTGTGTGT
>NC_140173.1:41640585-41650585 GCF_963971535.1 Notolepis coatsorum | reverse complement strand
GTGCCTTGCTCATGTAGTTAACTCTTGTCTGGGGGCTGAGTGCCTTGCTCATGTAGTTAACTCTTGTCTGGGGCTGAGTGCCTTGCTCATGTAGTTAACTCTTGTCTGGGGCTGAGTGCCTTGCTCATGTAGTTAACTCTTGTCTGGGGGCTGAGTGCCTTGCTCATGGAGTTAACTCTTGTCTGGGGGCTGAGTGCCTTGCTCATGGAGTTAACTCTTGTCTGGGGGTGAAGTCCCTTGCTCATGGAGTTAACTCTTGTCTGGGGGCTGAGTGCCTTGCTCATGGAGTTAACTGTTGTCTGGGGGTGAAGTCCCTTGCTCATGGAGTTAACTCTTGTCTGGGGGCTGAGTGCCTTGCTCATGGAGTTAACTCTTGTCTGGGGGTGAAGTGCCTTGCTCATGGAGTTAACTCTTGTCTGGAGGTTGAGTGCCTTGCTCATGTAGTTAACTCTTGTCTGGGGGCTGAGTGCCTTGCTCATGTAGTTAACTCTTGTCTGGGGGCTGAGTGCCTTGCTCATGGAGTTAACTCTTGTCTGGGGGCTGAGTGCCTTGCTCATGTAGTTAACTCTTGTCTGGGGGCTGAGTGCCTTGCTCATGGAGTTAACTCTTGTCTGGGGGTGAAGTGCCTTGCTCATGTAGTTAACTCTTGTCTGGGGGTGAAGTGCCTTGCTCATGTAGTAAACTCTTGTCTGGGGGCTGAGTGCCTTGCTCATGTAGTTAACTCTTGTCTGGGGGCTGAGTGCCTTGCTCATGTAGTTAACTCTTGTCTGGGGGCTGAGTGCCTTGCTCATGTAGTTAACTCTTGTCTGGGGGCTGAGTGCCTTGCTCATGTAGTTAACTCTTGTCTGGGGGCTGAGTGCCTTGCTCATGTAGTTAACTCTTGTCTGGGGGCTGAGTGCCTTGCTCATGTAGTTAACTCTTGTCTGGGGGCTGAGTGCCTTGCTCATGGAGTTAACTCTTGTCTGGGGCTGAGTGCCTTGCTTATGTAGTTAACTCTTGTCTGGGGGTGAAGTGCCTTGCTCATGTAGTTAACTCTTGTCTGGGGGTGAAGTCCCTTGCTCATGGAGTTAACTCTTGTCTGGGGGCTGAGTGCCTTGCTCATGGAGTTAACTCTTGTCTGGGGGTGAAGTGCCTTGCTCATGGAGTTAACTCTTGTCTGGAGGTTGAGTGCCTTGCTCATGTAGTTAACTCTTGTCTGGGGGCTGAGTGCCTTGCTCATGTAGTTAACTCTTGTCTGGGGCTGAGTGCCTTGCTCATGGAGTTAACTCTTGTCTGGGGCTGAGTGCCTTGCTCATGTAGTTAACTCTTGTCTGGGGGTGAAGTGCCTTGCTCATGGAGTTAACTCTTGTCTGGGGGCTGAGTGCCTTGCTCATGTAGTTAACTCTTGTCTGGGGGCTGAGTGCCTTGCTCATGTAGTTAACTCTTGTCTGGGGCTGAGTGCCTTGCTCATGTAGTTAACTCTTGTCTGGGGCTGAGTGCCTTGCTCATGTAGTTAACTCTTGTCTGGGGGCTGAGTGCCTTGCTCATGGAGTTAACTCTTGTCTGGGGGCTGAGTGCCTTGCTCATGGAGTTAACTCTTGTCTGGGGGTGAAGTCCCTTGCTCATGGAGTTAACTCTTGTCTGGGGGCTGAGTGCCTTGCTCATGGAGTTAACTGTTGTCTGGGGGTGAAGTCCCTTGCTCATGGAGTTAACTCTTGTCTGGGGGCTGAGTGCCTTGCTCATGGAGTTAACTCTTGTCTGGGGGTGAAGTGCCTTGCTCATGGAGTTAACTCTTGTCTGGAGGTTGAGTGCCTTGCTCATGTAGTTAACTCTTGTCTGGGGGCTGAGTGCCTTGCTCATGTAGTTAACTCTTGTCTGGGGGCTGAGTGCCTTGCTCATGGAGTTAACTCTTGTCTGGGGGCTGAGTGCCTTGCTCATGGAGTTAACTCTTGTCTGGGGGCTGAGTGCCTTGCTTATGTAGTTAACTCTTGTCTGGGGGCTGAGTGCCTTGCTCATGTAGTTAACTCTTGTCTGGGGGCTGAGTGCCTTGCTCATGTAGTTAACTCTTGTCTGGGGGCTGAGTGCCTTGCTCATGGAGTTAACTCTTGTCTGGGGCTGAGTGCCTTGCTTATGTAGTTAACTCTTGTCTGGGGGTGAAGTGCCTTGCTCATGTAGTTAACTCTTGTCTGGGGGTGAAGTCCCTTGCTCATGGAGTTAACTCTTGTCTGGGGGCTGAGTGCCTTGCTCATGGAGTTAACTCTTGTCTGGGGGTGAAGTGCCTTGCTCATGGAGTTAACTCTTGTCTGGAGGTTGAGTGCCTTGCTCATGTAGTTAACTCTTGTCTGGGGGCTGAGTGCCTTGCTCATGTAGTTAACTCTTGTCTGGGGCTGAGTGCCTTGCTCATGGAGTTAACTCTTGTCTGGGGCTGAGTGCCTTGCTCATGTAGTTAACTCTTGTCTGGGGGTGAAGTGCCTTGCTCAGGGAGTTAACTCTTGTCTGGGGGCTGAGTGCCTTGCTCATGTAGTTAACTCTTGTCTGGGGGCTGAGTGCCTTGCTCATGTAGTTAACTCTTGTCTGGGGCTGAGTGCCTTGCTCATGTAGTTAACTCTTGTCTGGGGCTGAGTGCCTTGCTCATGTAGTTAACTCTTGTCTGGGGGCTGAGTGCCTTGCTCATGGAGTTAACTCTTGTCTGGGGGCTGAGTGCCTTGCTCATGGAGTTAACTCTTGTCTGGGGGCTGAGTGCCTTGCTTATGTAGTTAACTCTTGTCTGGGGGCTGAGTGCCTTGCTCATGTAGTTAACTCTCATCTGTGGGTGAAGTCCCTTGCTCATGGAGTTAACTCTTGAACTACAGAACCATCCACCCTCCATGCTAGCTCTCAGTGTCCATGATATCCACATGTAGAACTTCCTTGTCCCGTCCCCCCCCCCCCCCGAAGCTTCGATTGCCAAAAAAAGCTTCGAAGGTCAGTCCTAGTATCTTCACTATATGAGCTGTATCACTATATGAACTGTATCTTCACTATATGAGCTGTATCTTCTCTACAGTATGAGCTGTATCTTCTCTATGTGAGCTGTATCTTCACTATATGAGCTGTATCTTCACCATATGAGCTGTATATTCACCATATGAGCTGTATCTTCACTATATGAGCTGTATCTGCACTATATGAGCTGTATCTGCACCTCTTGCTGAGCCTACAGTATGTATCTTCACTACAGTATGAGCTGCTGCTCTCAGATATGGCTGCAGCGACCTAGATTCTGAACCCAGGTTATGAATCTTTCAGAACAAGCCGCTCCGTTGAGCTGTTTGCATTCTTGATTTCTTCATGTCGTCAGCTAGAAGCACCAGGGTCTGTGCTGCAGCAACCAACCAACTTATATGGTGGGGAGAATGTATTCCTGTGGATTTCATAATATTCAAGTTCAAGTTTTGTTTTATTTGTCACACATAAGGTGCACGTACATTAAAGTGAAATGCTTGGTTCTGTATGAGCCCCCTAAGATTGTGCTTCATACAGTAAAAGTAAAATGAATAAAGACCAAAACTAACGTACAAAATGCAAACAAAATGCAAAAGGGCTAAAATGAGGTAGATATGTAGTGCACATCTTTTAGTAATAAATAGATAAAATATGGTGTGGTGTTAATTGTCTGAAGTGAATGTTAAAGTTAAATGTTCATAGTATTTGATCACAGACACCTTGGTTGCAAACAGCAGGTGATTGTAATCAAATAGCAGGTGATTATCATTAGATGACAATCATGAGCTGTGGCATTGTGCCATATTGTATGGCAAAACATGAGGATACTATGAAAAGAAGGGCCTTTAGCAACCTATTACATTATCCAGTAATGTCATTACATGTATCAGTGTTATTACATTTTAATGTCCTTCTATAGGAAAATGTTATTACATTTTGAAAGGTTATTACTAGGGCTGGGACTTTATCGCATTAATTTAGATTAATTAACTACAGAAAGAATTTAAAGTTAAATAAATTGATACATTTAATCGCATGATGTTTTTTTTTATTGTGTAAGAATGTTACCTTTCAAAGGAGACCAGCCTCATCCATGTGCTATAAGTATAAAGTATAATAAATAAACTAATTTCTTAGTCTGGTTTGTTCATAAAAACAAAGTAAAATAAGAGAAATTGAGATCAATCAAGAGTTTTTTTTCAATGGTCAACTGTTCTGGAATGTACTTGAAGTACATGCGTTTTACTTTTACCTTGAAAGTGCTTGAGTTTACAAAAGGTCCTTTGCGCTATATATATATTATTCCTAAAATTGCTGCACTTTGTTAAAAATTGCATTGATCTGTTGGTCTGTGTAGTAGCTAATACAGGATTTCGCTGCTTAAACGTATGTATAATGTATATTCATTGATTCACTTGTATACCCAAATTAGTTTGAATTGAAAATGTATGCTTTTCGCACCAAATATTGATATGCGATTAAAATGTGATTAATTTCGATGAATTAACTATAAAGTCTTGAATTAATCTGATTAAAATCTTTAATCGAGTCCCACCACTAGTTATTACATTATCCAGTGTTATTCCCCCCCCCCCCCCCCCCCCCCCCCCCCCGCGTGAATATTAAAGGCAACCAACTTGTGTTCGGCTTTTCTCTGATTGGCCGCGCCCCCACGCGCAGGCAAGCGCAGTCGTCCCACGTCCCAAATGAAATCCAAGGAGCGCAAGCGAGCGGCAGCGCGGGCAACCAACTTGTGTACCAAGTCAACGCACTTGTGTTCAGCTGCGGTAGCAGTGGAGCGCTGCTGACTGATTATTATGTTTCGCGTTTTTAACAACCATTCACTCGTCACTGTACATGTATAAACAAAGCCCATACAGTTATGAAATGCGCTGAACTAGAAAATACATCTGGTAGTTCGTTTATGATGTTAATTAATAATAAACACTGTTAGGACTCTTAATAATAAACACTGTTACGACTATCTGACTCTTAATAATAAACACTGTTAGGACTATCTGACTCTTACTAATAAACACTGTGTTAGGACTATAAACACTGTTAGGACTATCTGACTCTTAATAATAAACACTGTTACAGTGTTAGGACTATCTCGATTCACGCGTCACTACTGTAACTAGAAACTCTGGGTGTCTAGAACTGTAAGCTGTAACGTTATTTCGCGTTTTTAACGTCAGCGGGGCGATGCAGTGGTTTGTCCCCGGCTTCCGTGCACCGCCGCCGGCTCTACTCGGTCCAGCTCCAGCAGCAGCGACCGTGCTCCGTTGTAGAACGAAGCCCTTCAATGACAGAGCTAATTTAAGATATAGTTTATGCATTCGCAAATATGAGAGCTCTGTCATTGAAGTGGGTGGTGGCAGTGTAACAGCGTTCACCCTGATGTAAAGTAGCGATTTTTATTGTTTTGTCATGACAACCCAATTACATAATCCAACATATGTGTAAAGAAACAACATATTCCAGTTAACGGTATATTTTTGAATGATTCATTACGGTATAAATTAGGTTAACTGGAGCTGTGGAGGCTGCTGAGCCTGAAGCGCCGCCGGCTTGACTCGGTCCAGCTCCAGCAGCAGCGGCCGTGCTCCGTTGTAGAACGAAGCCCTTCAATGACAGAGCTCTCATATTTTGCGAATGCATAAACTATATCTTAAATTATGGCTATGTGTCTAATATGGCTGTCGCTTATCAATGACTTCGCGACAGCCATATTAGACACATCGCCATAATTTAAGATATAGTTTATGCATTCGCAAATATGAGAGCTCTGTCATTGAAGTGGGTGGTGGCAGCATTACTAACAGTAGCGATTTTTATTGTTTTGTCATGACCAAACATAATCCCAACATAGATAGGAGGTGTACTGTATGTCAAATGTCGGTCATGTGGTGGAAGAGTTTAGTACAGTCACACAACAGAACACCGCTGTAGTACAGTCACACAACAGAACACCGCTGGTTCGACCAGCGCTTCTGCCGCGCCGCAAGGGCGTGTGCTAGTGGATTGATTGATTGGCCGTGTGGCCAATCAGAGAAACGCTGAACGAAAAGCTGAACACAAGTTGGTTGCCTTTAATATTCACGCCCCCCCCCGTGTTACAGTCCTTTAATCGGGAATAGGTTGGTGTGTAGATCTCTCTGTATCTTTTGATCCAGCACCATAATGTTTATTATCTTTTGATCCAGCACCATAATCAGGACCCCAGGAAGACTAGAGGCTCTTTCATGTGTCTCTAATGGGGATCCTTTAATAAACATAAACATAAACATAATGTTTATTATCGTTTGTCATCGACATGTCTTTTCTTTCTCCTGTCACTCTGGTCGGTTGTTCCATCTCCATTCCATCTCAGTTACCAGCGTCTATCAAAGCTGAAGGCAATATCTCCCGTCTCCGTTATTTTCAAACGGAGATGTGATTACAATACCTTTACATACAGAACACGCCTTGCGTCGCTGGAGGGTGGAGGATGTTTTGTGTTTGATGGCGTCTGTTTGACACAAATGATCAATGGCTTCTGATCGTATGACCATTGAAAGACGCTCCAGGCTCATTGGGGACAATCCCATCAATGCCCAGTGTAACTCGACACTCTATACTGGTGGAGTTCCCATCAATACCCAGTGTAACCCGACACTCTATACTGGTGGAGTTCATGTTGTTATAGATCTGATCTCCATATTTCCCTTTGACCATGTGAAGAGTTCCATCCCATCTCACAATACTGTATATCCATATAGTGTATATATCCATATAGTGTATATCCATATAGTGTATATATCCATATCGTGTATATCCATATAGTGTATAACTACTTAACAATATACTGTATATATATATATATACTGGACAACTATATACTGTTAACTATATATGTTATTATAACTATGTACTGTTTAACTATGTTATAACTATATACTGTTTAACTATTATGTTATAACTATATACTGGTTAACTATATATGTTATAACTATGTACTGTTTAACTATATATTATGTTATAACTATATACTGTTTAACTATATGTTATAACTATATACTGTTTAACTATATATGTTATAACTATGTACTGTATATCTATACTGTACAACTATATACTGTTTAACTATATATGTTATAACTATGTACTGTTTAACTATATATTGTATATCCATATACTGTATAACTATATACTGTATATCTATACTGTACAACCATATAACTATATACGTTATAACTATAGTAGTAGTAATATAGTACAATTATAAGTACAAATAAAATAGGAATAGGTCAGGGCTGTACAACTGGGCAGATGTGGTCATCAATTATATACACTAATTAGAATGAGTAACAATGCGGTGGGCAAGTATATAGTCCAGTAGGGTGTGTTAATGTAACATAGTGGGGGGGGTCAGTGAGGGTCCCGAGCCTTGTTGATGAGGCTCACTGCAGAGGGGAAGAAACTGTTCTTGTGGCGGGATGTTTTGGACTGCAGTGTTTCAAACAGGTTGTAGCCGGGGGTGGTAGGGGTCGGAGGGGAGTGACTCAAACAGGTTGTGGTAGGGGTCGGAGGGGAGTGACTCAAACAGGTTGTGGCCGGGTGGTAGGGGTCGGAGGGGAGTGTCTCAAACAGGTTGTAGCCGGGGGAGGTAGGGGTCGGAGGGGAGTGACTCAAACAGGTTGTGGCCGGGTGGTAGGGGTCGGAGGGGAGTGACTCAAACAGGTTGTGGCCGGGTGGTAGGGGTCGGAGGGGAGTGACTCAAACAGGTTGTGGCCGGGGAGGTAGGGGTCGGAGGGGAGTGACTCAAACAGGTTGTGGCCGGGTGGTAGGGGTCGGAGGGGAGTGACTCAAACAGGTTGTGGCCGGGGAGGTAGGGGTCGGAGGGGAGTGACTCAAACAGGTTGTGGTAGGGGTCGGAGGGGAGTGACTCAAACAGGTTGTGGCCGGGGTGGTAGGGGTCGGAGGGGAGTGACTCAAATAGGTTGTGGCCGGGGTGGTAGGGGTCGGAGGGGAGTGACTCAGACAGGTTGTGGTAGGGGTGGTAGGGGTCGGAGGGGAGTGACTCAGACAGGTTGTGGTAGGGGTGGTAGGGGTCGGAGGGGAGTGACTCAGACAGGTTGTGGTAGGGGTGGTAGGGGTCGGAGGGGAGTGACTCAGACAGGTTGTGGCCGGGGTGGTAGGGGTCGGAGGGGAGTGACTCAAACAGGTTGTGGTCGGGGTGGTAGGGGTCGGCCACCATCTGACCTGCATGCTTCAGGGTCCTGGAGGCACACAGGTCCAGTGTAATGTAATTGAATGAATCCTGACAAGCAGCTTGAACTCATATCTAAGAGCATTAACTGGCAGCATATGTCCACCACGACCACTTAGACAAACAGTAGCAATAGCTGTTAGTCTGTTTTGTCAATTGATTAATGTTTGGGCTTGTATTGTGTGTGTTAGAGTGCATGTTAGTCCCCTGGGGCAGTGGGGGACAGACCAGGGACTAGGACCCAACTGACCAATCAATACCAGGCCACTGTCTGCCCGGGCACCATACTGAAGGCATGCCAGAGCTCTGTTTCCATGTGAATGGTTGGTTGGTTGGTTGGGTGAGAGGATGTACTGTATGGACAGTGGCGACAGTGGCTCAGGAGGTAGAGCGGTCGTCTGGTAATTGGATGGTTCCTGGTTCGATTCCCGCTCCTCCCGGGCAGCGTGTCGAAGTGTGCTTGAGCAAGACACTTAACCCCTAACTTCTCCTGATGAGCAGGTCGGCACCTTGCATGGTCGCCTCCGCCGTCGGTGTGTGAATAGAATAGAATAGAATAGAATAGAAATACTTTTATTATCCAGAGGGAAATTTGACACTGCAAATCGCTCAACATTAACCTCTTCCACCCGATGGGACCGGTACCGGTCCCGAAATGACATCTGGTCATAAATCAATATTTTCTGACATGTTCTATAAAACTAGCGATTTTAATTTCAAATGTATTCAAGTATAAACATCATAAACATGTCACAACAGCATTTAGAATGTATATTATCATCAATACGTTAGTTTAGGAATAGGTTAAAGTGTTATATAGATAGATTTTCCTCTTTGGAATGTCTGTATAATCCGGGAGAGGCGACCATTTTGTCAAACCTTGAATCATGGGAATTGTAGTTTTTTTGCAGCCATTTTGTAGCGGACTTCTACAGGTCTGGTTCTGCGTTGACATTTTTGAAAACAACACTTCCCTTAACGTTCTATGGGGTTCAAGGTTCAGAGTTCTGTATGAATTATTTCAATAACTGTTATTATTCGGGATAAGCCACAAAAGGTAACGTTTATGACGAATATTGAAAGGTAGTTAGTTTCTCTTCCCTATTGTTAGCATCTAGTAACAATTAGATCTGAAATTAGTTTCAAAACGGTTGCACCCTAATCAAAATAAAAAAGCTACTGTATTTACAGTAGATTTCATTATCTGTTCTTATGCACGCCTGGTGATACTAAATCCAAATTGAACTCGGGCATTTGAAAGATAATATATGTATATATAAATGTGCGAATTGGCTATAATAAGGTCATTTATAAGCCTGCTATTCTATATTAAATATAAATAAATTGCATTGGTCCGGATGGGATAATTCAGTACTGTATCTACATAACCTTGTTTAATCATCTTCCCTTTATTCATTTCCTTAGATGTTTTGTACACATGAGTTTTTAATGTTTGGTCATTATTAGCATGGTGTTATTCACTGTCAAAGATGCAAAGAAAAATCATAATTCATATTTATATCATATTCACACACACACACACACACACACATAGTAACACATAACAGACAGACAAACAGAAGGACAGACAGACAGACAGACAGACAGACAGACAGACAGACGACAGACAGACAGACAGACAGACAGACAGACAGACAGACAGACAGACAGACAGACAGACAGACAGACAGACAGACAGACAGACAGACAGACAGGTTTGATGTGAGTGCCAGTAAATTAGATCATCAGCTCCGTCCCTGAGGAGTCGAGAGAGAGAGAGAGAGA
>NC_140173.1:41581012-41640385 GCF_963971535.1 Notolepis coatsorum | reverse complement strand
TCCCCGCAGCAGTCTGTCTGGACCACATGGGGGGGGGGGGGCGGGTGAACCACATAGTTGCGAGTACATGGTGTGCACCTCAGCCGTCTAGCTAGTGGGATGCCTCTGTCTGTCTGGACCACATGGAGGGCGACTAGGAGCTGCTCTGACCACCGTTGTTGTCATCTCGGCCCCTATTGGATCACCAGACTACCTGCTGTTGTTGTTGTTGCTGTTGTTAAACATAACTAAGCATTGCTAAACATAATGTACAATATTATGTTTGTCTGTGCTCAATGAGTACTTTCTTACATTTGAAGTGGGATCGGGCTGTTGATGTTGACAGTGTCTGTGGCTCCACATGGCGAGAGGAAGCGTTTGATGTCGGTTGTTACTGTATGAGCGTCTTGTTCCCGGAGAGCAGCCATTGTTGTTGTTGTTGTTGTTGTTGTTGTTGTTGTTTTCTTTGTGATGTAAATTAGGGAGAGGTATAGGCGCACGTGCACAGTGTGTATCTGTGGTCACGTGCACAGTGTGTATCAGTGGTCACGTGCACAGTGTCCTACACTAGAGCTCCACGTCCGAGTTTCAGCTGCACGCAAACAACCGGCGCAAATAGAATAATGATGATGTCACGACGGCTGCAGAATACTGACCACTGTGATACCCACAAGCAGTTTAAACCCTGACAGTCTTTCTTCCTGTTTGATACCCACATGGTTTAAAACCTGACAGTCTTTCTTCCTGTTTGATACCCACATGGTTTAAAACTGACAGTCTTTCTTCTGTGTGATACCCACATGGTTTAAAACCTGACAGGCTTTCTTCCTGTTGATACCCACAAGCAGTTTAAACCCTGACAGTCTTTCTTCCTGTTTGATACCCACATGGTTTAAACCTGACAGTCTTTCTTCTGTTTGATACCCACTCAGTTAAAACCTGACAGTCTTTTCTCCTGTTTGACACCACAGTTAAAACATGAGTCTTATTCCTGTTTGATACCCACACAGTTTAAAACCTGACAGTCTTTCTTCTGTTTGAACCCACACAGTTTAAAACCTGGCAGTCTTTCTCTGTTTGATACCCACACAGTTTAAAACCAGCAGTCTTTTCTTCCGGTTTGATACCCACACAGTTTAAAACCTGACAGTCTTTCTTCTGTTTGATACCCACACAGTTTAAAACCTGACAGTCTTTCTTCTGTTTGATACCCACACAGTTAAAACCTGACAGTCTGTCTGCTGTTGATACCCACACAGTTAAAACATGACAGTCTTCTTCCTGGTGATACCCACACAGTTAAACCCTGACTTCTTTCTTCTGTTGAACCCACAGTTTAAACCCTGACATTCTTTCTTCCTGTTTGATACCCACAGTTTAAAACATGACAGTCTTTCTCCCTGTTTGATACCCACACAGTTTTAAAACTGACAGCCTTTCTTCCTGTTTGATACCCACACAGTTTAAAGGGGGTGAGGTGTGTGTGAGGGGGGTGTAGGTGTGTGTGGAGGGGGGGTGGAGGTGTGTGTGAGGGGGGTGTAGGTGTGAGATGAATGAATGAATATGAAACTTTATTTAACAGATTGCAGAATGGGTACAATACAGTACGGCTCAATACATACAATTGTTAAGGGGATGCAGACCTGAGAAAGACGTTTGTCTTGTTTCCCATCAGGGTCCCCCATTTTCAATTCATATAGACATATATGACATACATGACATACAGATAGTCAGTACTGCTACATCTATACATTTATGACATACCAGAATTTGCAAATACAGTACTGTTTGTGATACAGAAGGAGGTCAAGAAAAGGGAGTATATACATTTGACGTAGAAACTGTACATTGGAGGTTGGGTGGGGGGGGTTGGGTACATTGGGATATTGACAACCATACTGGGTAATTTACATTGGAGGTGTTGGGGGGGGGGGGGGGGGGCGGGGGGCATACTGTATAAACAAGTAACACTGTACATTGAGGGGGGGGGGGAGGAGACACTGTACAAACAAACACAATTGTACATGAACTATTGACAAAACCATACTAGGTAAATGACTGTACATTGGAGGGGGTTGGAATGATTGGGTTAGGATATTTACAGGGGCCAGTGTTGAATTGCCAGTCTCCCGTAGGTGTCCCTTGAGAGAGGTTTTGAAAGTGGGTAGTGATCCACATTCCTTTACAGCTTTGGGTAGGGCGTTCCACATTGATGTGGCATAATTTGCGAAACGTGTTAGTCCCTTATTTGAGCCGAATCTGGTTTGACATGATTTGTGGAGCTCCCTCTGGTGTTGTGATCGTGGTATTCACTGACCTTTGGGAAGTAGTTTGACTGTCATGGGTACCTTGGTCGTGTAGTGTATCTTGTAGACCAGGCCCATTGCAAGTTGTTGTACTCTGTCGTCTACTCTAAGCCATCCTAGGTTGTCGAAGTGGGCAGGGGTGAGGTGGGTTCTAGGAGTAAGGTCAAGCAGTAGTCTGACCAGTTTGTTTTGAGATGTTTGTAATTTTGTTTTTAGCGCCTTTGAGGTGCTTTGGTACCATGAGGTGCAAGCATAGTCGTAGTACCCCTGAATGAGTGCTCCTGCCAGAGTCTTCAGGGTGTTCTTGTTTACCAGAGAGGAGATCCGGTACAAGAATCGAGTTCGTTGGTTGACTTTTTTTATTACATTGGATGCCATTTTGTCACAGGAGAGATTAGCCTCTAGGATGGACCCCAGGTAGGTAATTTCATCTTTCCTTGTGACAATATTGTCACCCACTGTAACTGAGAAGCCGTCGGTCTTGCTGAGTTTGTTATTTGAACCGAAGAGAATGGACTCTGTTTTGCCCATGTGTAATGATAGTTTGTTATCAGCGAGCCATATGCAGATTCTGCCTAGTTCCGAGCTGAGGGTTTTTTCAACCTGTAACTTGTTCTTGTCAGAGACCAGCAGGGCTGAGTCGTCCGCAAACAGGAACAAGTTGCAGTCACAAGCTGACGACATGTCATTTGCATAAATTAGGAACAGTAGCGGTCCTAGTATGCTTCCTTGTGGAACACCACAGCTCACTGTGAGGGGGGGGGATAGGGTACCGTTTACCTCCACCATCTGTTCCCTCCCCTCAAGGTAGGATTGCATCCAGCTCACTGATAGACTATCAAAACCAATTGCTTTTAGCTTGTCAATCAGAATGGAGTGATTGACCGTCCTGCGTCCACCTCTTGTTTGATGTGGTCATTCAAATAGAGAAGGCATGTGTCAGTGGAGTGGGATGTTCTGAAGCCAGATTGGAATTCGTAGATTAGATTTTTTTCCGCTAGGTACTTTTCGACCTGTTCGTAGACTATTTTTTCCATGACTTTCGAGATGGAGGTGAGAATAGAAACAGGGCGGTAGTTGCCTGGGTCTAATTTGCTGCCCTTTTTGTGCAGAGGGGTCACCCTCGCAATTTTGAAGTCCTTGGGGACGTGTCCCTGTTTTATGGAGAGGTTTATTATGTGTGTGATGATTGGTGTGATGGCGGCTGCTGAGTCTCTGAGGAATTTGGAGGGGATGTTGTCATGGCCAGTGGCCTTGTTAGGTTGGAGGGCGCTCAGTTTATTGAGTACCTCATCTGTTGTTACCGTTTCCAGCTTGAAGTCGTCCTTGCGGACCCCTAGGTTTTTGTAGAAAGCTACTATGTGTTCTACCCCATAAAGCCCTGAGTGGGAGGGTAGTTTGTTTACCAGTGTTGTGGCTATGTTTGTGAAGAAAATGTTTAAGTAATTGGCTACATCCAGCTTGTCTGTGATGAGCGTGTTGTCAGTTTTTATGTTTATGTTTGAGAATCTGGTTTTAAGTTTTTTACTGCATCCTAGTTGATTATTGAGTAATTTCCAAAGTTCACGTGGTTTGTTTTTGTTTTCCTCAGTTTTGTCATTGATGAAATTCTTTTTTGCAGTTTTGATCATGGAGTTTACGTCGTTTCTTAGTCTGTTTCTTTCTAGTTTGAGTTCAGTCACGTGGGCTTGGAGTTCACTGCTCGTGCTTTTAGTAAGCTTTGACTGACTTTTACGAAACTCAGAGCATTTTTTGTCTCTGGTTTTCATAGCGGCCAGTATTTCGGAGTGCATCCACGGCTCAGCGCGATTTTTTACCCTGGTGGTTCTTAGGGGGGCCATGTCGTTTAGTATTGCTGAGAATTTGGTTTTGAAACCAAGCCATGTTTCGTCAACCAGTGTACCATTGAGTTCATCTGACCAGTCCAGACTCTCCAGTTCAAGGTTGAAGGCCTTGTGTGTGTGTGGAGGTGTGTGTGGAGGGGGGGTGGAGGTGTGTATGGAGGTGTGTGTGGAGGGGGGTGAAGGTGTGTGTGGAGGGGGGGTGGAGGTGTGTATGGAGGGGGGTGGAGGTGTGTGTGGAGGGGCGGTGGATGTGTGTATGGAGGGGGGGGTGGAGGTGTGTGTGGAGGGGGTGGTGGAGGTGTCAAGACAGTAGAGCAGAGATTGAGAGAGAATAGCATGTATTGAGACAGAGAGAGACAGTAGAGTAGAGATTGATAGAGAGAATAGCATGTATTGAGAGATGGGGGGAACAGTAGAGTAGATATTAAGAAAGAGCTAAAGAGAGTAGAGCAGATCTTTAGAGAGAGAGAGACAGTAGAGTAGAGATTGAGAGAGAGACAGTAGATATTGAGATAGATACAATAGAGATTGAGAGAGATAGACAGTAGAGATTGGGAGAGATACAGTAGAGATTGAGAGAGAGAGACAGTAGAGCAGAGATTGAGAGGGGGTATAGACAGAGAGAAGGATAGAGAGAGAGAGAGAGAGAGCGAGAGAGAGAGAGAGAGAGAGAGAGAGAGAGAGAGAGAGAGAGAGAGAGAGAGAGAGAGAGAGAGAGAGAGAGAGAAACAGAAGTCAATTATAAGGCTGGAGTTACACCTAGGCTGTTTTTCGTTTCGTTTTTCAGGTGAGTTTCGCAGCCGAGTTTCGCAGCCGAGTTAGACATTCGTTTTTCACCTTGAGCGCTTTCGTTTTGTCAGAACAAGGATTGGTCAGACCACAACGGATCTCGTCTCGAATTCAGCACTGAGCATGCGCGGGGAGGTAGTTACTCTCCCTCGTCCCCGCTGTCGTCCACACTCAGCTGTGAGAGAATTGTTGAATAGATACACAAATGTTCTAGAATGTTTGATTATGACATCATACTGTGACATCACAAATGTTTTCGGGCATTCATAACATTATTTTGCGCGATTGTACATTGTAACGTTAACACAGCCCAGCTGTCAACTGTACTTTGTAATGTTATGTTATTTCGTGCATTCATAACGTTATTTCGCGGGACTGTACATTGTAACATTAACACAGCCCGGCTGTCAACTGTACTTTGTAATGCTATGTTATTTTGCGCATTCATAACGTTATTTCGCGGGACTGTACATTGTAACATTAACACAGCCCAGCTGTCAACTGTACTTTGTAATGTTATGTTATTTCGCGCATTCATAACGTTATTTCGGGGGACTGTACATTGTAACATTAACACAGCCCAGCTGTCAACTGTAGGCTACTTTGTAACTTTCGGGCGTTTTATTCATAACAAACATTGACGCGATTCCGCCAACACATATGTAATATGAATAGGTTTTGCTCACAGAGAGATAGATAAATAAATAAACATAATCACGGTTATCTACCAACAACTGCATGTACTGTAGAAATGTATGTTTCAGTGCAGATAAAGGTACTGTACAAAATAACCTCTAAAACACTGCTAGAATACACAAGCAGTTAGGGTGCGCTGTGTTAATGTTACAATGTACAGTCGCTCGCGAAATAACGTTCTGGCATTGCTCGAGGCAGGAGAGGCATGGGGGGCTCTGCTGCTCGGTGCTGCTCGAGACAGACAGACAGCCCAGACTGGAGAGATACACGGTGCTGCGCGCGGGCTGCTCCTCGGCCGCTGCTCGGTGCTGCTCCCCGGGCTCGAGACAGACAGCCAGGCAGGAGGGATATACATGGTGTTGCGCGCGGGCTGTAGGTTACACTGCAGTCTGACAGTCTACTGCGCATGGGCGTTGAGCAAAAACGGCTCCGCGCAGATTACACACATGTTGTCGGCGAGTTTTTGGCGCTACTCCAAAACGGAAACACAATTTAGCGTTTTCAGTAGGGCCACAACGTATCCGGCAAAAACGGCATTTCTATGTAAAAGGGACAGCAAACGTATTCAAACTTATTCAAAACACGACCACAAAAACACTAGTCTAACCATGGCCTAAGAAGTGTGGGGAAGAAGGGAGTGGAAAGAGAGGGGAGGGACAGAAAAAGGAGAATACAGATGAGAAGAGAGGATCTGAGATTACGTCGTGTGGTATTTATATCTCAGACACGCTAGAGCTCAGGAGAGCAGATACCCAGAGAGGAGAGGATGCTAGCTCTCTGTAGCTTGGTTTACTCTGTTTAAAGAAGAGGGTGCTAGCTCTCTGTAGCTGGTTTACTCTGTGTAAAGAAGAGGGTGCTAGCTCTCTGTAGCTTGGTTTACTCTGTAACGAAGAGGATGCTAGCTCTCTGTAGCTTGGTTTACTCTGTTTAAAGAGGAGGAGGCTAGCTCTCTGTAGCTGGTTTACTCTGTAAAGAAGAGGATGCTAGCTCTCTGTAGCTTGGTTTACTCTGTAACGAAGAGGATGCTAGCTCTCTGTAGCTTGGTTTACTCTGTTTAAAGAGGAGGAGGCTAGCTCTCTGTAGCTTGGTTTACTCTGTAAAGAAGAGGATGCTAGCTCTCTGTAGCTTGGTTTACTCTGTAAAGAAGAGGATGCTAGCTCTCTGTAGCTTGGTTTACTAAAGAAGAGGATGCTAGCTCTCTGTAGCTTGGTTTACTCTGTTTAAAGAAGAGGATGCTAGCTCTCTGTAGCTTGGTTTACTCTGTAAAGAAGAGGATGCTAGCTCTCTGTAGCTTGGTTTACTCTGTAAAGAAGAGGATGCTAGCTCTCTGTAGCTTGGTTTACTCTGTAAAGAAGAGGATGCTAGCTCTCTGTAGCTTGGTTTACTCTGTTTAAAGAAGAGGATACTAGCTCTCTGTAGCTTGGTTTACTCTGTAAAGAAGAGGATGCTAGCTCTCTGTAGCTTGGTTTACTCTGTTTAAAGAAGAGGATACTAGCTCTCTGTAGCTTGGTTTACTCTGTAAAGAAGAGGATGCTAGCTCTCTGTAGCTTGGTTTACTCTGTTTAAAGAAGAGCATGCTAGCTCTCTGTAGCTTGGTTTACTCTGTAAAGAAGAGGGTGCTAGCTCTGTAGCTTGGTTTACTCTGTTTAAAGAAGAGGATGCTAGCTCTCTGTAGCTTGGTTTACTCTGTTTAAAGAAGAGGATGCTAGCTCTCTGTAGCTTGGTTTACTCTGTTTAAAGAAGAGGATGCTAGCTCTCTGTAGCTTGGTTTACTCTGTTTAAAGAAGAGGATGCTAGCTCTCTGTAGCTTGGTTTACTCTGTTTAAAGAAGAGGATGCTAGCTCTCTGTAGCTTGTTTACTCTGTTTAAAGAACAGGATGCTAGCTCTCTGTAGCTTGGTTTACTCTGTTTAAAGAAGAGGATGCTAGCTCTCTGTAGCTTGGTTTACTCTGTAAAGAAGAGGATGCTAGCTCTCTGTAGCTTGGATTACTCTGTTTAAAGAAGAGGATGCTAGCTCTCTGTAGCTTGGTTTACTCTGTTTAAAGAAGAGGATGCTAGCTCTCTGTAGCTTGTTTACTCTGTTTAAAGAACAGGATGCTAGCTCTCTGTAGCTTGGTTTACTCTGTTTAAAGAAGAGGATGCTAGCTCTCTGTAGCTTGGTTTACTCTGTAAAGAAGAGGATGCTAGCTCTCTGTAGCTTGGTTTACTCTGTTTAAAGAAGAGGGTGCTAGCTCTCTGTAGCTTGGTTTACTCTGTAAAGAAGAGGATGCTAGCTCTCTGTAGCTTGGTTTACTCTGTAAAGAAGAGGATGCTAGCTCTCTGTAGCTTGGTTTACTCTGTAAAGAAGAGGATGCTAGCTCTCTGTAGCTTGGTTTACTCTGTTTAAAGAAGAGGATGCTAGCTCTCTGTAGCTTGGTTTACTCTGTTTAAAGAGGAGGATACTAGCTCTCTGCAGCTTGGTTTACTCTGTTTAAAGAAGAGGGTGCTAGCTCTCTGTAGCTTGGTTTACTCTGTTTAAAGAAGAGGATGCTAGCTCTCTGTAGCTTGGTTTACTCTGTAAAGAAGAGGATGCTAGCTCTCTGTAGCTTGGTTTACTCTGTTTAAAGAAGAGGATGCTAGCTCTCTGTAGCTTGGTTTACTCTGTTTAAAGAAGAGGGTGCTAGCTCTCTGTAGCTTGGTTTACTCTGTTTAAAGAGGAGGAGGCTAGCTCTCTGTAGCTTGGTTTACTCTGTGTAAAGAAGAGGATGCTAGCTCTCTGTAGCTTGGTTTACTCTGTTTAAAGAGGAGGAGGCTAGCTCTCTGTAGCTGGTTTACTCTGTGTAAAGAAGAGGATGCTAGCTCTCTGTAGCTTGGTTTACTCTGTTTAAAGAGGAGGAGGCTAGCTCTCTGTAGCTTGGTTTACTCTGTTTAAAGAAGAGGATGCTAGCTCTCTGTAGCTTGGTTTACTCTGTACAGAAGAGGATGCTAGCTCTCTGTAGCTTGGTTTACTCTGTTTAAAGAAGAGGATGCTAGCTCTCTGTAGCTTGGTTTACTCTGTAAAGAAGAGGATGCTAGCTCTCTGTAGCTTGGTTTACTCTGTTTAAAGAAGAGGATGCTAGCTCTCTGTAGCTTGGTTTACTCTGTAAAGAAGAGGATGCTAGCTCTCTGTAGCTTGGTTTACTCTGTAAAGAAGAGGATGCTAGCTCTCTGTAGCTTGGTTTACTCTGTAAAGAAGAGGGTGCTAGCTCTCTGTAGCTTGGTTTACTCTGTTTAAAGAAGAGGATGCTAGCTCTCTGCAGCTTGGTTTACTCTGTAAATAAGAGGATGCTAGCTCTCTGTAGCTTGGTTTACTCTGTTTAAAGAAGAGGATACTAGCTCTCTGTAGCTTGGTTTACTCTGTTTAAAGAAGAGGATGCTAGCTCTCTGTAGCTTGGTTTACTCTGTTTAAAGAGGAGGATACTAGCTCTCTGCAGCTTGGTTTACTCTGTTTAAAGAAGAGGGTGCTAGCTCTCTGTAGCTTGGTTTACTCTGTTTAAAGAAGAGGATGCTAGCTCTCTGTAGCTTGGTTTACTCTGTTTAAAGAAGAGGATGCTAGCTCTCTGTAGCTTGGTTTACTCTGTTTAAAGAAGAGGGTGCTAGCTCTCTGTAGCTGGTTTACTCTGTGTAAAGAAGAGGATGCTAGCTCTCTGTAGCTTGGTTTACTCTGTTTAAAGAGGAGGAGGCTAGCTCTCTGTAGCTTGGCTTACTCTGTGTAAAGAAGAGGATGCTAGCTCTCTGTAGCTTGGTTTACTCTGTTTAAAGAGGAGGAGGCTAGCTCTCTGTAGCTTGGTTTACTCTGTTTAAAGAGGAGGATGCTAGCTCTCTGTAGCTGGTTTACTCTGTGTAAAGAAGAGGATGCTAGCTCTCTGTAGCTTGGTTTACTCTGTTTAAAGAGGAGGAGGCTAGCTCTCTGTAGCTTGGTTTACTCTGTTTAAAGAAGAGGATGCTAGCTCTCTGTAGCTTGGTTTACTCTGTAAAGAAGAGGATGCTAGCTCTCTGTAGCTTGGTTTACTCTGTACAGAAGAGGATGCTAGCTCTCTGTAGCTTGGTTTACTCTGTTTAAAGAAGAGGATGCTAGCTCTCTGTAGCTTGGTTTACTCTGTAAAGAAGAGGATGCTAGCTCTCTGTAGCTTGGTTTACTCTGTTTAAAGAGGAGGATGCTAGCTCTCTGTAGCTGGTTTACTCTGTGTAAAGAAGAGGATGCTAGCTCTCTGTAGCTTGGTTTACTCTGTTTAAAGAGGAGGAGGCTAGCTCTCTGTAGCTTGGTTTACTCTGTTTAAAGAAGAGGATGCTAGCTCTCTGTAGCTTGGTTTACTCTGTACAGAAGAGGATGCTAGCTCTCTGTAGCTTGGTTTACTCTGTTTAAAGAAGAGGATGCTAGCTCTCTGTAGCTTGGTTTACTCTGTAAAGAAGAGGATGCTAGCTCTCTGTAGCTTGGTTTACTCTGTTTAAAGAAGAGGATTCTAGCTCTCTGTAGCTTGGTTTACTCTGTAAAGAAGAGGATGCTAGCTCTCTGTAGCTTGGTTTACTCTGTAAAGAAGAGGATGCTAGCTCTCTGTAGCTTGGTTTACTCTGTAAAGAAGAGGGTGCTAGCTCTCTGTAGCTTGGTTTACTCTGTTTAAAGAAGAGGATGCTAGCTCTCTGCAGCTTGGTTTACTCTGTAAATAAGAGGATGCTAGCTCTCTGTAGCTTGGTTTACTCTGTTTAAAGAAGAGGATACTAGCTCTCTGTAGCTTGGTTTACTCTGTTTAAAGAAGAGGATGCTAGCTCTCTGTAGCTTGGTTTACTCTGTAAAGAAGAGGATGCTAACTCTCTGTAGCTTGGTTTACTCTGTAAAGAAGAGGGTGCTAGCTCTGTAGCTTGGTTTACTCTGTTTAAAGAAGAGGATGCTAGCTCTCTGTAGCTTGGTTTACTCTGTTTAAAGAAGAGGATGCTAGCTCTCTGTAGCTTGGTTTACTCTGTTTAAAGAAGAGCATGCTAGCTCTCTGTAGCTTGGTTTACTCTGTAAAGAAGAGGGTGCTAGCTCTGTAGCTTGGTTTACTCTGTTTAAAGAAGAGGATGCTAGCTCTCTGTAGCTTGGTTTACTCTGTTTAAAGAAGAGGATGCTAGCTCTCTGTAGCTTGGTTTACTCTGTTTAAAGAAGAGGATGCTAGCTCTCTGTAGCTTGGTTTACTCTGTTTAAAGAAGAGGATGCTAGCTCTCTGTAGCTTGGTTTACTCTGTTTAAAGAAGAGGATGCTAGCTCTCTGTAGCTTGTTTACTCTGTTTAAAGAACAGGATGCTAGCTCTCTGTAGCTTGGTTTACTCTGTTTAAAGAAGAGGATGCTAGCTCTCTGTAGCTTGGTTTACTCTGTAAAGAAGAGGATGCTAGCTCTCTGTAGCTTGGATTACTCTGTTTAAAGAAGAGGATGCTAGCTCTCTGTAGCTTGGTTTACTCTGTTTAAAGAAGAGGATGCTAGCTCTCTGTAGCTTGTTTACTCTGTTTAAAGAACAGGATGCTAGCTCTCTGTAGCTTGGTTTACTCTGTTTAAAGAAGAGGATGCTAGCTCTCTGTAGCTTGGTTTACTCTGTAAAGAAGAGGATGCTAGCTCTCTGTAGCTTGGTTTACTCTGTTTAAAGAAGAGGGTGCTAGCTCTCTGTAGCTTGGTTTACTCTGTAAAGAAGAGGATGCTAGCTCTCTGTAGCTTGGTTTACTCTGTAAAGAAGAGGATGCTAGCTCTCTGTAGCTTGGTTTACTCTGTAAAGAAGAGGATGCTAGCTCTCTGTAGCTTGGTTTACTCTGTTTAAAGAAGAGGATGCTAGCTCTCTGTAGCTTGGTTTACTCTGTTTAAAGAGGAGGATACTAGCTCTCTGCAGCTTGGTTTACTCTGTTTAAAGAAGAGGGTGCTAGCTCTCTGTAGCTTGGTTTACTCTGTTTAAAGAAGAGGATGCTAGCTCTCTGTAGCTTGGTTTACTCTGTAAAGAAGAGGATGCTAGCTCTCTGTAGCTTGGTTTACTCTGTTTAAAGAAGAGGATGCTAGCTCTCTGTAGCTTGGTTTACTCTGTTTAAAGAAGAGGGTGCTAGCTCTCTGTAGCTGGTTTACTCTGTGTAAAGAAGAGGATGCTAGCTCTCTGTAGCTTGGTTTACTCTGTTTAAAGAGGAGGAGGCTAGCTCTCTGTAGCTTGGTTTACTCTGTGTAAAGAAGAGGATGCTAGCTCTCTGTAGCTTGGTTTACTCTGTTTAAAGAGGAGGAGGCTAGCTCTCTGTAGCTGGTTTACTCTGTGTAAAGAAGAGGATGCTAGCTCTCTGTAGCTTGGTTTACTCTGTTTAAAGAGGAGGAGGCTAGCTCTCTGTAGCTTGGTTTACTCTGTTTAAAGAAGAGGATGCTAGCTCTCTGTAGCTTGGTTTACTCTGTACAGAAGAGGATGCTAGCTCTCTGTAGCTTGGTTTACTCTGTTTAAAGAAGAGGATGCTAGCTCTCTGTAGCTTGGTTTACTCTGTAAAGAAGAGGATGCTAGCTCTCTGTAGCTTGGTTTACTCTGTTTAAAGAAGAGGATGCTAGCTCTCTGTAGCTTGGTTTACTCTGTAAAGAAGAGGATGCTAGCTCTCTGTAGCTTGGTTTACTCTGTAAAGAAGAGGATGCTAGCTCTCTGTAGCTTGGTTTACTCTGTAAAGAAGAGGGTGCTAGCTCTCTGTAGCTTGGTTTACTCTGTTTAAAGAAGAGGATGCTAGCTCTCTGCAGCTTGGTTTACTCTGTAAATAAGAGGATGCTAGCTCTCTGTAGCTTGGTTTACTCTGTTTAAAGAAGAGGATACTAGCTCTCTGTAGCTTGGTTTACTCTGTTTAAAGAAGAGGATGCTAGCTCTCTGTAGCTTGGTTTACTCTGTTTAAAGAGGAGGATACTAGCTCTCTGCAGCTTGGTTTACTCTGTTTAAAGAAGAGGGTGCTAGCTCTCTGTAGCTTGGTTTACTCTGTTTAAAGAAGAGGATGCTAGCTCTCTGTAGCTTGGTTTACTCTGTTTAAAGAAGAGGATGCTAGCTCTCTGTAGCTTGGTTTACTCTGTTTAAAGAAGAGGGTGCTAGCTCTCTGTAGCTGGTTTACTCTGTGTAAAGAAGAGGATGCTAGCTCTCTGTAGCTTGGTTTACTCTGTTTAAAGAGGAGGAGGCTAGCTCTCTGTAGCTTGGCTTACTCTGTGTAAAGAAGAGGATGCTAGCTCTCTGTAGCTTGGTTTACTCTGTTTAAAGAGGAGGAGGCTAGCTCTCTGTAGCTTGGTTTACTCTGTTTAAAGAGGAGGATGCTAGCTCTCTGTAGCTGGTTTACTCTGTGTAAAGAAGAGGATGCTAGCTCTCTGTAGCTTGGTTTACTCTGTTTAAAGAGGAGGAGGCTAGCTCTCTGTAGCTTGGTTTACTCTGTTTAAAGAAGAGGATGCTAGCTCTCTGTAGCTTGGTTTACTCTGTAAAGAAGAGGATGCTAGCTCTCTGTAGCTTGGTTTACTCTGTACAGAAGAGGATGCTAGCTCTCTGTAGCTTGGTTTACTCTGTTTAAAGAAGAGGATGCTAGCTCTCTGTAGCTTGGTTTACTCTGTAAAGAAGAGGATGCTAGCTCTCTGTAGCTTGGTTTACTCTGTTTAAAGAGGAGGATGCTAGCTCTCTGTAGCTGGTTTACTCTGTGTAAAGAAGAGGATGCTAGCTCTCTGTAGCTTGGTTTACTCTGTTTAAAGAGGAGGAGGCTAGCTCTCTGTAGCTTGGTTTACTCTGTTTAAAGAAGAGGATGCTAGCTCTCTGTAGCTTGGTTTACTCTGTACAGAAGAGGATGCTAGCTCTCTGTAGCTTGGTTTACTCTGTTTAAAGAAGAGGATGCTAGCTCTCTGTAGCTTGGTTTACTCTGTAAAGAAGAGGATGCTAGCTCTCTGTAGCTTGGTTTACTCTGTTTAAAGAAGAGGATTCTAGCTCTCTGTAGCTTGGTTTACTCTGTAAAGAAGAGGATGCTAGCTCTCTGTAGCTTGGTTTACTCTGTAAAGAAGAGGATGCTAGCTCTCTGTAGCTTGGTTTACTCTGTAAAGAAGAGGGTGCTAGCTCTCTGTAGCTTGGTTTACTCTGTTTAAAGAAGAGGATGCTAGCTCTCTGCAGCTTGGTTTACTCTGTAAATAAGAGGATGCTAGCTCTCTGTAGCTTGGTTTACTCTGTTTAAAGAAGAGGATACTAGCTCTCTGTAGCTTGGTTTACTCTGTTTAAAGAAGAGGATGCTAGCTCTCTGTAGCTTGGTTTACTCTGTAAAGAAGAGGATGCTAGCTCTCTGTAGCTTGGTTTACTCTGTTTAAAGAGGAGGATGCTAGCTCTCTGTAGCTGGTTTACTCTGTGTAAAGAAGAGGATGCTAGCTCTCTGTAGCTTGGTTTACTCTGTTTAAAGAGGAGGAGGCTAGCTCTCTGTAGCTTGGTTTACTCTGTACAGAAGAGGATGCTAGCTCTCTGTAGCTTGGTTTACTCTGTTTAAAGAAGAGGATGCTAGCTCTCTGTAGCTTGGTTTACTCTGTAAAGAAGAGGGTGCTAGCTCTCTGTAGCTGGTTTACTCTGTGTAAAGAAGAGGATGCTAGCTCTCTGTAGCTTGGTTTACTCTGTTTAAAGAGGAGGAGGCTAGCTCTCTGTAGCTGGTTTACTCTGTGTAAAGAAGAGGATGCTAGCTCTCTGTAGCTTGGTTTACTCTGTTTAAAGAGGAGGAGGCTAGCTCTCTGTAGCTTGGTTTACTCTGTACAGAAGAGGATGCTAGCTCTCTGTAGCTTGGTTTACTCTGTTTAAAGAAGAGGATGCTAGCTCTCTGTAGCTTGGTTTACTCTGTAAAGAAGAGGGTGCTAGCTCTCTGTAGCTGGTTTACTCTGTGTAAAGAAGAGGATGCTAGCTCTCTGTAGCTTGGTTTACTCTGTTTAAAGAGGAGGAGGCTAGCTCTCTGTAGCTTGGTTTACTCTGTGTAAAGAAGAGGATGCTAGCTCTCTGTAGCTTGGTTTACTCTGTTTAAAGAGGAGGAGGCTAGCTCTCTGTAGCTTGGTTTACTCTGTTTAAAGAGGAGGATGCTAGCTCTCTGTAGCTGGTTTACTCTGTGTAAAGAAGAGGATGCTAGCTCTCTGTAGCTTGGTTTACTCTGTTTAAAGAGGAGGAGGCTAGCTCTCTGTAGCTTGGTTTACTCTGTTTAAAGAAGAGGATGCTAGCTCTCTGTAGCTTGGTTTACTCTGTACAGAAGAGGATGCTAGCTCTCTGTAGCTTGGTTTACTCTGTAAAGAAGAGGATGCTAGCTCTCTGTAGCTTGGTTTACTCTGTTTAAAGAAGAGGATGCTAGCTCTCTGTAGCTTGGTTTACTCTGTAAAGAAGAGGATGCTAGCTCTCTGTAGCTTGGTTTACTCTGTAAAGAAGAGGATGCTAGCTCTCTGTAGCTTGGTTTACTCTGTAAAGAAGAGGGTGCTAGCTCTCTGTAGCTTGGTTTACTCTGTTTAAAGAAGAGGATGCTAGCTCTCTGCAGCTTGGTTTACTCTGTAAATAAGAGGATGCTAGCTCTCTGTAGCTTGGTTTACTCTGTTTAAAGAAGAGGATACTAGCTCTCTGTAGCTTGGTTTACTCTGTTTAAAGAAGAGGATGCTAGCTCTCTGTAGCTTGGTTTACTCTGTTTAAAGAGGAGGATACTAGCTCTCTGCAGCTTGGTTTACTCTGTTTAAAGAAGAGGGTGCTAGCTCTCTGTAGCTTGGTTTACTCTGTTTAAAGAAGAGGATGCTAGCTCTCTGTAGCTTGGTTTACTCTGTTTAAAGAAGAGGATGCTAGCTCTCTGTAGCTTGGTTTACTCTGTTTAAAGAAGAGGGTGCTAGCTCTCTGTAGCTGGTTTACTCTGTGTAAAGAAGAGGATGCTAGCTCTCTGTAGCTTGGTTTACTCTGTTTAAAGAGGAGGAGGCTAGCTCTCTGTAGCTTGGCTTACTCTGTGTAAAGAAGAGGATGCTAGCTCTCTGTAGCTTGGTTTACTCTGTTTAAAGAGGAGGAGGCTAGCTCTCTGTAGCTTGGTTTACTCTGTTTAAAGAGGAGGATGCTAGCTCTCTGTAGCTGGTTTACTCTGTGTAAAGAAGAGGATGCTAGCTCTCTGTAGCTTGGTTTACTCTGTTTAAAGAGGAGGAGGCTAGCTCTCTGTAGCTTGGTTTACTCTGTTTAAAGAAGAGGATGCTAGCTCTCTGTAGCTTGGTTTACTCTGTACAGAAGAGGATGCTAGCTCTCTGTAGCTTGGTTTACTCTGTTTAAAGAAGAGGATGCTAGCTCTCTGTAGCTTGGTTTACTCTGTAAAGAAGAGGATGCTAGCTCTCTGTAGCTTGGTTTACTCTGTTTAAAGAGGAGGATGCTAGCTCTCTGTAGCTGGTTTACTCTGTGTAAAGAAGAGGATGCTAGCTCTCTGTAGCTTGGTTTACTCTGTTTAAAGAGGAGGAGGCTAGCTCTCTGTAGCTTGGTTTACTCTGTTTAAAGAAGAGGATGCTAGCTCTCTGTAGCTTGGTTTACTCTGTACAGAAGAGGATGCTAGCTCTCTGTAGCTTGGTTTACTCTGTTTAAAGAAGAGGATGCTAGCTCTCTGTAGCTTGGTTTACTCTGTAAAGAAGAGGATGCTAGCTCTCTGTAGCTTGGTTTACTCTGTTTAAAGAAGAGGATTCTAGCTCTGTAGCTTGGTTTACTCTGTAAAGAAGAGGATGCTAGCTCTCTGTAGCTTGGTTTACTCTGTAAAGAAGAGGATGCTAGCTCTCTGTAGCTTGGTTTACTCTGTAAAGAAGAGGGTGCTAGCTCTCTGTAGCTTGGTTTACTCTGTTTAAAGAAGAGGATGCTAGCTCTCTGCAGCTTGGTTTACTCTGTAAATAAGAGGATGCTAGCTCTCTGTAGCTTGGTTTACTCTGTTTAAAGAAGAGGATACTAGCTCTCTGTAGCTTGGTTTACTCTGTTTAAAGAAGAGGATGCTAGCTCTCTGTAGCTTGGTTTACTCTGTTTAAAGAGGAGGATACTAGCTCTCTGCAGCTTGGTTTACTCTGTTTAAAGAAGAGGGTGCTAGCTCTCTGTAGCTTGGTTTACTCTGTTTAAAGAAGAGGATGCTAGCTCTCTGTAGCTTGGTTTACTCTGTTTAAAGAAGAGGATGCTAGCTCTCTGTAGCTTGGTTTACTCTGTTTAAAGAAGAGGGTGCTAGCTCTCTGTAGCTGGTTTACTCTGTGTAAAGAAGAGGATGCTAGCTCTCTGTAGCTTGGTTTACTCTGTTTAAAGAGGAGGAGGCTAGCTCTCTGTAGCTTGGCTTACTCTGTGTAAAGAAGGGGATGCTAGCTCTCTGTAGCTTGGTTTACTCTGTTTAAAGAGGAGGAGGCTAGCTCTCTGTAGCTTGGTTTACTCTGTTTAAAGAGGAGGATGCTAGCTCTCTGTAGCTGGTTTACTCTGTGTAAAGAAGAGGATGCTAGCTCTCTGTAGCTTGGTTTACTCTGTTTAAAGAGGAGGAGGCTAGCTCTCTGTAGCTTGGTTTACTCTGTTTAAAGAAGAGGATGCTAGCTCTCTGTAGCTTGGTTTACTCTGTACAGAAGAGGATGCTAGCTCTCTGTAGCTTGGTTTACTCTGTTTAAAGAAGAGGATGCTAGCTCTCTGTAGCTTGGTTTACTCTGTAAAGAAGAGGATGCTAGCTCTCTGTAGCTTGGTTTACTCTGTTTAAAGAAGAGGATGCTAGCTCTCTGTAGCTTGGTTTACTCTGTAAAGAAGAGGATGCTAGCTCTCTGTAGCTTGGTTTACTCTGTAAAGAAGAGGATGCTAGCTCTCTGTAGCTTGGTTTACTCTGTGTAAAGAAGAGGATGCTAGCTCTCTGTAGCTTGGTTTACTCTGTTTAAAGAAGAGGGTGCTAGCTCTCTGTAGCTTGGTTTACTCTGTTTAAAGAAGAGGATGCTAGCTCTCTGCAGCTTGGTTTACTCTGTAAATAAGAGGATGCTAGCTCTCTGTCTCTTGGTTTACTCTGTTTAAAGAAGAGGATACTAGCTCTCTGTAGCTTTGTTTACTCTGTAAAGAAGAGGATGCTAGCTCTCTGTAGCTTGGTTTACTCTGTTTAAAGAAGAGGATGCTAGCTCTCTGTAGCTTGGTTTACTCTGTTTAAAGAAGAGGATGCTAGCTCTCTGTAGCTTGGTTTACGCTGTTTAAAGAAGAGGATGCTAGCTCTCTGTAGCTTGGTTTACTCTGTAAAGAAGAGGATGCTAGCTCTCTGTAGCTTGGTTTACTCTGTTTAAAGAAGAGGATGCTAGCTCTCTGTAGCTTGGTTTACTCTGTAAAGAAGAGGATGCTAAGTGTGTTTTTAGTCGTTTGGGCTGTCCTGACTGTGATGGGAAGGTGTGTTGGACACAAGACACACACGAGCCCTTCCAAGGGTTCCATAAAGGAGTGCTGTGAAGGTTGTGTTACTATGGTGACAGAGTTATGTGGTGACAGGCCGTGTTACTATGGTGACAGAGTTATGTGGTGACAGAGTTCTATGGTGACAGAGTTATGTGGTGACAGGCCGTGTTACTATGGTGACAGAGTTATGTGGTGACAGGCCGTGTTACTATGGTGACAGAGTTATGTGGTGACAGGCCGTGTTACTATGGTGACAGAGTTCTGTGGTGACAGGCTGTGTTACTATGGTGACAGAGTTATGTGGTGACAGGCCGTGTTACTATGGTGACAGAGTTATGTGTTGACAGAGTTCTATGGTGACAGAGTTATGTGGTGACAGGCCGTGTTACTATGGTGACAGAGTTATGTGGTGACAGGCCGTGTTACTATGGTGACAGAGTTATGTGGTGACAGGCCGTGTTACTATGGTGACAGAGTTCTGTGGTGACAGGCTGTGTTACTATGGTGACAGAGTTATGTGGTGACAGGCCGTGTTACTATGGTGACAGAGTTCTGTGGTGACAGGCCGTGTTACTATGGTGACAGAGTTCTGCGGTGACAGAGTTATGTGGTGACAGGCCGTGTTACTATGGTGACAGAGGGGGGTCTGATCATGTCTGATCCTGTCTGGGGGGGTCTGGTTCACCGTGTACGTTGATATTTATACGTGACAAGCAGTGTAGACAATATAACAAATCAATATAATTAACTAACTAACTCACTGAAATATACAGTATTCACATAAGGTGCAGTATGCATAAGGTAGTGTTATTGTCCTTTTTAGGTTCCTAGTAGTTGTAGTTGGATGTCTGGCAGCAGTCCCTGCCGCGTCTATACTTTCCACAAGCAAGTTGTCCTTTTGCGCGATCTGATTGGCCACTGACGTTTCTGGTCATGTGACATGTGCACCCAATTGTGTGACGGTGCGTTCTTTGGACGGTTAAGCTTAGGCGCTCTTTCGAAGTTGGTTAAGGTTAGAGTTTGTCTTAGAGCATGGCAATAGAACGCCAGCCCTGATTCCAAACTCTAACCTTAACCAACTGCAAAAGAGTCGCCTAAGCTTAACCAGTGATAAACTAGGCGTTAGGTCGTTTGCAGGCTGTTCGACGCGGAAATGGGCTAAGACACTGCTCGTCATGCGATTGGGCGCACATGTCACATGACCAGAAACGTGCGTGGCCAATCAGAGCGCAAAACGGGAACGCGGAAGGACAACTTGCTTGTGGAAAGTATAGACGCATCTCTGCCCACTGTTGTGGAGCCTGATGGCCGCTGGTATGAAGGACTGGCCGAGGCGGTTAGTTGAGTGTCGGGGGGGTATGTGTCTGTGGCTGAACGTGCTTCTCATCTTGACTAGCTCATCGTAGAGGGTGTGGGAGGGATTCTCCAGGATAGCAGCCAGCTTCCTTTTCATCCCCCTCTCTGCCACCACCTCTAGTCTGACCAGCTCGACTCCCACCACGGAGCTAGCCTTCCTCACCAGCTTGTTCAGTTTGTTGGTGTCCCTCGAGTTGGTGTAGCCCCCCCAGCATGCCATGCATAGAAGAGGACGCTGGCCACTACAGACTGCAGGTAGAATGACTGCAGCAGTCTATAGAAGAGGACGCTGGCCACTACAGACTGGTAGAATGACTGCAGCAGTCTATAGAAGAGGACGCTGACCACTACAGACTGCAGGTAGAATGACTGCAGCAGTCTATAGAAGAGGACGCTGGCCACTACAGACTGGTAGAATGACTGCAGCAGTCTATAGAAGAGGACGCTGGCCACTACAGCTTCTATCCCCAGGCCATCAGGCTGCTAAACGAACAATGAATGAACACTACACAACAACAACCACCAAACACACATAGCACACACATCCACACGCACACACTCACTTTAAACAAACACACTGTAGCACCCACTACACACACTTTATAGCACACACCCACTTTAAACAAACACACTGTAGCACCCACTCCCCACACTTTATATTTATGGATGAAGGATTGCACTACAACTCGTACACCTTACTGTAAATTGTACCTAAAATTGTACCTCATCCCATTTCTGCTTTGCACTAGATAGTACTGTACATTAGTACACTGCATAGTATTGTGTATTGTATATTATATGGTAACTCAGAACATTGTACATATGTCTATACCGAACAACTGTGACCTCATTTTCTTCTTCTAAATTCATGCTATATTATGTTATTATGTTATTTGATACTATCTTGTCTAGCACAGTCTCTGGAGCGTAACAGTAAGAAGCATTTTGTATGAAAGTATTCTGTACTTCTGTATGACAACTATTAAAGAACTTGAACTTGAACTTGAACTACAGACTGGTAGAATGACTGCAGCAGTCTATAGAAGAGGACGCTGGCCACTACAGACTGGTAGAATGACTGCAGCAGTCTATAGAAGAGGACGCTGGCCACTACAGACTGGTAGATCGACATATAGATTCACAGACACCAGCCAAATCGTTACCAGAGGACAAGTTAACGTTGTGCCGGACGGCAGGCCCGACAGGAAGTGAAGTGAGTCACTTGCTTAAGTTAAATCAAGTTAAACCTGTTGTTACATCATCTACAAACAAGGAGCGCCACTTGGTGACCAAACATGGCACTGCAATCAAATAATAGCACACAAATATAGCAGGCACATGTGTGACCATTACACCACACACTGTCGTTGTAAATAATGTTTCCTGTCACCACAGAACTCTGTCACCATAGAACTCTGTCACCACAGAACTCTGTCACCATAGAACTATGTCACCATAGAACTCTGTCACCACAGAACTCTGTCACCACAGAACTCTGCCACCATAGAACTCTGTCACCATAGAACTCTGTCACCATAGAACTCTGTCACCACAGAACTCTGTCACCATAGAACTCTGTCACCATAGAACTCTGTCACCATAGAACTCTGTCACCACAGAACTCTGTCACCATAGAACTCTGTCACCACAGAACTCTGTCACCACAGAACTCTGTCACCATAGAACTCTGTCACCATAGAACTGTCACCACAGAACTCTGTCACCATAGAACTCTGTCACCATAGAACTCTGTCACCACAGAACTCTGTCACCACAGAACTCTGTCACCATAGAACTCTGTCACCATAGAACTGTCACCACAGAACTCTGTCACCACAGAACTCTGTCACCATAGTAACACGGCCTGTTACCACAGAACTCTGTCACCATAGTAACACAGCCGTCACATCACTCCTTTATGGAGCCCTTGGAAGGGCTCTTGTGTGTCTTGTGTCCAACAAACCTTCCCATCACAGGCATCACAGTCAGGACAGCCCAAACGACTAAAACACACTTCAATCAATATATATTTTTTTAACTACTAGAACCTTTGTACAGTTGTTTACTAGTATGCACTCTGCTACTAAGGAATCGACCTTGCCTATATTAGCCTACTACCTATTATGCTAATATGCACTCAAGTCTGTAGCACAATTTGTTGACAAACAATCTTGTACCCCTCCTGCTGCCTTTTTTTTTTTTTTTTTTAATCTTTTTCCCCCTCCTTTTTCCTCCGTTTTTCTCCCATCCCAATGTTAGTCGTTATGCCAATTCCCAATCCCCTTCCTGGTCGCTGCGCACCTACCCCCCACAGTTGGTCTGGGAGAGTGGAGGCTATCACGTGCTTCCTCCGACACACGTGTAGCCAATCAACCGCTTCTTTTCACCTGGCAGCGCGGACTTTCACTGAGAGGGTGTAACGTGTGGAAGGATCACACTACCGCCCTTAGATCCTATCCTCGCTGAGCAGGCGCCCCGACCGAACTGTAGGAGTCGCTGTTTACAACAACCAGGACCCACCCATCAGCTTTCCCACCCCTAACACTGCCAATTGTGTTAGTATGAACGACCAGCCAAGCTGATAGCAATGTGGAGAGCTGGGCTCGAACCCAGCGTCTCCTGCATTGGTGGTGAGCGCCTTGCCCACTACACCACCTAGCCGCCCCCTGCTGCCTTGTTGTATAGAACTCGTAAGTTGCTTTGGATAAAAGTGTCAGCTGAATGTAAATGTGTACAGTACAGTATGTCATACAGGCAGTTAATGTTAGTACAGTACATACAGTAAGATAACTAGCAACCCACCACCGAGTTGCACCTTCTAGCAATGGGTCACTGTATCCCTTTCTCTATATTTAGGCATCTGTATTTATATATATATATATATATATATATATATATATATATATATATATATATATATATATATATATATATATATATATATATATATTTTTTAAATGATTCCGATCTTATTTTGTTGGAAACACAACTCCCATTCATAATATAACATAGCTGCTGTCACTCATTCTGTGTTGTCTATTACACAGAGGCAACCAACCTATTATTTATTATTATTATTATTATTATTATTATTATTATTATTATTATTATTATTATTATTATTATTATTATTTTTATTTTTATTATTATTAATGAATGGTTTGAGGGCCTTATTATTATTATATGTGGGTCTGACTCATATGATGACATCATCTGTATCCAAAAATGAGCTGTCCTTGTATCTCTTCTCTCTCTCTCTCTCTCTCTCTCTCTCTCTCTCTCTCTCTCTCTCTCTCTCTCTCTCTCTCTCTCTCTCTCTCTCTCTCTCTCTCTCTCTCTCTCTCTCTCTCTCTCTCTGTCTTGACAGGACATGTTTTATATAATATGAAATTAAGATAGGTAAACTGTACTTTGTATTACAAATAGTCTAGTGCAGCGGTTCTCAACAGTGGTGCCCTGGGCCTAGGGTGCCGCAGAGAGCTGCCAGGGGTGCCTTGAGATTTTTTTAAATAAATAAATAAATAACAATTTTTTAATTCTTTTTGGATTACAGAAAATTATCACTAAAGTGCTATCTGTTGCAGCTGCACTGTTTTCCATGAAAATACCATATTTGGATAAGTTTGACCATTTCTCAAAATCTGAAAATCATTATTTAATAAAACACAGAAAAGGATCACCAAATTACTCTGGATAAAAAAAAACATTACAGACAACATTGAGACAAAGCTTCCTGACACATCTCCATCCAAACTCTTGGAGGAACTCATTGAAATCTCATCTGATACCACCTGGAGAGCTTGATATTATTCAGCACCACATCTGTGTGAAGCTGGCTTTTCATCCATGACAGCTCTGAAAACAAAATATAGGGCCAAGTTGAGCCTTAACACTTTGGATGCCGGCGACGTGTTATGTCGTTATTTCGCCCCGCACATTGAATGCCGACGACGCTAATTATCGTTTTTTTTAATTAGCGATCTGAATTAATATTTCATCAACCGAGTCTCCCGTTGGTACAGCAGCCCCTTTAGGAGCTCTGATGGGAAAATACCGCCCCCTATCGTCTATCCCTGTGTAACTGCAGGCCATTCGATTACACTGGTGGAGGTGTGGGGGGGGAGCCTACTGGCTCCACTATGCTGGCGAGCCGTCTGATGAAGAGGGAAGTGATCGCGAGATGGAAAGCAGCCTGGAATATATATTTACAGCAGCCAATAATCAATCAATAAACGCGATCGATATTTGGAATGGCGATCAGGAATTGGAATAATCTTTTTGGAGAACATCTGATCTAAGGTAAGGAGTCTATGTTACCAGTTTTAGGATAATCAGAGCTGTTTTCACTGAGATAACAGCGTGCCCCGTATGTGTATATGTGTGTGTGTGTGTGTGCTGTTGAGGAAATAAGAGAATCGATTTCTCAGCTCGCTTCTATAGCGTGCATAAGTACACATATACTATCGATAATCTAGCGTTTATTTGAAAACGATTCATAAATAGGCCGACAAATGACAACGTGTCTAGTGTATTCGAGAAGATTCCAATAAATGCCGTTTATGACGGAATCTTTCTATTTTCCTGAAATTTTTGAGAAAACGATAGTTTTTCGAAATGCTATAAAAAGGATATGAACCGATTAAAAAAAAAAACGTTTCGACAATGTTGACTGCAAACAAGTCATTGATAAGCGACGGGCAGATTAGACACATAGCCATAATTTAAAACATAGATTATGCGTTTTTAACGCTATCATTGAAGTGGATGCTGGCATCCAAGGACATTAATCAACGTTAATCAAAGGCACTGAAAGTGTTAAGGATGACATGCGTGTTGCCTTGTCAAAGATCTCCCCACGTATTGACCGTATTATTAGCCAGCAGCAGACCTCACATTGAGCTAGAAATGTCCACTGAGTGAACGAGTGCTTATTTTCTGTATTTATTTATATTTTTTGAGAAATGGTAACTTGGTGATCCTTTTCTGTATTTAAAAAAAATACATGATTTTCTGTTTTTGAGAAATGGTCAAACTTATCCAAATATGCTATTTTTATGGAGAACAGTGCAGCTGCAACAGATAGCACTTTAGTGATCCTTTTCTGTATTTAAAAAAAAATACGTGATTTTCAGTTTTTGAGAAACTGGTCACAAATATGCAATTTTTATGGAAAAGTGTGCAGCTGCAACAGATAGTACTTTAGTGATAATTTTCTGTAATTTTATTTAAAGAAATATGCTATTTGATTTACTACTACAAACAGTGTAATGTCAACAGTACTAAGCCATTTATACCTGAAACACCTGTTAATAATGCATTATATAGCCTGCATATACACACAAATGTGTTTCCCGGTTTCTTAAATAAACATTATTTTGAAAGCAAGCACTTTTGTCATCATTGTAGCAAAAAAGACAGGACCGGAAAAGTCTTTATCGTATGTAGGGGTGCCCTGGAATATTTTATTGAATACAGGGGTGCCTTGGCAGCAGAAAGGTTGAGAACCCCTGGTCTAGTGTGTAAATACTGACCCGTTCATCCAACCATGTTTAAACAGCACAGCAGCGCCCTCTGTTGGTCTGACCGGTGCCTCTCACCTCTACCTTACAGCTCGTCCTCGTAACTCCTGCTAATGTTATTATATCATTTCATCTTAATATCAGGCATTTAGTAATTATTATAATCATTCAAGTTATGGATCCACCAAGACGATACTGGTGTTGGATATTGATCTGCAAACTAAAATCCATACAAGGAGCCATGTGTAACATTTAGTAAATCGAAGCAAAACTACTTATTTTTCTGTCTGTTTCGCACATAAGAGGAATATTAGACATCTCTAATAGGGGGAAAATATCATATCCCAAATAACTTTATATTTTTGTCCAGCGACCCTAAAATAGCAGTATTAAGTGTTTCCTGTTGACATCAGATTGGTTCCTGGTGTTCGCTGAAATCATGTGATCCGCTCGGTCCTCACCTGGTGTTCGCTGAGATCATGTGATCCACTCGGTCCTCACCTGGTGTTCGCTGAGATCATGTGATCCACTCTGTCCTCACCTGGTGTTCGCTGAGATCATGTGATCCACTCGGTCCTCACCTGGTGTTCGCTGAGATAGTAGTTGGTAGTTTATCACTGGTATTTACCACTTGGTAGTTTATCATGAATGGTCCGGTCAATGGTCTCTAACTACACACCCTCAAGACCCCTACGCTCTGCATCTTCTGGCCGCCTCAGACCTACTCCTATCCAAGCTCCGGGAGGGTCATCAAAGAGAAGTCGCCTATTCTCAGTCCTTGCCCCACAATGGTGGAATGAACTACCCACCCCAGTTAGGACAGCCGAAACACGTCCAATCTTTCGCCGTCGACTAAAGACGCACTTCTTCAACCATTATCTGAAAAAAAAAAAAAAAAAAAAAAAAATCTAACCCTAACTAACCATACTGTCATGCACTTGTCCTAATAAACTAACCTACACTGTAGCACTCAACACTTCGGTGAACATTGTTACTCAGCTGATAGAGTTGTGCCCTTCCTGATGGCTTGTCGTACAGAACTTGTAAGTCGCTTTGGATAAAAGCGTCAGCTAAATGACTAAATGTAAAATGTAAATGTTATCACTGGTATTTACCACTTGGTAGTTTATCACTTGTATTTACCACTTGGTAGTTTATCACTGGTATTTACCACTTGGTAGTTTATCACTGGTATTTACCACTTGGTAGTTTATCACTGGTATTTACCACTTGGTTAGTTTATCACTGGTATTTACCACTTGGTAGTTTATCACTGGTATTTACCACTTGGTAGTTTATCACTGGTATTTATCACTTGGTTAGTTTATCACTGGTATTTACCACTTGGTAGTTTATTACTGGTATTTACCACTTGGTAGTTTATCACTGGTATTTACCACTTGGTAGTTTATCACTGGTATTTACCACTTGGTAGTTTATCACTGGTATTTACCACTTGGTAGTTTATCACTGGTATTTACCACTTGATAGTTTATCACTGGTATTTACCACTTGGTACTGTACTCTTATAGCCACCGTTCTATAAAAATCATCCTGAGAAGGAAGGGTCTAAAGAAAGAGAGAGGGATGGAGAGAGAGAAGGCGGAGGAGGGAGACGATGGAGAGAGAGGGAGGAGAAAAGGTGAGGGGGGAGAGAGGAAAGGGAGAGAAGGAGACAGAGGAGGAAGAGAGAGAGGATGGAAAGAAAGGAGGGAGTGGGAGGAGGGAGATATGAAAGAGAGAGAGAGGGAGGAGGGGAGGAGATTGATGGTTGAAAGGGGAGGCGAGAGAGCGGAGGGAGAATGAATGAGGAGGAGAGGAGAGAGGGACAATAGAGGGGGGGGGGGTGAATGAGAATGGAGGCTGATGGAAACAATGGAAAGATGGAGAGATAGAGAGAGAAAGAGATGTTGATAGTGAAGAGAGAATGCACTATTAATCCATGAATGCTGTTCTATGAGGTGTCTCACATCCAGAACCACTGTAATACTGTTGCCATGTGAACTCTTCAATACAGTATAACATATCTTTCTCTTCTCATTCATTCTCGAGGGGTAGATGTTGGCTTGGGGAAGGACAGGTGGCACTGGGTTTGTGTGCAGGTGTAGCCCAGTTACCCCCTCCCCGCCGGGGCTGTGGACGGCTGTCTGTCATACTGTCTCATACCTCCTTGGTCTAATTCTGTGTAGAAAAGCAATAACGAATACAAATGTTACAACGATTCATACTCAGTTATAGATATAGATGTAATCATCAATAGATGTAGATAGATTATATAGATATAGATAGAGTAGATAGATTAGATATAGATGGATATAAATGTGTCTATATTGTACCTTTTGTGTGTTGTTGATGTTGTTAATTGCTTGTCATGGTTTTGTATCATATTATCAAACAAATTACATTTCTTGGAATCCAACAAAGGAGTAGAGTTGGATTCGTTACAGTTCAAATTTCAAGTTTGTTTGTCACGTACGACAAGCACGGATCAATCTGCAATATGATGTCATCATCATTCAGATCATATAGATGACTTGGGCTTCATGTGTGTGTGTGTATGTGTGTGCGTGCATGCGTGTGTGTGTGTGTATCACAATTTGTGTGCATTGTTCTCATACAACATACATGTTTCTCATCATGTACATGCATATTTGGTGTGTGTGTGTGTGTGTGTGTGTGCATGTGTATGTGTGTGTGTGTGTGTGGTGTGTCTGTGTGTGTGTGTGTGTGTGTGTGTGTGTGTGTGCGCGCGCGCGCATGCTTCCGGGAGCCGTGTGCAGCACTGCCAGTGTGGTTTCTGCCACGTTGGAGCATATGGCGGCGGCAGACTGCTGTTACCATGGCAACACTGTTTGCAGTCGGATGAGGTGTGTCTTCTACAAGCTGACCTGAGATCAGCACTAATCACCTCACTGGGGCAGCCACACACACTCACAGGTGTACAATACTACTATTATATATATATATATATATATATATATATATATATATATATATATATATATATATATATATATATATATAAATAAATGTGTGAATGTTTTTGAATACCATTTGTTTCCTAAGCGCTTAGCTTCACGTTAGCTTCACGCTAGCACATACTACGACAGGAAATACAGTTGGGCCCATTTAGAATGTGTATGTCGTCGAGTTTGACAGCTTGTTATGCTTGTAACTTATAAAGAGAACATGTGGTCGTAGTCATACCTCAGTACTGTCAGTGCTCCTTCTCTCTGGAGTGTCTGTCTCTCTGAGGCCCGGTCTGACCCCTGCTGACCTCTCCTGCTGACCGGGTCTACATGGATCTGGACCGCAGGCAGCCAGACGGATCCCCACTGAGACCCACCGGGTCCACAGAAACACTACGGAGCAGGTCTCCTTCATATCATTCATGATGTCACTGAAACACAGCTGGCTTCAGATACAGGTTATCATCACTGACACAGCTGTGTTCAGATACAGGGTATCATCACTGAAACAGAGAGTGGAGTTGTGAGGTAGAGCCTGACGAGACAGACATGTTCCTGGAGAGTTCATAGACCTTTTCAAACGTGACACAACATACACATTCTAAATGGACCCCATTGTGGCGTTTGTTAATATCAGTAAGCGTGGGTCCGAGCTGTTGCCCTGGCGATGCAATTCCACTGAAAAGGGTCTGTAGTGAATAGAGAGAGAGAGAGAGAGAGAGGTATCTGTAAAGCATTCCCGGTAACTGGAGAAAGGTATTCCCGTAACCTATGGGTAACCGAGAATACCTTTAGGTACCAGGAATACCATGCCTAGGTATTCTTGGTTACCTAAATAGGTATTCCCGTAACCTGATAGGTATTCACGGTAACTTTAGATATTGATATGTATTCCGGTGACTTGTGAAAAGGAGAGGTTACCAGGAATACTATTACCATATAGGTATTCACGGTAACTTATATGTATTCCGGTAATTAATTAATTGAAGCTAACACATCATGGAGGCCCAGGCCGTTAGCTACAAGCTACAAGCTAACAACACATCATGGAGGCCCAGGCCGTTAACTACAGGCTACAAGCTAACAACACAACATGGAGGCCCAGGCCGTTAGCTACAAGCTAACACATTAATTAAATGTATTAATATTATCAGGGGTAGGCTAGCATATATAATAGAATGGTGGCATGGTGGTGTAGACTGACTAGGGGCATGGTGGTGGTGTAGACTGACTAGGAGCATGGTGGTGGTGTAGACTGACTAGGGGCATGGTGGTGGTGTAGACTGACTAGGGGCATGGTGGTGGTGTAGACTGACTAGGGGCATGGTGGTGGTGTAGACTGACTAGGGGCATGGTGGTGGTGTATACTGACTAGGAGCATGGTGGTGGTGTAGACTGACTAGGGGCATGGTGGTGGTGTAGACTGACTAGGGGCATGGTGGTGGTGTAGACTGACTAGGGGCATGGTGGTGGTGTAGACTGACTAGGGGCAGGTTGGTGTAGACTGACTAGGGGCATGGTGGTGTAGACTGACTAGGGGCATGGTGGTGGTGTAGACTGACTAGGGGCAGGTTGGTGTAGACTGACTAGGGGCATGGTGGTGTAGACTGACTAGGGGCATGGTGGTGTAGACTGACTAGGGGCAGGTTGGTGTAGACTGACTAGGGGCATGGTGGTGTAGACTGACTAGAAGCATGGTGGTGGTGTAGACTGACTAGGGGCATGGTGGTGGTGTAGACTGACTAGGCGCAGGTTGGTGTAGACTGACTAGGGGCATGGTGGTGTAGACTGACTAGGGGCATGGTGGTGGTGTAGACTGACTAGGGGCATGGTGGTGGTGTAGACTGACTAGGCGCAGGTTGGTGTAGACTGACTAGGGGCATGGTGGTGGTGTAGACTGACTAGGCGCAGGTTGGTGTAGACTGACTAGGGGCATGGTGGTGGTGTAGACTGACTAGGGGCATGGTGGTGTAGACTGACTAGGGGCATGGTGGTGGTGTAGACTGACTAGGGGCAGGTTGGTGTAGACTGACTAGGGGCAGGTTGGTGTAGACTGACTAGGGGCAGGTTGGTGGTGTAGACTGACTAGGCGCAGGTTGGTGTAGACTGACTAGGGGCATGGTGGTGGTGTAGACTGACTAGGGGCATGGTGGTGTAGACTGACTAGGGGCATGGTGGTGGTGTAGACTGACTAGGGGCATGGTGGTGTAGACTGACTAGGGGCAGGTTGGTGTAGACTGACTAGGGGCATGGTGGTGGTGTAGACTGACTAGGGGCATGGTGGTGTAGACTGACTAGGGGCATGGTGGTGTAGACTGACTAGGGGCATGGTGGTGGTGTAGACTGACTAGGGGCATGGTGGTGTAGACTGACTAGGGGCATGGTGGTGGTGTAGACTGACTAGGGGCATGGTGGTGGTGTAGACTGACTAGGGGCATGGTGGTGGTGTATACTGACTATGGGCATGGTGGTGGTGTAGACTGACTAGGGGCATGGTGGTGTAGACTGACTAGGGGCATGGTGGTGAACCCTAACTCAGGTGACCAGGAATACCTGTTTTTTCCAAAATTCTGTTCAAATGCCATCTTGGAATAACAAAACAACGATTGTGTGCAGACAATTGAAAATGTTGGGTTCCTTTCCACTTTCTTGAATATAGAAACAATTTAAATACTTGTTCTAGAACTGTATTTTTTGCACTTGTTTGTTAAGTTACTGGGAATACCCTTTCCTTGTTTTTGCTAATTTTAACAGACAAAACAACAACAACACATTCTAGTAATTCTGGTTTACACCTAACCCTTATTATTGCTGTTATGATTTCCAAAAATAAAATCTCACCAAACTTTAGTAAAATAGGAGATTTAAGTGTTTATCTGGAATTGTGAGGATAGGTATTCGCGGTAACCTGGGATCAATATGTGAAACGTAATTATCTCCTAAAATAATTGGCCACAAAAGATGAAACTCATTTTGGTTGTTCATTGGGGTGCCAAGATCATGCCCAAAACATATCATGCATCTGCCATGAAAATTAAGCCTTTTATGTTTGTTATCAATTGAAGGCCATGAACTATGTTGACTCATATCCCATACCCGGATTTTTCCTTCAGATTCAGCTAAATTTTAATTCTCTTGAGATAACTCGGGAAGAACTATGGTATTATGTTACATGATGATGATATCCCTACAAAACAACCAAAACATTTTAATTCTCTCTTAAATTGGAGGATATAGTGAATTGGTATTCCCGGTAAGAGAGAGAGAGAGCGAGAGAGAGAGCGAGAGAGAGAGCGAGAGAGAGAGCGAGAGAGAGAGAGAGAGAGAGAGAGAGAGAGAGAGAGAGAGAGAGAGAGAGAGAGAGAGAGAGAGAGAGAGAGAGAGAGAGAGAGAGAGAGAGAGAGAGAGAGAGAGAGAGAGAGAGAGAGAGAGAGAGAGAGAGAGAGAGAGAGAGAGAGAGAGAAGTGGGTAGGGGTCTTTCTGCAGCCAGTCTGGTTACAATTGAGAGGAGAGCAGGATAGACAGGCGAGAGAGAGAGAGAGGGGAGGTAAAGAAGGTGGAGAGATAGAAGAAAGAAAATTCAACACTGGACCAGAAAGAGGAGGAGAGCAGAGAAGAGAAGAGGAGATGAGAAAATACAGAACAGGAGATAATATAGGAGAGAAGAGGGGAGATAAAGGAGAGGAAATAGAGAGGAGAGGAGACAGAATAGGAGAGGAGAGAGGAGAGGGGAGGAGACGAGAATAAAGAGAAAAGAGGAGAAGAGAGAGGAGAGGAGGTAGGGAGAGGAGAGAGATAGGGAGAGGAGAGTAGGAGATAGAGGAGGAGGTAGGGACAGGAGAGATATAGAGGAGGAGATAGAGGAGATAGGCAGAGGAGAGAGAGAGGAGAGAGAGGACAGGAGGAGATAGTTGAGGAGGTAGGGAAATGAGAGAGAGGAGAGGAGAGAGATAGATAGAGGAGGAGGTAGGGAGAGGAAAGAGGAGAGATATAGAGGAGGAGGTACGGAGAGGAGGTAGGGAGAGGAGAGAGGAGGAGGTAGGGAGAGGAGAGATATAGAGGAGGAGATAGAGAGGAGAGAGAGAGAGAGAGAGAGAGAGGAGAGGAGAGGAGAGAGATAGAGGAGGAGGTAGGGAGAGGAGAGAGGAGAGATATAGAGGAGGAGGTACGGAGAGGAGGTAGGGAGAGGAGAGGGAGCTAGCGGTCATGGCGGTGAGTGTGTGGGGGGCTCTCTCCCCACTGCAGTGGGCTCGCTGGGGCTGGGACAGTCTGCGGGGTGGGGCGGGGGACAGCGACGGGGACAGCCCAGGATCAGACCCCGCTCTGGGGCTCGTTCAGCGCCTCTCCTGGGTGTCGCGCTACGACAGCATGATCACAGGAGAGACCTGCAGGTGAGAGACCAGCGGCTGACAGCCTTTGCAACACTTCAAATTACATAATATAACATAAGATATTCCTTTATTGATCCCCTTGGGGGAAATTCTGGAAAAAATGTATACCGCATCTCATATACAGTATATATCATAATATATATATCTTAATTTTTTTTCTAAACCATTCTGTGCTGAAAGAAAGTGTGCTTCATTATGCACATTATGCATAATTATTAAATCAGTTAAACTAACTGTTTTATGTAAATTTTTCTTTTCTGATACAAAAACCTTTGATTGACTTCATTGATTGTAAAAAATATCGTTGAAATCGTTGGTAAATTAGAGCTGTCGATGATTGATTTGACCGACCGTAACAATACAGAGAGAGCTCAGTGGCCAGTAGGTATCGTTCCTCAGTCAGGACTCGATGTGTTGTTTAGTGTGTGGTACTGTGTGTGTTGTTTAGTGTGTGGTACTGTGTGTGTTGTTTAGTGTGTGGTACTGTGTGTGTTGTTTAGTGTGTGGTACTGTGTGTGTTGTTTAGTGTGGAGGTACTGTGTGTGTGTTGTTTAGTGTGTGGTACTGTGTGTGTGTTGTTTAGTGTGTGGTACTGTGTGTGTGTTGTTTAGTGTGTGGTACTGTGTGTGTTGTTTAGTGTGTGGTACTGTGTGTGTTGTTTAGTGTGTGGTACTGTGTGTGTTGTTTAGTGTGTGGTACTGTGTGTGTTGTTTAGTGTGTGGTACTGTGTGTGTTGTTTAGTGTGTGGTACTGTGTGTGTTGTTTAGTGTGTGGTACTGTGTGTGTTGTTTAGTGTGTGGTACTGTGTGTGTTGTTTAGTGTGTGGTACTGTGTGTGTGTTGTTTAGTGTGTGGTACTGTGTGTGTGTTGTTTAGTGTGTGGTACTGTGTGTGTGTTGTTTAGTGTGTGGTACTGTGTGTGTTGTTTAGTGTGTGGTACTGTGTGTGTTGTTTAGTGTGTGGTACTGTGTGTGTTGTTTAGTGTGTGGTACTGTGTGTGTTGTTTAGTGTGTGGTACTGTGTGTGTTGTTTAGTGTGTGGTACTGTGTGTGTTGTTTAGTGTGTGGTACTGTGTGTGTTGTTTAGTGTGTGGTACTGTGTGTGTTGTTTAGTGTGTGGTACTGTGTGTGTTGTTTAGTGTGTGGTACTGTGTGTGTGTTGTTTAGTGTGTGGTACTGTGTGTGTGTTGTTTAGTGTGTGGTACTGTGTGTGTGTTGTTTAGTGTGTGGTACTGTGTGTGTTGTTTAGTGTGTGGTACTGTGTGTGTTGTTTAGTGTGTGGTACTGTGTGTGTTGTTTAGTGTGTGGTACTGTGTGTGTTGTTTAGTGTGTGGTACTGTGTGTGTTGTTTAGTGTGTGGTACTGTGTGTGTGTGTGTGTGTGTGTGTGTGTGTGTGTGTGTGTGTGTGTGTGTGTGTGTGTGTGTGTGTGTGTGTGTGTGTGTGTGTGTGTGTGTGTGTGTGTGTGTTGTTTAGTGTGTGGTACTGCGTGTGTGTTGTTTAGTTTGGTGGTACTGTGTGTGTGTGTGTGTGTGTGTGTGTGTGTGTGTGTGTTGTTTAGTGTGGTGGTACTATGTGTGTGTGTGTGTGTGTGTGTGCGTGTGTGTGTGTGTGTGTTGTTTAGTGTGGAGGTACTGTGTGTGTGTTGTTTAGTGTGTGGTACTGTGAGAGTGTTGTTTAGTGTGTGGTACTGTGTGTGTGTGTGGTTTAGTGTGTGGTACTGTGTGTGTGTGTGTGTGGTTTAGTGCGGTGGTACTAACTGTGTGTGTTTAGTGTGTGGTACTGTGTGTGTGTGTGTGTGTGTTTAGTGTGTGGTACCGTGTGTGTGTTTAGTGTGTGTGTGTGTTTAGTGTGTGGTACCGTGTGTGTGTTTAGTGTGTGGTACTGTGTGTGACGTGTGTGTGTGTGGTACTGGGCTGTTGAATGTTAATGTGTGTGTGTTATTGTAGGGGCAACAGTGGCTCGGGAGGTAGAGCAGTCGTCTGGTAATCCGGAGGTTCCCTTTTCGATTCCCGCTCCTCCCGGGCAAAGGTTCCTTGAGCAAGACACTTAACCCTTAACTGCTCCCGATGAGCAGGTTGGCACCTTGCATGGTCGCCTCTGCCGTCGGTGTGTGAATGTGTGAGTGAATGGGTCAAATGTGAGGAACAAACTATTGTAAAGCGCTTTGGATAAAAGCTGTTATATAAATGCACCATTTGCCATTTATTGTTATTGGTAGTATTCTCATGACTTGTATTGGTAGTATTCTCATGACTTGTATTGGTAGTATTCTCATGACTTGTATTGGTAGTATTCTCATGACTTGTATTGGTAGTATTCTCATGACTTGTATTGGTAGTATTCTCATGACTTGTATTGCCATACAATGTGAAGTCACAGCTCATTGGCCACAGTTTAATGATGATGAATGATACTCACCTGCTGTTTGATTGAAACCACCTGCAGTTTGCGACCAAGATGTCTGCGATCGAATACTATAAATATGTATGTATGTTTTATGCATGGTGGTACTGGGTGGTCAGAGGATGGTATATGGTGGGAGGTAGGTGTGTGATGGGATGTGTGGGTCTGTACTGTGTGTGTGCGTGTGTGTGTGTGCGTGTGTTGTGTGTGTGTGTGTGTGTGTGCGTGTGTGTGTGTACAGTATACATGTGTAGTAATCAGTAATTGCCCTCTATATATACGTTAAATTATATAATTATATGTCATATGACTTGACCTAGGGTGGTATGTGTGTGTTTGTCTACAGTATGTTAGTGTTTGTGTGTTAATAGTATATTCCTACAGTGTGTTAGTGTGTGTGTTAATAGTATATTACTACTACAGTATGTCAGTGTGTTTGTGTGTTAATAGTATATTAATAGTATATTTCTACAGTATGTTAGTGTGTTTGTGTGTTAATAGTATATTTCTACAGTATGTTAGTGTGTTTGTGTGTGTTAATACTATCTTTCTACAGTATGTTAGTGTGTTTGTGTGTCTTTCTACAGTATGTTAGTGTGTTTGTGTGTCTTTCTACAGTATGTTAGTGTGTTTGTGTCATGTTTGAAAGGGTCTATAGATGACTACATCGGTTTCTCTCTGACAAAGCTTTCAGAATCGCCAGTAGCGCCAGTAAGATTCCACAGAGAACGGAACGGCCTTGTGAAACGTGGTGGTGATGTCATCCTGTGTGATGTCATCCTGTGTGATGTGGGAGTTCATGATCTCTTTTGGACTTGGATGTTCGAGGGGATTAATACCTTTAAAAGTACCAATACCATTCAAATGGAACATGGTTTGTGTGTGTGTGTGTGTGTGTGTGTGTGTGTGTGTGTGTGTGTGTGTGTGTGTGTGCGTGTGTGTGTGTGTTTTCTCTTCCTATTCTAGTAGTGTGACACCAGGCGCCCCCTGGTGGTGTAACCTGATCATGTCCACATATTATGGAGTTTCTCAGAACCCTGGAAAAGAACTGTACATGTGATTTACTCAAGACATTAACACTGAATACACTCATCATCTTCATTTTTGGTGGTACCTAATGGGGTCCCGTTGTGCATCTGAACTGATGGAAGTATTGATGAAGTCATGCTTCTCCTCACTGTCCTGGTGACTGACTGACTGACTGACTGACTGACTGACTGACTGACTGACTGACTGACTGACTGACTGATTTACTGACTGGCTCTCTGTCTGTGTCTCTGCTGTAGGAGCTCAGATTCTGATGGAGCGTTCGCGACTCCAGAGTCGACCACTCCAGTGAAAGCTGCCTCCCCTACCGAGCCTCTAGACCCCAGCACCCAACACCCTGACCCAGGTAAGATAACCTCCATACAGCACCCTGACCCAGGTAAGATAACCTCCATACAGCACCCTGACCCAGGTAAGATAACCTCCATACAGCACCCTGACCCAGGTAAGATAACCTCCATACAGCACCCTGACCCAGGTAAGATAACCTCCATACAGCACCCTGACCCAGGTAAGATAACCTCCATACAGCACCCTGACCCAGGTAAGATACAGTTTACTCTCATGACTATAGGCATAGATTTGGGGGGGGGGGGACATGTCCCCCTCAATATTGAGAAGATGTCAATTTGGCCCCCTCAAAAAATATAGCTCATATTTTATAATATGAAAGACAACCCCCTCCTTAACACTTTCTGTGCCAGCAGGGGGTGCCTGAAATAGGTGCTTGAGTGCCAACGCTTTAGTCAATGGAGGGCGATCATATTTGCGAACGCATAAACTCTTAAATTATGGCTATGTGTCTAATACGCCTGTCGCTTGTCAATGACTTGTGTGCAGTCAACATTGTCGACACGGATTGTTTTTTAATCGGTAAATTTCCGTTTTATACCATTTATTTTTAAACGCTAGTTTTTTGAAACTTTCAAAAAAGAAAAAAAATATTCTGCAGGAATCGCGCTTTACTGGAATACACAAAACACGTTGTAATTTTTTTTCTGCCTATTTTTGAATAGTTTTAAAATAAACGCTAGATTATCGATAGTATATGTGTACGTATGCACGCTGGTGCCGCAAGCTGTAAATTGATTCTCTTATTTCGTGATCACTCGCACAGTCAAAACAGCCATATCACATATAGGGGGAAAGCTTATATCTCCGTGAAAAAAGGTCTGATTATCCTAATACTGGTAAAATAGATTCCTTACCTGAGATCAGATGGTATCCAAATGGATTATTCCAATTCCTGATCGACCATTCCAAAAATCGATCCTTTTATTGATCCCACGCGTATACTGTAAAACAGCGTATAGACGCTGTGCTGAGGGTCCATCATGAAGCTGATCGGCCCCGGTTACATGCGTGAGAAGTAAAATGTGGAGTCCGGGTTTTTTTTCCCCATGCATTTTCATTGAGTCCAATCCAAAAGGGTGAATTACCATCTGGGAGACGATAGGGGGCGCTTTTTTCACATCTGAGCGCCTGGGGTGGCTGATTTACCAACGGTAGACTCGGTTGATGAAATATGAATTCAGATCGCTAATAAAAAAAAATTGAAAAAAAAAAATTCTCGTGATGGGCATTCAACCCGCGTGGGGGTAAACCCGAGAAAACTCGGGTTGGGCAATCAAAGTGTTAAGAGTAGTGTGGACATAGGGTTGTTTTAAATTATTATTTTATTTAAAATTTGTGGGGCGGCGTGGCTCAGGGGTAGAGCGGGTAGTCCAATGATCGAAGGGTTGGTGGTTCGAATCCCAAGCCCATGTCCATCCCACTGCTGTTGTGTCCTTGGGCAAGACACTTAACCTACTTGCCTCGTATGAATGTGTATGCATGCTATAGAAGCGGGCTGAAAACTCGATTATCTTATTTCCTGATCAGCACACACACACTCACAGCCACACACACACATATGGGGCACGCTGATATATAGCTGAAAATAGCTCTGATTATCCCAAGATTGGTAAAATAGATTCCTTACCTCAGATCAGATGTTCTCCAAAAAGATTATTCCAATTCCTGATCGCCATTCCAAATATCGATGGCGTTTATTGATCAACGCTGGGTGGTCGAAAGACATATTCCACGCTGTTCTGATGGTTGGCAATGAATGGGATCGGCTCGGATTACATGCCTGACAAGTAAAATGTGGAATCCGGACAATTATTTCCCCATCCATTTCATTCAGTCCAATCCAATGGGGTGCAATACCATCCGGAGAGACGATAGGGGGCGGTATTTTCCCTGTTCGAGCTCAGACAGATCCCCACTGGTAATGTGAGGCTAGATTGATGAAAAATGAATGGGAATCGATAATAAAAAAAAATAACGATTAAAAATGAGATTTCTCGTCGGTTGGCACTCAACGCATGGCATGAACTAACGAGATTTCTCGTGGCTGGCACTCAAAGTGTTAAAATGGGTATAAAAAACAAGGGGGTCAAAACATTGATATATCCTTCGTATGTATCTATATATTACCTAACAATTTCAGACAGACACCCCTACAGGACCATACCATCAGTCAGACACCCCTGCAGGACCGTACCATCAGAAAGACACGCCTACAGGACCGTACCATCAGACAGACACCCCTACAGGACCGTACCATCAGACAGACACCCCTACATACGTTCCTCTCATAAAAGTTCACCAGAATGCAGGAAGTGTTTTGACGCTCCAGATTTCCCAGGGGAGGAGCTTAAAGTGCTGAAACCAAACCTACGATGCTCACGACAGCATTATGCTAAGATGCACACAAAGAGCAAAACTAGGGATTATGGGAAATAATGTTACCGTCTTCTCCAGAGTCAGACAAGATGGATACCAATTTCCTCTGTGCGTTCAGTAGAAAGCTATCTCAGCTTAGCACAAATAAACGGAAGTGGATACGGACCGCTAGCTTAGCTTAAAACTCCTGCTGAGGTGTAACTCCAGCTAGCTGGTCCGTATCCGCTTCCATTCATTGTGCTAAGCTAGGCTAACTTGCAGCCAGATAGCTTTCTACTGAACGCACAGAGAGGAAACTGGTATCTATCTTCTTGTCCCAACTCTGGAGAAGACGGTAAGCACATTTCCCATAATGTTGGCGTGTTCTTGAACCACATATGCATGGGGCAAAAATGGGGCTAGTTTTGCATAACACGCCTAGTTCCAGTTCCAGCTGAGAGATAGGAGCTGGAAAACATAACGGTTCCATAGCCTGAAGTCTTATCTACAGTACAGGTCCAAAGTTTATAACAATCCCATGGAAAATTTGTGTTTTACAAAGGTTTTGTAATATGTCTACCGCCGTTAATTCTGCATGATTATCCAAAATGGCCATCCGCTTCCATTGATTCCTAGGCTCAAGTCAAAACAAAATAATTCCCAGGCTTTTTCTACCCCTTTCTCGTTCAGCCCTCACATCGTATAGCGTTGGCTCCAGAATTTCATTGGCTACAAAGGTGGTCAATCATTTTCGCAATCAATGGTGACTGGTCCTTGTCAAATGACGCTCGTCGGATGTTTAGTCTTTTAACTCGAGACTGGAAGCACATAATAGGTCGAGTAGGGTGACGATCGAAAGGCGGCAAATTCAATTTTCCAACAATGTATTGGTTGATCGGCAAAAGCGCAGCCCGGAGCCTACAGATGAGGGCAAAGTGCTGCGACATGCGCTTGCGCGCGCGACGACCCGCCATCGGGCCCTCCGATGCTTAAGTGGTTTTAAGAATGCCTCACCTACTCGATGATCACTGACATGGAAATATATATAAATATATTGACAAATCTTACAAATGTAAGGCTATTCTTAGTTTTTGTTGTTGTTTTTCTCATTTGAGGAACAACACAAGGTAACTTTTAGGGTGTAATTAATAAAAAAATAAATCCCATTCTTTCTTTGTACATTGTATTACTACTGCACTTTACTCTGGTTGAATGCCAAACCTATTTTTGTTGTATTGTACTTGTGCTGTATGATGACAATAAATTAGAATCTAATCTAATGCTGTTCTGTGTCTCTGTAGGTTTTGGTTCTAGTTCAGCAGCAGACGTCTCAGATGGTGCTTGTGTCTCTGAGTCGTCCTCCGCCCGCCCGCCCAGCCGCTCTCTGTCCATTGTCTTCGATGAGGACAAGCCCATCGCCGCCAGGGGCAGCTACGACATCGACACTCTGACCCGCTCCCTGAGCCTGCAGGGGGGGGAGCTAGACGGCTCCAGTCCCTCGGACGGATCCGCCGCCGGGGACGTCCGTAAGCACGCCGACTCCTTCAGCGTGGGCACGGAGAGCGCCCCGGGGACTCTCCGCAGGGCCAAGAAGGTCAGGGGCCCCGGGTCCCTGAAGAAGAAGCCTCTACAGAGGCAGAGCTCCAACCCAGAGAGCCCACGGCCCGCCTCGTCCGGCACCACCCCGGAGCTGAGGAGGAAGGCCACGCCCCGGACGGCCAGCCCGCTCCAGGCACGGGAGGAGCCAGAGGCAGGCTCAGCCACCCCCAGCAGGACCAGGAAGACCGGCTCGGAGACTCCTCCTCCTCTCCCCGAGGAGACCAATCACACCGGTCCAAAGGTTTTGCCGCTGTTCCAGGAGGAGACCCCTCTCCCTGCGCCCAGAGACTCCCCCGTCCCGCCCAGCGGTGCCTACAAGTGGGACCCCGACAACTTTGATGACCTTGACCCTTTCAACACCGGAGGGAGCAAAATCGCCAACTCCCCCGAGCCGGGAAGGAGAGCGCCTGTGTGCTCCACCCCCCCACGCAGCCCTCCTGTCCCTGCTGCCAAGCCGGCTCCCCGGGACCTAGATCCCTCCCCCGCCCACGGCCCCGCCCCCGGAGAACAGGCCACGCCCGCTCCACATCAGTCGGTGAGGCTGGAGTTCGACTACTCCGAGGAGAGCAGTGAGACGCCACCCCAGGCCCCTCCCCCTCCCAAGAAGCTGGGTAAGAAGCCTGGGGCCAGGATGCCTCTGAGGAAGCCCAAGCTGAGGAAGGCCCCCGCGGCCCCGACGCTGGACAACAACCCAGAGGAGGACGTCCCCAAAGTGTCCTACGACTTCAACACGGACAAATGGGACAACCCCACCTTTAACCCTTTCTCCGCCAAGAAGGGAATCCCCAACTCCCCCGAACTGTCCGGACCCTCTTATAGCTTCGACTCGAACAACTTTGACGACTCGGACCCGTTCAAGTCGTCCAATAAGATGGCCTGCTCCCCTCCCAAGGCCTCGGCCTTGTTCGACGCGCCGGCCAATGGCAGTGACATTGAGAACGACAACATCGGCGAGCTGGGAGACCACAACCAGAACAAACCGGCCAAGAAGAAGAAGACGCCCATCAAATCGTAAGTTTGGCCGTGATGACAATGCTGTTACTATAATACCTCTGTAGCATTATTCATAAAGAGTAGATCTTATATGGTAAACTATTCTGTTACTATAATACCTCTGTAGCATTATTCATAAAGAGTAGATCTTATATGATAAACTAGTTACTATAATACCTCTATATAACACATCATCTACAGTAGAGTAGCTCCTATATGATAAACTAGTCTGTTACTATAATACCTCTATATAACACATCATCTACAGTAGAGTAGCTCCTATATGATAAACTAGTTACTATAATACCTCTATATAACACATCATCTACAGTAGAGTAGCTCCTATATGATAAACTAGTCTGTTACTATAATACCTCTATATAACACATCATCTACAGTAGAGTAGCTCTGACCTATATGATAAACTAGTTACTATAATACCTCTATATAACACATCATCTACAGTAGAGTAGCTCCTATATGATAAACTAGTCTGTTACTATAGTACCTCTTTTCTTATGTCATATAGACATTATGAAATAGTTCCTATCCTGACTATGATAAATACTAATATGAATGCTGGGATTTGCAGATTAGCCAAGTCACTGATGCAAGTAAACATCTCATCCATGTTTACTGGTGGTGATTTGTGGGCTATATAAATTATGTTTACTGATGTAAGATAAAGATAAGAAGACTAGTATTCTCTCTAGGGGGGGATTACATGTGTACAGACATATTGGTGATTGGTGATATTAGTTAGTATTCAGAATACTAATGGGATATTAGTTAGTATGTAGAATACTAACAATGTGGTATTAGTTAGTATGTAGAATACTAACAATGTAGTATTAGTTAGTATGTAGAATACTAACAATGTGGTATTAGTTAGTATTTATAATGCTAATTTAATATTAGTTAGTATTCAGAATACTAATGCAATACTAAAGTTATATTAGTTAGTATTTAGAATACTAATGTAATACCAATGTAATGTTAGTTAGTATTCAGAATACTAAAGTGATATTAGTTAGTATTCAGAATACTATTATGATATTAGTTAGTATTCAGAATTTCAGAATACTAATGTGATATTAGTTGGTATTCAGAAGACTAATGTGATATTAGTTAGTATTTATGTAATATTAGTTAGTATTCAGAATACTAATGTGATATTAGTTAGTATTCAGAATACTAATGTGATACTAGTTAGTATTCAGAATACTAATGTGATATTAGTTAGTATTCAGAATACTAATGTGATACTATTTAGTATTCAGAATACTAATGTGATATTAGTTAGTATTCAGAATACTAATGTGATATTAGTTAGTATTCGGAATGTTATTGTGCATGTAAATATACTGACCCAACAGGCCGGTGTGTGTTGGTGTCTAGTCCACGGTGTGTATTGTCCCAGTGTCCTCTGTCTGTCTGTCTCTCTGTCACCTGTGTCTGTGTGTCGTGTGTCTCAGGCGCTCCAGCGGTGTGTTCTCTCTGTGTTGTCTGTTGTAAGTACAGGGTCCTAACCACTCACCCATCAGCCCTCTCTGACCAACACAAGTCAGACCTGGGTCAAATCACGTGTGAAAATCATTCAGTGTTTGTTTTAACCGGGTTGGCAAACACATGGGTGGGGCTTAGCCCACATGGGCTTTACTTTTAAATAGTCTGATCTGTACTTTCTGAAACCGAACCGGGGCAAATCCCGCCCGTCCGGTATTCAAAGCAGGTTAAAACAAACGCTCATAATTATTCGTAAGTGCTATTTGACCACGATCTGACAGCAGCATGTTGCCTCGTCACGCCCGGCCCCTCCCTCTTCCTATTAACAGAGACATCACTTATACCACCATTTCAACCAATCACAGAACTTCTACTTGCTCAGCCCCACCCATCTACTCCAGTGTCGGGACCAGAGGATCAGACATACCTTTAGTTTATGTTTTGCTGGTCAGCGGTAGGACGAGGCTTTAGGACACAGAGATAGACAGTGTTTACAGTGAGTAACGGAGTGGATTTGAACCTGGGACCATAGGATCCACAGGCAGCCGCACTAACTAGCTGAGCTACACGGGTCCGACCTGTTTGACTGTGACCGACTCCGCAGTAGTTTACTCTACCCGAGAAGTGCATCCTTGCACGTCCTTTCATTGACGCACACACTTTCCCAGGGTTAAGGCACTGAGATCGCACCCCCATTGCTACGTGGACCAGGATACTGATTCACAGGGCAGTGAGATCCCACTGCTGCCACCAATGTAAATGTGATTGATGGATGTAATTGATGGATGTAATTGATGGCCGCACTAACCAGCTGCGCTAAAGGGTCAGACCCGTTCGATTAGCCGGTTAGTGTGGCCGCCTGTGGATCCTATGGTGGAATCGAACCGAGAGCTGGAATGGAACCGGGAACTGGAATCGAACTGAGAACCTTCAGATTACCAGACGACCGCTCTACCTACTGAGCCACTGTCCCCCCGTGGCGAGGCAGTATAAACATCAAGGTGTATAACAACAAGTGCTTCCCAGGTGCTGCAGCCTGTGTGTCGTCCAGTGTGTGGATGTGCAGTCCAGCAGCGTGGCCCCCTGTGTGACGAGAGGAGGAGATAGAGTGAACGCACCTTTACACAAACCAACCAACCAGCCCACCAACCAACCCACCAACCAACTGACCAACCAACCAGCCCACCAACCAACCCACCAACCAACCCACCAACCAACTGACCAACCCACCAACCAACCAGCCCACCAACCAACCAGCCCACCAACCAACCCACCAACCAACCCACCAACCAACTGACCAACCAACCAACCCACCAACCAACCCACCAACCAACCAACCAACCCACCAACCAACCCACCAACCAACTGACCAACCCACCAACCAACCCACCAACCAACCAGCCCACCAACCAACCCACCAACCAACTGACCAACCAACCAACCCACCAACCAACCCACCAACCAACCAACCAACCCACCAACCAACCAACCAATCAACTAACCAACCCACCAACCAACCCACCAACCAACCAACCCACCCACCCACCAACCAACCAATCAACCAACCCACCAACCAATCAACCAACCCACCAACCAACCAGTCAACCAACCAACCAACCCACCAACCAACCAACCAACCAACCAACCAACCAACCAACCAACCAACCAACCAACCAATCAACCAACCTACCAACCAACCAACCAATCAACCAATCAACCAACCAACCAACCAATCAACTAACCAACCCACCAACCAACCCACCAACCAATCAACCAATCAACCAACCAACCAACCAACCCACCAACCAACCAACCCACCAACCAACCAACCAACCAACCAATCAACCAAGCCACCAACCAATCAACTAACCCACCAACCAACCAACCAACCAACCAATCAATAAACCAAGCCACCAACCAACCAGCCAACCAACCAACCAACCAACCAACCAACCAATCAATACACCAACCAACCAACCCACCCACCCACCCACCCACCCACCAACCAACTCACAGTAGTTAAAGCTGCATTTTACAAGCCCCTAATGACGAGGTTAAGTTCTGATCTCACTAGTAACCAACTCCTTGGCTGTCATGTAGACCAAGTGTTCTACAGCTGTACCAGCTGACCTGGGACCAGCATGTCGCTTTCTGGTCCCAGTTCCTAGGTTCTTCCTTCACACTACGCTTAGAAGTGCTCCAGTGCAGAAGGTCTGGCAGAACCCGTCAGCCTTTAGTAATAGAGGGGGGGGGGGGGGGGGGGGGTCATACGGGATGGTCTTTAACCAGTCACGTTATCTACGGGAAGGGGCTGAAGACAGTGCTGTTGATAAATAGTGCAGAAAGTGAGGAGAATTTAACCGTCGCACTGAAGAACCATATAAGTCAGTTTTGAAACTTTTTGGACAGACCGTGTATTTACAGTTGTGAAGTTATACTAAATCACTTGGAGTGTCAATGTGATATATCACCAGAAAGTACTCTACCTCTACTGTATTTAACCCTTTCACTGCCACACGACAGAAGGTTAACCCGTTACTATCACACAACCGACGGCGATGCTCCATCATTAGCATCATTAGCTCCGCGTCCGGTTGTGTGATAGTAAAGGGCTAACCTTCTGTATTGTCACAGTGAAAGGGTTAACCGGCTGTCGTGTGGCAGTGAAAGGGTTACCTATGAATGAACACAACACTCTAATTCACCGTCTTTAGATAATACAGTTTGTATACATTGTTCCTCTGAAAACTTAAAACAGATTCATATCGTCCTTCATTTGATCATCTCGATTATGATCAAGAGAGTTGGCCAATGGGAACCTTATACCTGCTAATAATCCCACAGACTATTATTGACCAGACTTGGATTTCTAGACATTGGCGACGATATGATACAGAACCATTATCATTATCCTCCCTTCTGTTAGATTTAGTCGTAATTAGCGTTGATTGTTATCAGCCTCCTCCATCTCCTCTCCCGCGATGTGTCGCGTTCTGTTGATTTAGTTCACGGAGGCAATCGTTGGGTGGAATTCTGTCCTCCGCACGCACACACGCCCGCACTGACTGGCTGAGACACTGTCTCTATTCCCCGTATGCATCCTAAATGATGTACGTTGAAAGTCCTGGTTGTATCAGAAAAGGATGGTTTATTTATGTAATGGAACCATTATCATTATCCTCCCCACTAACCTCTGAACAAACCACACCATGACATTCATCCCAGATAATGTACTAGTTGACTATTCTTTTTATAATTACGTGACTCCCAAGATGAAGACTCCCTCTGGCTCTGATCACGATGACAGTCTTCCCCTTCACTTCGCCACACTGTTACTAAACCATACCGTCTCAAAAACATGTCAGTAACACAGTAACTACTGAACCTGTACGTATTATTATTATTAATAATAATAAAGACACATAAGGTACAAGCTAAATAAATAGTAATAACAATAAAGGACAGGGAGAGACGACTAGAGGTAAAATAAATAATAATAACAGTAAAGGACAGAGATACGACTAGAGGTAAAATAAATAATAATAACAGTAAAGGACAGGGAGACGACTAGATGTCCCCAACACTGTCTGTGGGGTCAAAGTGTTACAACATCTTAGACTAGACTGTGGGGTCAAAGTGTTACAACATCTTAGACTAGACTGTAGGGTCAAAGTGTTACAACATCTTAGACTAGACTGTAGGGTCAAAGTGTTACAACATCTTAGACTAGACTGTAGGGTCAACGTGTTACAACATCTTAGACTAGACTGTAGGGTCAAAGTGTTACAACATCTTAGACTAGACTGTAGGGTCAAAGTGTTACAACATCTTAGACTAGACTGTAGGGTCAAAGTGTTACAACATCTTAGACTAGACTGTAGGGTCAAAGTGTTACAACATCTTAGACTAGACTGTAGGGTCAAAGTGTTACAACATCTTAGACTAGACTGTAGGGTCAAAGTGTTACAACATCTTAGACTAGACTGTAGGGTCAAAGTGTTACAACATCTTAGACTAGACTGTAGGGTCAAAGTGTTACAACATCTTAGACTAGACTGCAGGGTCAAAGTGTTACAACATCTTAGACTAGACTGTAGGGTCAAAGTGTTACAACATCTTAGACTAGACTGTAGGGTCAAAGTGTCGTGAGCAGGAAATGAGTGAATGATGTCCCGTTCTGTTTCCTCTCTCTTTCAGTAACACTTTCAGAGTCAAAAGGTCCCCAAAGAGGTCTCCCATGTCAGACACGTCACAGGTGAAGACGCTTCCTGTCTGTCTGTCTGTCTGTCTGTCTGTCTGTCTGTCTGTCTGTCTGTCTGTCTGTCTGTCTGTCTGTCTGTCTGTCTGTCTGTCTGTCTGTCTGTCTGTCTGTCTGTCTGTCTGTATGTCTGTCTGTCTGTCTGTCTGTCTGTCTGTCTGTTTCTTTCTCTCTCTGTCTGTCTGTTTCTTTCTCTGTCTCTCTCTCTCTCTCTATCTCTCTCTTTCCGTCTGTCTCACTCTCTCTCTCTCTCTCTCTCTCTCTCTCTCTCTCTCTCTCTCTCTCTCTCTCTCTCTCTCTCTCTCTCTCTCTCTCTCTCTCTCTCTATCTCTCTCTTCCGTCTGTCTCTCTCTCTATCTCTCTCTCTCTCTCTCTCTCTCTCTCTCTCTCTCTCTCTCTCTCTCTCTCTCTCTCTCTCTCTCTCTCTCTCTCTCTCTCTCTCTCTCTCTCTCTCTCTCTCTCTCTCTCTCTCTCTCTCTCTCTCTCTCTCTCTATATCTCTCTTTCCGTCTGTCTCTCTCTCTCTCTCTCTCTCTCTCTCTCTCTCTCTCTCTCTCTCTCTCTCTCTCTCTCTCTCTCTCTCTCTACATGTTAATGTTGTAATGTACTATAAGTCAATGCAGTAAATGATACATGTAATTATTTTATTCTCACACTAACTGTCTCCTGTGTGTGCATGTGCGTGCATGTGTGTGTGTGTGTGTGTGTATGTGTGATTGTGTGATTTTGTGTGTGTGTGTATTTGTGTGTGTGTGTGTATATGTGTGTGTGTATTTGTATGTGTGATTGTGTGTATGTGTGGGTGTATTTGTATGTGTGTGTGTGTGTGTGTGTGATTGTGTGTATGTGTGTGTGTGTGTGTGTGTGTGTGTGTGTGTGTGTGTGTGTGTGTATGTGATTGTGTCTGTGTGTGTGTATATGTGTGTGTGTGTGTGTGTGTGTATTTGCATGTGTGATTGTGTGTATGTGTGTGTGTGTGAGTGTATTTGCATGTGTGTGTGTGTGTGTGTGTGTGTGTGTGTGTGTGTGTGTGTGTGTGTGTCTGTGTGTGTGTCTGTGTGTGTATCAGGACGTGACTCCGGTGGATGAGGCTCCGCCCCTCCCGCCTCAGGACGACCATGCCACGGATGAGGAGAAGCTGGCCTCCTCCACCAATCACAAGTGGTCGGCCTTGACCTCCGACCCCCAGGACTTCCCTGAGCCCTGTGACCTGACCTCCTTCGTCAACGAGAGCAACCTGCCTCTCCAGACACCAGGTGAGGAGACGTGGTCAGGGCTTAACCCTTTCACTGCCACACGACAGCCGGTTAACCCTTTCACTGTGACAATACAGAAGGTTAGCCCTTTACTATCACACAACCGACGGCGATGCTCCACACTGAGAGACATTGAGAGACACTGATACACTGAGACACTGAGAGACACTGAGAGACACAGAGAGACACAGAGAGACACTGAGACACAGAGAGACACAGAGAGACACTGAGCCACACAGAGAGACACTGAGAGACACTGAGAGACACTGAGAGACACAGAGAGAGACTGAGAGACACTGAGAGACACTGAGAGACACAGAGAGAGACTGAGAAACACTGAGAGACATTGAGAGACACTGATACACTGAGACACTGAGAGACACTGAGAGACATTGAGAGACACTGAGACACTGAGACACTGAGAGACACTGAGAGACACAGAGAGACACTGAGACACACTGAGACACAGAGAGACACAGAGAGACACTGAGACACACTGAGACACACTGAGACACACTGAGAGACACTGAGACACACTGAGACACTGAGAGACACTGAGACACACTGAGAGACACTGAGAGACACTGAGAAACACTAAGAGAGACTGAGACACACTGAGAGACACTGAGACACTGAGAGACACTGAGACACTGAGACACACTGAGAGACACTGAGAGACACAGAGAGACACTGAGAGACACTGAGAGACACTGAGAGACACAGAGAGAGACTGAGAAACACTGAGAGACACTGATACACTGAGACACTGAGAGACACTGAGAGACATTGAGAGACACTGAGACACTGAGACACTGAGACACTGAGAGACACTGAGAGACACAGAGAGACACAGAGAGACACAGAGAGACACAGAGAGACACTGAGACACAGAGAGACACAGAGAGACACAGAGAGACACAGAGAGACACTGAGACACACTGAGACACACTGAGACACACTGAGACACACTGAGAGACACTGAGAGACACTGAGAGACACTGAGACACTGAGACACACTGAGACACACTGAGAGACACTGAGAGACACTGAGACACACTGAGAGACACTGAGACACACTGAGAGACACTGAGAGACACTGAGAGACACTGAGAGACACTGAGAGCCACAGAGAGACACAGAGACACTGAGAGACACAGAGAGAGACTGAGAGACACTGAGAGACACTGAGAGACACAGATAGACACTGAGAGACACAGAGACACTGAGAGACACAGAGAGAGACTGAGACACACTGAGAGACACTGAGAGACACTGAGAGACACTGAGACACAGAGAGACACTGAGAGACACTGAGAGACACTGAGAGACACTGAGACACTGAGAGACACTGAGAGACACATAGAGACACTGAGACACTGAGAGACACATAGAGACACTGAGACACTGAGAGACACTGAAACACAGAGAGACACTGAGAGACACTGAGAGACACTGAGAGACATTGAGAGACAGACACACTGAGACACTGAGCGACAGACACACTGAGAGACAGTGAGAGACAGACACACTGAGAGACACTGAGAGACACTGAGAGACAGACACACTGAGAGACAGACACACTGAGAGACAGACACACTGAGAGACACTGAGAGACAGACACACTGAGAGACAGACATACTGAGAGACAGACACACTGAGAGACAGACACACTGAGAGACAGACACACTGAGAGACACTGAGAGACAGACACACTGAGAGACAGACACACTGAGAGACAGACACACTGAGAGACAGACACACTGAGAGACACTGCGAGACAGACACACTGAGAGACAGACACACTGAGAGACAGACACACTGAGCGACAGACACACTGAGAGACAGACACACTGAGAGACACTGAGAGACAGACACACTGAGAGACACTGAGAGACAGACACACTGAGAGACAGACACACTGAGAGACAGACACACTGAGAGACAGACACACTGAGAGACACTGAGAGACAGACACACTGAGAGACAGACACACTGAGAGCCCTCAGGGATCTGTTCTTGAGTACATGGTTCTGTTTCAGAACTGAGAACACTATCTATAGATTAGATTAGATTCAAATGTATTGTCATTATACAGCACAAGTACAGTACAACAAAAATATGTTTGGCATCCAACCAGAGTGCAAATGTAACAGTAAAGTGCAACAGTAATATATAATGTACAGGTGATTAAACTGGGTATAAAATATATAAATTAGTACTACTGAGCGCTAACTACACAGTTGTAGTATTATTATGTACAGTGATACCGGTATAAAGACACTATGGTAGTAAGTCATACTGGCCAGCAGCGTAACTAGTAAGAGTAGGTAGAGGATATGTACAGATATAGATATATAATATCTACAGATATGTAAAAGGATTATATTCAGGTATATTCAGACCACCACACCTACACCACCACACCTACACCACGACACACCTACACCATGACACACCTACACCACCACACCTACACCACGACACACCTACACCATGAAACACATAAACCATGACACACCTACACCATGACACACCTACACCATGACACACCTACACCATGACACACCTACACCACCACACCTACACCACGACACACCTACACCATGACACACCTACACCACCACACCTACACCATGACACACCTACACCATGAAACACATAAACCATGACACACCTACACCATGACACACCTACACCATGACACACCTACACCATGACACACCTACACCACCACACCTACACCACGACACACCTACACCATGACACACCTACACCATGACACACCTACACCATGACACACCTACACCATGACACACCTACACCATGACACACCTACACCACCACACCTACACCATGACACACCTACGCCATGACACACCTACACCATGACACACCTACACCATGACACACCTACACCATGACACACCTACACCATGACACACCTACACCACCACACCTACACCATGACACACCTACACCATGACACACCTACACCACCACACCTACACTATGACACACCTACACCACGACACACCTACACCATGACACACCTAAACCATGACACACCTACACCATGACACACCTACACCATGACACACCTACACCACCACACCTACACCACGACACACCTACACCATGACACACCTACACCATGACACACCTACACCATGACACACCTACACCACCACACCTACACCATGACACACCTACACCATGACACACCTACACCATGACACACCTACACCATGACACACCTACACCACCACACCTACACCATGACACACCTACACCACGACACACCTACACCATGACACACCTACACCATGACACACCTACACCATGACACACCTACACCATGACACACCTACACCACCACACCTACACCATGACACACCTACACCATGACACACCTACACCATGACCAGTGATGCCGGTAACGCGTTACTAAGTAACGCGTTATTGTAATCTGATTACTTTCCCCCGAAAATAGTAATCTAACGCGTTAATCTTTAAAAGCCAGTAATCTGATTGCAGTTACTTGTCCAAGTGGCTGTGCATTACTATTTCGTTACTATCTCATCATAAATTCATAATGCAGGCGGAATGCAGTATTTTATTTCGTTTTCGACAGTCAAAAATACATTTTGAGCTGTTTTTCTTTTGGGAGTGACGTAGTGTGGCAGTGAAAGGGTTACACAAGAATGTGTCCCCGCGGCGTGACTGGACACTCTGTCTGTGAGTGACATCTGCTTTGGTACAATCACATTCCCCATCCACAGTCTGCGAATCAGAGGCAGAGTAGGGCGGGTCTTCACAGCACGTCATGTGACATATGCGCCAATCGTGTGACAGCAGGGCTCCGTCGTCGGAGAATTCCACCCCAAAACGCTTGGCAAAATTAAAAGTGAGTTTCTGTTCAGACTTCCATCCCAAAACGCTCGTATAGCCTCAGTCACTACTTCACGTTCATATGCGGAGGAAACAAAATACTGTCTACCGCTAAAAACAGCACATCCAATTGCATTGAAAGCATCTGGAATCACAACACTGGGGGACCCTGATGTAAACAAGACAAAAGTCTTTCTCTGGTCTGCATCCCCTTAACAATTGTATGTATTGAGCTGTACTGTACTGTACCCATTCTGCAATCTGTTAATAAAGTTTTCATTCATTCATTCATTCATTCACTAGCCGACGCTTCGACTAGGTACAGGAGGACTCGGAGGCCAGCCAAACAGCAAAAGAGAGAGATTGTTTCTTTCCCTTTTGATTAATGTATATTTGATGGTGGCAGAGCAAAAGCTCTTATTTGCCAGATTTACAGTTAATTTACATGTTAAAGAGAGACTGATTGTATGTTTATAGAGAGACATTTATAAAAACAATTTAATAGTTACAGTTGATATAATTGAATAGTTCAGCCTGCATTTGTTAGATGTGAATGGATATACACTGGTTTTGTAAAACCACTGGCTGGCTGCTCTAATGCTGTGAGCATCATAGACTTGCTTTACCATACTTGATGGTACAGAAGCTGAAGCACTAGTTTAACAATTTACGTTATGTGCAGAGAAACAAGTTAAAAACAATTTATGCACTTTCAATAAAGCGTTTAAAAAAAACGGTTGGGGGAACGACGACGACTTCGTAACCTAGTTACTTTCAAAGTAACTAAGTTACTCTGATAATCAAGTAATCAGTAAAGTAACTTGGATTACTTTTTAAAGGAGTAATCAATAATCAGTAATCGGATTACTTTTACAAGTAATCTGTGGCATCACTGACCATGACACACCTACACCATGACACACCTACACCATGACACACCTACACCATGACACACCTACACCATGACACACCTACACCATGACACACCTACACCATGACACACCTACACCACCACACCTACACCATGACACACCTACACCATGACACACCTACACCACCACACCTACACCATGACCCACCTACACCATGACACACCTACACCATGACACACCTACACCACCACACCTACACCATGACACACCTACACCATGACACACCTACACCATGACACACCTACACCATGACACACCTACACCATGACACACCTACACCACCACACCTACACCACCACACCTACACCACCACACCTACACCACCACACCTACACCATGACACACCTACACCATGACACACCTACACCATGACACACCTACACCACCACACCTACACCACCACACCTACACCATGACACACCTACACCATGGCACACCTACACCATGACACACCTACACCATGACACACCTACACCACCACACCTACACCACGACACACCTACACCATGACACACCTACACCATGACACACCTACACCACCACACCTACACCATGACACACCTACACCATGACACACCTACACCACCACACCTACACCATGACACACCTACACCATGACACACCTACACCATGACACACCTACACCACCACACCTACACCATGACACACCTACACCATGACACACCTACACCATGACACACCTACACCATGACACACCTACACCATGACACACCTACACCATGACACACCTACACCATGACACACCTACACCATGACACACCTACACCACGACACACCTACACCATGACACACCTACACCATGACACACCTACACCATGACACACCTACACCATGACACACCTACACCACCACACCTACACCATGACACACCTACACACCTACACCATGACACACCTACACCATGACACACCTACACCACCACATCACTCATGTCTTATTGTCTTCTTCTCTCTCAGTGCCAGACTATGAGATTGAGTACATGGAGAAGATCGGTTCATCTACGCATGTGAGTATTGGATCATAGTGTGTGTGAAGTGAACATGGCTTGAATTAAATATAATTAAATATAATTTTCTTGTATACGTTTCTTGGATCTACTAGCCACTGTGAGCAGTGAATATAAACATGCATTTCATGTTCTTCAGGTGAGAGTTATGAAATAATCAGAAGAGTTAATTTGACATAAAACACAGCTCGGAGTTTTCCAATTAATACTCAAATTAAAATGTTATTAATAAATAGAGAAAGAAAGTACGACATTATGTAGAGCTGGGCGTTAATTCAATGTTATCATTTATCACCTTTCAGTACGACATTATGTATAAAGCTGGGCGTTAATTCAATGGTATCATTTATCACCTTTCAGTATGACATTATGTATAGAGCTGGGTCTTATCGTTGAATGACTTAATTAAATATTTTATTCTGCTTTCTATGCCTTCTATCTAACTGACTGTCTGTCTGTCCTTCTGTCTGCCCTTCTGTCTGTCCTTCTGTCTGTCCTTCTGTCTGTCCTTCTGTCTGTCCTTCTGTCTGTCTGTCTGTCTGTCTGTCTGTCTGTCTGTCTGTCTGTCTGTCTGTCTGTCTGTCTGTCTGTCTGTATCTCTTTCTCTGTCTGTCTGTCTGTCTGTCTGTCTGTCTGTCTGTCTGTCTGTCTGTCTGTCTGTCTGTCTGTCTGTCTGTCTGTCTGTCTGTCTGTCTCATAGCCTCTGTCTGTGAAGAAACCATCTCTCTACCTGAAACTGGACTCCGTGTCTGACAGCCTGTCCAAGAACTCCTGTTCCCACGGCTCTGAACCCAGCTCTCCCTGCACAGGGTACAGATCACACACCCTGCAGCACACAGAACCTTCCACACAGAACCTTCCACACAGAACCCTGCAGCACACAGAACCTTCCACACAGAACCCTCCACACAGAACCTTCCACACAGAACCCTGCAGCACACAGAACCATGCAGCACACAGAACCTTCCACACAGAACCTTCCACACAGAACCCTCCACACAGAACCTTCCACACAGAACCCTCCACACAGAACCTTCCACACAGAACATTCCACACAGAACCCTGCATCACACAGAACCTTCCACACAGAACCTTCCACACAGAACCTTCCACACAGAACCTTCCACACAGAACCCTCCACACAGAACCTTCCACACAGAACCTTCCACACAGAACCCTCCACACAGAACCCTCCACACAGAACCTTCCACACAGAACCTTCCACACAGAACCCTCCACACAGAACCCTACAGCACACAGAACCTTCCACACATAACCTTCCACACAGAACCCTCCACACATAACCCTACAGCACACAGAACCTTCCACACAGAACCTTCCACACAGAACCTTCCACACAGAACCCTACAGGACACAGAACCTTCCACACAGAACCTTCCACACAGAACCCTACAGCAGACAGAACCTTCCACACAGAACCTTCCACACAGAACCTTCCACACAGAACCCTGCAGCACACAGAACCTTCCACACAGAACCTTCCACACAGAACCGTCCACCACATAGTGAAATTCAGAACTGCAAGAAATAATGTACTGCCAGGTAATATTCAAATAATCTTTAGGGATCGAAAGGGAAAATATTATTTAAGAAGGAATTATAATTTAATAATAATAATAATAATGGATTGGATTTATATAGCGCTCTTCGTGACACCCCAGTGACCCCAGAGCGCTTACAGAGTCCATTATTTGTTCATACACAGTCATACCGGTGGTGGTAAGCTACAATTGCAGCCAGAGCTGCCCTGAGGCAGACTCATCATCTGCCTCAGGGCAGAATAATAATAATAATAATCATCGCCTACGGCCCCTCCGACCACCACCAACATTCATTCACATGCATACACATTCATACGAGGCAAGTAGGTTAAGTGTCTTGCCCAAGGACACAACAGCAGTGGGATGGACATGGGCTTGGGATTCGAACCACCAACCCTTCGATCATTGGACTACCCGCTCTACCCCTGAGCCACGCCGCCCCACAAATTTTAAATAAAATAATAATTTAAAACAACCCTATGTCCACACTACTCTTAACACTTTGATTGCCCAACCCGAGTTTTCTCGGGTTTACCCCCACGCGGGTTGAATGCCCATCACGAGAATATTTGTTTTTTAAATTTTTTTTTATTAGCGATCTGAATTCATATTTCATCAACCGAGTCTACCGTTGGTAAATCAGCCACCCCAGGCACTCAGATGTGAAAAAAGCGCCCCCTATCGTCTCCCAGATGGTAATTCACCCTTTTGGATTGGATTCAATGAAAATGCATGGGGAAAAAAAACCCGGACTCCACATTTTACTTCTCACGCATGTAACCGGGGCCGATCAGCTTCATGATGGACCCTCAGCACAGCGTCTATACGCTGTTTTACAGTATACGCGTGGGATCAATAAAAGGATCGATTTTTGGAATGGTCAATCAGGAATTGGAATAATCCATTTGGATACCATCTGATCTCAGGTAAGGAATCTATTTTACCAGTATTAGGATAATCAGACCTTTTTTCACGGAGATATAAGCTTTCCCCCTATATGTGATATGGCTGTTTTGACTGTGCGAGTGATCAGGAAATAAGAGAATCAATTTACAGCTTGCGGCACCAGCGTGCATACGTACACATATACTATCGATAATCTAGCGTTTATTTGAAAACTATTCATAAATAGGCCGAACAATGACAACGTTCTAGAATATTACAGTACATCAGCGTTTATCATGGATTCTTTTTTTTCCTTCTTGAAAACGAGGGCTTTTCAAAATGCTATAAAACGGAAATGAACCGATAAAAAAACAATCCGCTTCGACAATGTTGACTGGAAATGGGTCATTGATAATGCGACGGGCAGATTAGACACATAGCCATAATTTAAAACATAGATTAGGCGATATTAACGTTAACATTGAAGTGGTTGCTGGGCATTCAAGGGGGTAAAAAGGAAAACACGGCCGGTTCTGAAAGTGTTTTAAAGGTTTGTGTGTTTCAGGTTGTGGTGTAATCCTGTGGAATGGCTTAGATGAAGAAACAGAAATGAGCAAGAACATTGTACAGTGCAAAAATAGATGCTCTAAAATTGTTATTTTATAATTTTTATTTCTATTTGGGTTATTTTCTTTATGTTTATTATTTTTTGTTATTTTAGGGTGGTAAGATATTTTGTTTATGTATGATATTGTGAGAAAGGGGAAGGACTAGATAAGCATTTGCTTCCTTCTGCTCCTTCTCAAACTCATTTGTTTATCATTTAATGAAGAATGTAAGATTTCATTTTAAATTTGTTTCTTTAGTTTATCATTTGTATTGTGTATTGGTTATTGTTCGAGATCAAATAAACTCAACTCAACACAAAACCCTCAAACACAAAACCTTCCAAAACACAAAACCTCAAACACAAAACCTCCAAAACACAAAACCTCAAACACAAAACCCTCAAACACAAAACCTCCAAAACACAAAACCCTCCAAAACACAAAACCCTCCAAAACACAAAACCTCCAAAACACAAAGTGCTGAATTTCCCTCGGGATAAATGTGACCAGGCACAGATAATAGGGTCTCTCTCTCTCTCTCTCTCTCTCTCTCTCTCTCTCTCTCTCTCTCTCTCTCTCTCTCTCTCTCTCTCTCTCTCTCTCTCTCTCTCTCTCTCTCTCTCTCTCTCTCTCTCCCACCCCTCTCCCCCCCCCTTTCTCCCCCCCCCCCTCTCTTCTTCATTCTCTTCGGTTCAAATAACAAACTCAGCAAGACAGACGGCTTCTCAGTTACAGTGGGTGACAATGTTGTCACAAGAAAAGATGAAATCACCTACCTGGGTTCCATCCTAGAGGCTAATCTTTCCTGTGACAAAATGGCATCCAATGTAATAAAAAAAAGTCAACCAACGAACTCGATTCTTGTACCGGATCTCCTCTCTGGTAAACAAGAATACCCTGAAGACTCTGGCAGGAGCACTCATTCAAAGGTACTACGACTATGCTTGCACCTCATGGTAGGGGTGGACGGTATAAACGGTATACGGTATAAACGGTATGAATTTGCTCTACGGTATGGATTTTGACTATACCGTGTAACCGGTAGTGCAGCTCTAAAATAGCAATGACGTCATGTAACCACAGCGCGACTATTTCAATCGCATTTGTACCTAAAAATAGATCGAATTAGTCATAGATAATAGATATGTGCAAACTGGAAAAAGTTATTTAGGAGGCTTCGCGCCACTGCGCGTGTCAACACGCAATTGTCATTTAATAATAAACACATATCACCGTGGCGCACAGCAAGTTTCAATTTCAGTTCCTGGCATTTTTAACCAGTGGAGAAAGGTAAGAGATCTTACCTATCGTTTTTCTTATATGAATTATTCTACGTTAATAAAACATACCTGGTGATCAACTACAGTTTGCTGTAAACATTATGATATGTGTGTAGTGTTATGATAACGACGGGAGGACGGCTGCAGCAGTGGATTTGCGAAATAGCATGCAGCTGCAGAGCCGCAGAGCCAGTGGCTCTTTCAGGTCTGGTCACAGGCCCGCTCAACAGCGCCCCCCCACCAAACGGCTGAACGACCTGAAAGAGCCACTGGCTCTGCGGCTCTGCAGCTACATATGCTTCTAGCAAAATCCAGCCCCGCTGTTTGCAATGGGAGCAGCACGGAGTCTCGACTCGGGACTTATTTTATTTGGAATATAATGACTTTATACGCAAAAGTAGCCTAGTTTTAAGTTAAAATATTATAAATCTACATGCCTTGAGGATGTCATTCTTTATATAGCCTGCCTATCAGGCAAAAAAAATTATTCTAACGGAAACACTGATACCGTGATATATACCGTTACCGTCTATGCTTCAAATTATACCGTGATATAAATTTTAGACCATACCGTCCACCCCTACCTCATGGTACCAAAGCACCTCAAAGGCACTAAAAAACAAATTACAAACATCTCAAAACAAGCTAGTCAGACTACTGCTTGACCTGAATCCTAGAACCCACCTCACCCCTGCCCACTTTGACAACCTAGGATGGCTAAGAGTAGACGACAGAGTACAGCAACTTGCAATGGGCCTGGTCTACAAGATACACTACACGACCAAGGTACCCATGTACATGGCAAAATACTTCCCAAAGGTCAGTGAATACCACGATCACAACACCAGAGGGAGCTCCACAAATCATGTTAAACCCAGATTCGGCTCAAACAAGGGACTAAACACGTTTTGCAATTATGCCACATCAATGTGGAACGCCCTACCCAAAGCTGTAAAGGAATGTGAATCACTACCCACTTTCAAAAACACTCTCAAAGAACATTTACGGGAGACTGCAATTCGAAACTGGCCCCTACAAATGTCCTAACCCAGTTGTACAGTAAATGACCAAGTATGGCTTTGTCAGTATTCCAATGTACAGTGTACAGTGTCGTCGTCCCCTACCCAACCCCCCCCCACCTCCAATGTACAGCCCCCACCCACCCACCCAACACCACCCCACCCACCCAACCTCCCCCAAAGTACAG
>NC_140173.1:41561936-41580812 GCF_963971535.1 Notolepis coatsorum | reverse complement strand
CTATCCTCTCCTCTCCTCTACTCTCCTCCTCTCCTCTCCTCTGCCCTGCTATCCTCTCCTCCCCTCTCCTCTCCTCCCTCTCCTCTCCTCCCCTCCCCTCTCCTCTCATCACCTCTCTCTCTCCTCCTCTCCTCTCCTCTCCTCTCCTCTCCTCTCATCACCTCTCCTCTCCTCCCCTCTCCTCCTTTCTCCTCTCCTCTCATCACCTCTCCTCGCCTCCTCTCCTCCCTATCTCCTTACCTCTCCTCTGCCCTGCTATCCTCCCATCTCCTATCGCCTCCCCTCTCCCCCCTCTCTCCTCCCCTCCCCCCTCTCTCCTCACCACTCCTCTATCCTCCCCTCCCCCCCCTCTTCTCCTGGGTGTATGTGGGGCCAGGAGGAGCTGGTTCTGGCTGCTCTGAGGATAGAGGCTCTGCAGGTAGCCCAAATCATCTCCCAGAGCCCCTCCCTGTCCATCTTCCCCCCCCAGGTACCACTGGGCCTGCCTGCACCTGCTACCTGTGTGTGTGTGTTGTGTGTGTGTGTGTGTGTGTGTGTGTGTGTGTGTGTGTGTGTGTGTGTGTGTGTGTGTGTGTGTGTGTGTGTGTGTGTGTGTGTGTGTGTGTGTGTGTGTGTGTGTGTGTGTGTGTGTGTGTGTGTGTGTGTGTGTGTGTGTGTGTGTGTGTGTGTGCGTGTAGTAGCATGGCGTGTGTCGGCCTGCCTGCCCCTTCCCCTCAACACCACATACTGATGGGCTGATGGCCTCAACATGGCCGCCACAATACGACACATCTAAACGCTGCATCTAAACTACACGACACGCTCTGCTAGTGCAGCGAGATGATTTGACTGAAAATAAAAGGGAAATAAACACAAGATGAAACGACTTGCACAGGTTGTTGTTTTGCTGCAGTTTAACACTAGCACAGCCATGGAGAAAATGCCACTAAGGAACGTGTTAGGGTTGAAACCGACCTCAAACGCACGGCACAGACAGGTAGTTCAGAGTTAGCCAAATACTAGGGCGTATTTATTTACAGAGTCAAAAAGGAGTCAAGTAACAATCTTGAAACAAAGGGAGACTGCCTTCGGCAGAGTTATCTGCGGCTCTGCAGATCCTCTTGGTGTTGGAGGTGGGGAAACGGTGTTGACGCCGTAACGGCTCTGCAGATACTCCCAACTTCAACTCGAGGTGGAAAAGGAGAGAGAGAGAGAGATCAATAACAGTCCCACATAACACAGTGCGGTTTCCTCCTCCCATAGCCGAGTCCAGAACAAACGAAACGATATCTTCAGTGTTCTCCACAACACACAATTTAGCTGAGGGTCAGTGCAAACAAAACGATAATCTTCAGTGTCTCTTCTAAACACACACTTCAGCTGAGTCCAGTGCAAGCAAAATGATAATCTTCAGTGTCTCCTTTAACACACAACTTAGCTGAGTCTAGTGCAAGCAAAAATAAAACTCTTCAGTGTTCTTCAAAACACACAAAACAGAATAGTCCAAAAAGGGGTTTGGTTCCAACTCACCAAAGCGCAAAGCGTAAAGCGGGTAAACGAGGCGCAGCTCCAAACGGGGGGACAAGGTCTTCACCAGCGGCAATCCACAGATGTCCTGGAGGAAAGTAGACGAGGCACAGCAACGGGGAACAACAGGCAGAAGCAGAAGTATTCAAAGCAGTAATACTCAAAACGACCCGACCTCGAATGACAGAAGGTCCGAGTATATGAAGCCTCTGGAGCGCTGATTAGAACACACATCAGGTGCGTGATGGTAATTGATACTTGACCTAGAAGTGTGCGTTAGGCACACAGTACCTTAAGAAGCGTGTGGCGGGGAATGAACCAATCCTCACAGAACGGGTCAGATGGAGAATGGTATGATTCTGGCCTTGTAGGTTAAGCCACCGTTCGACGCAGTTTCTATATCTATCCCACCGTGTCTGTGTCAAATCTTGTACACATTCTTTCTGAACGGCTGTGAGATGCATATAACATTGTTTAGAAACCTTTTTGCGAACTTTAGAAGGAGTTTTCTGTCCATTTTCGTCCTGTTCTGATGTAACGTTAGTCTGTGGATTTTGTTGACACCGGATCGACCAATAGCAGCTCTCTTTGTTGCGAGGATCCTTGCAACAAAGAGAGCTGCTATTTGTCGAGCGCAAGATACGTAACCGAACTCGCACCAATTGCGTCAAATAAACTCTGTGGTGACCAAATATCCGTTCGCGAGGAAAGATCTAGTCCCGACTTTTAAATTATGATTGCGCAAAATGGGCTATTTTGTCAATGGAGAACTTTTTGTTCCTAAATCTACACCAATCAATCTTTCACGATTCTCTTTCACGAGAATCGTTTTCTAGCCACTTCTCAGCCTTCACCATACGGCCTATAAAGGCGCTGTAGATATTTCCACCGGACGGAAGGTTATCATCATCCTTTACCCTGTTTATGGGGTGACAGTGGCTCGGGAGGTAGAGCAGTCGTCTGGTAATCGGTAAGGTTCACGGTTCGATTCCCTACTCGTCCCGGGCAGAGTGTCAATGTGTCCTTGAGCTTAAGACACTTATGAGTAGGTTGGCACCTTGCATGGTCGCCTCCGTCATCGGTGTGTGAGCGTGTGAGTGAACGGGTAAAACGTGAGGAACAAATTGTAAATCGATTTGTATACCATTTACCATTTACCCAGCAGAAGAAGTGAGAATGGTTGATGTGCATAATAATCAGCTTACTTGGAAACATCACCCAACAGCCTATAGACCTTATGAGTTATGAGTGGATCAGGAACAAGCAACACATAGTTTCCATAGTTTAGAGTAGACAATCAACGTGGTGTCATTTTACACTTATGTTTCTCCCCGGTACTGACGCTTTATAGAAACCTGTGTGATCTGCTCCTTAACATGAGACTAACACCTAACTCTTCCTCAGGCTGCAGCCCTCCCCCCCCCCACCCTCCTCTAGAGTTCTCCTTTCCTCCCTCCCCCTTGCCTGGCCTGGACCCAATCCACATCCAAGCTATTGAGATGAGCAGGCGATCCTGACCACTCGGCATCAGCCAGCAGCAATCACCGGGACACACACACGTTGTGTCCCGTCGAAGACTGTTTTCATCCAATCATGTCTTCAGGAACGCAACCAGCCTGCCTCATTTGCATACAGTTAATTTTTTTTATTTGAATTGTTTGCTGCGTTTTGTATCTTTTCAATAACGCTTGATGCTGCGCTGTGGTTTGGTTCAGCCGGGACTCTTGGTGTGAATGTGTGTATGTCCCCTCTGCTAGGTCCTAGTGGGGTTTCTAACTTGTGATGTCTCCTCCCCCTCTCCCCCTGCCCCTCTCCCCCTGCCCCTCTCTCTCTCTCCCCCTCCCCCTCTCCCCATGCCCATCTCCCCCTCTCCCTCTCCCCCCTCTCCCCTGCCCCTCTCCCCCTGCCCCTCTCCCCTCTCCCTCTCTCTCTCCCCCTCCCCCTCTCCCCATGCCCATCTCCCCCTCTCCCTCTCCCCCCTCTCCCCCTGCCCCTCTCCCCCTCCCCCTCTCCCCATGCCCCTCTCCCCCTGCCCCTCTACCCCTCTCCCCCTCCCCCTGCCCCTCCCCCCCCCTCTCCCTCTCCCCCCTCTCCCTCTCCCCCCTGCCCTCTCCCCCTGCCCCTCTCCCTCTCCCCCTCCCCCTCTCCCCATGCCCCTCTCCCTCTCCCCTGCCCCTCTACCCCCTCTCCCCTCCCCCTGCCCCTCTCCCCCCCTCTCCCTCTCCCCCCTCTCCCTCTCCCCCTGCCCCTCTCCCCCTGCCCCTCTCCCTCTCCCCTCCCCCTCTCCCCATGCCCCTCTCCCTCTCCCCCTCTCCCTCTCCCCCTGCCCCTCTCACCCCCCTGTCCCTCTCCCCCTCTCCCTCTCCCCTCTCCCTCTCCCTCTCCCCCGGCCCCTCTCTCCCTTTCTCTCGGCCCCTCTCCCTCTCTCCCTCTCCCCCTCTCCCTCTCCCCCTCTCCCTCTCTCCCTCTCCTCCGGCCCCTCTCTCCCTTTCTCTCGGCCCCTCTCCCCCTCTCACTCTCCCCTGCCCCTCCCTCTCCCCCTCTCTCCCTCTCCCCCTGCCCCTCTCCCCTCTCTCCCTGCCCCTCTCCCCCTCTCCCTCTCCTGGGAGCAGCACAGAGACGCCCCGTCTCCCTCGGAGAGCTCCGTGTCCAAGTCCTCCCTGTACACCAGGACCTCCACGGGCTGCAGCGAGGAAGAGAGTCCCTACCTCCCCAGGACCTCCACGGGCTGCAGCGAGGGAGAGAGCCCCTACCTGCCCAGAGAACTGGACCACTCCCTGGGGATAGCGCGAGAGGAGGTGCCCCAACCCGACCTACGCAGCTTTCAACTCCAGGACTCCATGTGTAGAGTTCTCAACTAAACCCTGTCACCCTCTTCCTCTTCAGATCGTGACGAAGGAGAAGGAGGTTCTGGAGTGGCAGAGGAAGTACGAGGGCAGCCGACAGGAAGTGGTAGAGATGAGGTGAGACGCGGCTACAGGTCTCTAGACTGGAAGTAGAGACAAGGAGAGACACGGCTACAGGCCTGCTTCTCTTTCTTAACTGATGGTTCTTCTGGTAGTTATTTACAGTATATAAGGACATGTTGTTGTCAGGGCCACAGTGATGGTTATTTACAGTATATAAGGACATGTTGTTGTCAGGGCCACAGTGATGGTTATTTACAGTATATAAGGACATGTTGTTGTCAGGGCCACAGTGATGGTTATTTACAGTATATAAGGACATGTTGTTGTCAGGGCCACAGTGATGGTTATTTACAGTATATAAGGACATGTTGTTGTCAGGTTTCCACAAGCGGGCCGTACATCTACTGAGGTGTCCACAAGGCCGTACATCTACTGAGGTGTCCACAAGCGGGCCGTACATCTACTGAGGTGTTCACAAGCGGGCTGTGCATCTACTGAGGTCTCCACAAGCGGGCCGTACATCTACTGAGGTCTCCACAAGCGGGCCGTACATCTACTGAGGTCTCCACAAGCGGGCCGTACATCTACTGAGGTTTCCACAAGCGGGCCGTACATCTACTGAGGTCTCCACAAGCGGGCCGTACATCTACTGAGGTCTCCACAAGCGGGCCGTACATCTACTGAGGTCTCCACAAGCGGGCCGTACATCTACTGAGGTCTCCACAAGCGGGCCGTACATCTACTGAGGTCTCCACAAGCGGGCCGTACATCTACTGAGGTCTCCACAAGCGGGCCGTGCCCCTGGAGTTCATGGTTCCTTGTTAGTTTCCATGACACCAGCCTGCTTGATTCTAGGACCCAACCGTGACAGATTTTGGCCTGGTTTAATGTTGATTGTTGACGGATTATAAGCCTAGTTATATGGATACTGGCAGCAAGGCATCTTGCTTCACCTGGTTGACGGCTCCTCTGAAGGGATTTCACTCAATGACCAGGAACATGCCCATATCACTGACCAGGACCAATCACTGACCAGGAACACGCCCCTATCACTGACCAGGACCCAATCACTGACCAGGAACACGCCCCTATCACTGACCAGGACCACCTATCACTGACCAGGACCACATATCACTGACCAGGCCCACCTATCACTGACCAGGCTCATGCACCTATCACTGACCAGGACCTCCTCTGCTTTGCATATAAGCAGGTGTGGTCGCCTCTAATCTCCCTCCCAAAGCTTATTTCACAAATAAACTAGGGAGTAAAAGCAAGAGGCTTTGCCAGTATTAATATAACTAGTTATCAGCTGTGAGAGTGAAGATAGGTCTAGAATAGGTCCCACCGTTTTTTTTAGAACCAAGCTATAAAAGAAGGAAGGGTCATCACATCAGAATGCCAGCGTTCTATGCTCTACTTGGTGCAAGACGTTGGTGTTAGTTCTATTGAAGCCTGTATTAAAATTCTAAATATACCAGCTATCTGAGGAAATATACTAGGACTGACCTCGACTAATCGACTAATCGATCGAAAGGAGCCATAGTCGACTGCAAATTAAATCAGACATTAAGCACCCCCCACAGCCCAAATGGAATGATACAAATAAATAAATGAAATAGTACAGAGTTGTAGTATTAGTATGTACAGTGATACATAAAGACACTGGTAGTAAGTCATACTGGCCAGTGGTATAACTAGTAAGAGTAGGTAGAGGATATGTACAGATATAGTATCTACAGATATGTAACAAGGATTATATGCAGGTATGTACAAGCGGATGTGGACAGTTTTGTCTAACCATTCGGGCATGTGGCATTTAAGGACCCCCTCAAAAACGGGAATAGCATATTTCAAGGGGTTTATTCTTCAAATACATTTCAAATTTCTCCGGCCATATTGTGTAAAGGTCTGATAGCGGCCGGGCCTCTAGCTGAGGTCGGCTGGATAGGAACCCTGCTGCCGTGGGCTGGTCTGGGACCGGCAGACCCAGCCAGGGGGACCAGAATGGATAGGGAGGGCTCATTGGGACGGGCGGACCCAGCCAGGGGGACCAGAATGGATAGGGAGGGCTCATTGGGACGGGCGGACCCAGCCAGGGGGACCAGAATGGATAGGGAGGGCTCATTGGGACGGGCGGAGTGAGGACCTTGTTGAGGCCAGTTTACTGGGTCTGGCGACAGATTGGGGGCGACAGTGGCTCCGGAGGTAGAGCAGTCGTCTGGTAATCCGGAGGTTCCCGGTTCGATTCCTCCCGGGCAGCGTGTCGAAGTGTCCTTGAGCAAGACACTTAACCCCTAACTGCTCCCGGTGAGCAGGTTGGCACCTTGCATGGTGGCCTCCACCGTCGGTGTGTGAATGTGTGAGTGAACGGGTCAAATGTGAGCAACAAATTGTAAAGCGCCTTGGATAAAAGTTATATAAATGGCAAATGCACCATTTACCATTTAGACTGACACTGTGGGCGTGGTCTGCATGAGAACCATGTAGGGTGGACTTGCATGAATGCCCCAGTGAGCCACAGCTGTGTGACCCCTGTGTGACCTCTGCAGAGACACAGCCGGCAGTGTGACCGCTGACCTCTGCAGAGACACAGCCGGACCGGCATTCTGCAACTGAACTGTGTCGTGCTTATGACTGTCTGAGTGTTTATGTGAAACTGTATATTTGCCTGCACAAGGGTATAGGCTGCTTTTTTAAGCGTTTTGGGGGTTGGCATATTGCCTTTCCGTTACCATGTGACGCCGTTGGCTCGGGTGGCAGTGCGGGTGCTACCCTGCTCTCTGTGCTCAGTCTGGGGCAGAGTCCCTGACGGCAGCGTGGCCCTGAGGAGAGAGGAGCTACCCTGCTCTCTGTGCTCAGTCTGGGGCAGAGTCCCTGACGGCAGCGTGGCCCTGAGGAGAGAGGAGCTACCCTGCTCTCTGTGCTCAGTCTGGGGCAGAGTCCCTGACGGCAGCGTGGCCCTGAGGAGAGAGGAGCTACCCTGCTCTCTGTGCTCAGTCTGGGGCAGTCCCTGACGGCAGCGTGGCCCTGAGGAGAGAGGAGCTACCCTGCTCTCTGTGCTCAGTCTGGGGCAGAGTCCCTGACGGCAGCGTGGCCCTGAGGAGAGAGGAGCTACCCTGCTCTCTGTGCTCAGTCTGGGGCAGAGTCCCTGACGGCAGCGTGGCCCTGAGGAGAGAGGAGCTACCCTGCTCTCTGTGCTCAGTCTGGGGCAGAGTCCCTGACGGCAGCGTGGCCCTGAGGAGAGAGGAGCTACCCTGCTCTCTGTGCTCAGTCTGGGGCAGAGTCCCTGACGGCAGCGTGGCCCTGAGGAGAGAGGAGCTACCCTGCTCTCTGTGCTCAGTCTGGGGCAGAGTCCCTGACGGCAGCGTGGCCCTGAGGAGAGAGGAGCTACCCTGCTCTCTGTGCTCAGTCTGGGGCAGAGTCCCTGACGGCAGCGTGGCCCTGAGGAGAGAGGAGCTACCCTGCTCTCTGTGCTCAGTCTGGGGCAGAGTCCCTGACGGCAGCGTGGCCCTGAGGAGAGAGGAGCTACCCTGCTCTCTGTGCTCAGTCTGGGGCAGAGTCCCTGACGGCAGCGTGGCCCTGAGGAGAGAGGAGCTACCCTGCTCTCTGTGCTCAGTCTGGGGCAGAGTCCCTGACGGCAGCGTGGCCCTGAGGAGAGAGGAGCGCAGAGTCCACCTTGGCGTCAGTCGACAAGTCGAGAAGCGTCTTCTTATACGGCATCTACATGCTAGCGAAGGATCTGATCTCTCTGTGTGAATGAAGTGCTGCTTAGCAGCTACCACAGCTGCTTATATGCAAAGCAGAGGGGCGTGGTCCTGGTCAGTGATAGGTGCATTCTATAAGTGGGTGGCCACTGGTGCCAGGAGCCGTCCAATAGGCAAGAAGCAAGCCAACGTGAGGTAAAAGTGGCGCTGGCCTCATTAGAACGATGATCTCACTCCTCGAGTCATGAGTACTAAGTGCCTCAGGACAGCTTCTTGGGATAAGGTTCCATCACATCATGGTGGTTCTGATGACTGGGGAACAAAAACAGAACCTTTTCATGATCCAACTAATAAAAACATTCCTAAAGGGGGCTTCCACACACATGCTGCTAGAGATGAACAAGCAGCACCAACCAAACACTGGTCAACTCTGCCTTTGACCGGTAAAGTCAGTCAAGTTTACGTGGCCATTATGGTCTATAGTCTTTCGTATTCTAAAAACGACTTTGGTCAAAATCAAATGGTCTGGTGAAATTCTGAATCCATGTTTGTGCACTCCATACAACCCTGAACCCTCCCAGCACACACTGTCAGCAGGTGTCCGTGGCTGGGAGGTCCAGGGAGGGGGGGGTCTGGTCCAGCTGGTTAGTGTGGATAAGATAAGGCTTACTTCATTAGAGTGATTGGACTCTGGATAAGAGGCTAAGGGTGCGGCCTGTCTAATCAATCCTCTTAGCGCTGGCAGCCTGCTTTCCCCAAAACAACAGCTCCTATTGGCCTCCAGCGAGCGGGCAGCACGAGGGACCTGGCAGCACAGATTTAGACCTGAGATGCTTATAGTAATATAATATAATAAAATAGAATAGAATAGAAGTACTTTATCGATCCCGAAGGAAATTCAGCACTACAGATTGCTCACAATAGACATTTAGGTCGTTCAAAATATAATATCACAAATAAGAATAAGAATAAAAAAATTAAAAATACAGCCAGGGATATACATTCTAAAATATGTATATACATTCTAAAATATACAGCCAAAGATATACAGTAATATACAGTAAGATGTACACTCGTACACCTACTGTGAATTGTACCTAAATTGCACCTCGTCCCATTTCTCCATTTCTGCCTTGCACTATATAGTATTGTATATTAGTACACTGCACAGTATTGTATATTGTATGGTAACTACGTCTATTCTGCATCGAACATTGTACATATGTCTAAACTGAACACTGTGACCTCATTTTTTTTACTTCTAATTTTACTATGTTATTTTATTTCATACTTATCTTGTCTCTGGAGCGCAACAGTAAGAAGCATTTTGTATAAAAGTATTCTGTACTTCTGTATGACAACTATTAAAGAAACTTGAAACTTGAAACTTGAACTAATAAATAGTCGCTTTACATACAAAAAATTATTATAATAATTATAGTCTTTGGTTTAATTTTTGTGGCAACACTGATGACCACATGTACAATGAGAGTAGGCCAATTGCAGGTTTATCATTAAAGGGAAATGCCACCAATCATTTGGAGGAGAAAGGAAATGTCCAACGTGTTGCAACAGGGTTACATGTATTTCACCATGTATTTTAAAAGTCTTACACAATATACTGTAACTGAGGAGTGTAAATGGTAAATGGCAACTTTTTCATATAGCGCTTTTATCCAAAGCGCCTTACAATTTGTTACTCACATAACATTTGACCCATTCACTCACACATTCACACACTGACGGCGGAGGCGACCATGCAAGGTGCCAACCTGCTCATCAGGAGCAATTAGGGGTTTAAGTGTCTTGCTCAAGGACACATCGACACGCTGCCTGGGAGGAGTGGGAATCGAACCGGGAACCTCCGGATTGCCAGACGACTGCTCTACCTCCCGAGCTACTGTCACCCCCAGTTTCTGAGATGCCCATGTGTTCCCTCCAGACTGACTGTCTCTGTGTATTGTTTTCAGACTCAATCAGAAAGGTCTTTATTGCCAAGTAGTTTTCACATACAAGGAATTTGATTTGGTCCTTTTCCGTGCGACATTAACGGACAGACAATAACGGACAGATAATAAGATAACAAGGTGGAATCAAATAAAATGGAATATAAACTAAGTAAAAATAGAACCACAATAGAATAGAATATAATTATGAAATAAAAAAATAGGCCAGGGCTGTACAAGTATAAAATAAAAAGGTGGAATAAAATGCAATGGGATATAAACTAGATTAAAATAGAATTGTATGTATTGTTGACTGTTGATTGTATTTGATTGTATTTTTTGTATTGATTGTATTTTTTATGTATTGTTGATTGTTGTATTGTCTGTAATTATTAGTGTTCATTTTATGTGAGCTTGAGGAATTGTGCTTGAAACTGATTTTGTTGAACAATTGAGTAGGAAAACATCTCCTATTGCATTATAATCACCTAAAAGGTCAATCTATTTTTTCTGTTGTCACCATGTAAATCATTGGACCCCAGGAAGAATAGCTGCTGCTATGCGAAAGCTCATTATTTAGGTGACACAAATCCTCCTCCTTCTCGTTCACAGGAGAATCGTCGCTGAGTATGAGAAGACTATTGCACAGATGATAGGTGAGTCACAGATTACACACAGCTTTCAGTATAACAGGATGACACTGATCAGGGCCTCTCGAAGCAGGAGTGCTGATTTGAGACCAGCCGTATTGAGGGGTGTGGGGTCATGTGACCTGAGTGGTCTGATCCCAGGTCAGCATTCCTAATAGGCCTTGCTCCACATGCACATGCATTGCTTTTTACTCAAATTGAAGAGAAAGAAAAAAGTTGAAGCTCTTTATGTTTCTAAATCCATTGCCTTAGATTTCATATACTTAACACTTCATAATACCCCAAATCTGTCCCAAAACATAAATAAGTAGTTTTTATCTATCTTAAAAAGCATTTACTTATGTGTGTACCGGTATAACTGTTCTTATAATGTGTATATTTTGAAACTTTGCGTTGCTGCTATTCTTGGCCAGGTCTCCCTTGTAAAAGAGATCCTGGATCTCAATTGGGACAAGCCTGGTTAAATAAAGGCAAAAAAAAGAATAAGCATTCTACTCTTCTTATAAGGCTCTATATACCCGATGCTGGCTTTGCTGTGTTATATGCTTGCTTTTTTTATTTCATTGATATGTAATGTACTGCATCAAGATGCCAGTCCATGAAGGTTCGCTCTAGGCTTGGGCGGTATGACGGTATTACGGTATACCAGGATATTTGGAGATCCCGCCGGTATGATTCTCAATACGTCACAGACTGCTATTACACTGACACGGAGTTGATTGTACTGCACAGCACGCGCCAGCAGAGGGTTACATGGCTATTGTTCCGGGAGCTAACGTTGATACCTGGCTGGTGCTGGCTAACTAACTGGCTATCGTTCCGGGAGCTAACGTTGATACCTGGCTGGTGCTGGCCAATTAACTGGCTATCGTTCCGTGATTTGTTTACTTGGTAACACGGGGTTGCTAAGGAATTTAGGTTCGAGGTTGAAGAAAGTGCACTTTTAGGTCGAAAGAATGGCCCTAATGTCAACGTGTTTCAATATAAGAGTTATGTATGGTGATAACGAGTATATTGTTAGCTCCGCCCCCCCCTCCCCCGCTGATGAAAATGAAAGTCATACCGTCATAATACCGGGGTATTATGTCAGCAAGGTATGACGGTATGAAAAAAATTATACCGCCCAAGCCTAGTTCGCTCCCCTCTGCTTGTTCAGGCATTCTTCATCTTTCAGATCATCCAGTCTTCCTTCATCTAGTCTTCCTTCATCGAGTCTTCCTTCATCTAGTCTCCCTTCATCTAGTCTTCCTGCATCTAGTCTTCCTTCATCTAGTCTTCCTTCATCTAGTCTTCCTTCATCTAGTCTTCCTTATTTATGGCTTATGTCCAGTTATGTGGTAAAGGGAATAGTCATGTACTGTATACGAAGTATACCCACCTCTTCCTCAGAGCAGCATGCACCCACCTATCAGCCCATTTACCATTCAAATTAGAACAGTGATTGTGATAGAAATGTAGGGTTACAGTTCCCCTCCTCCCCTCGGCAGTATAACTGTAGCTATCGCTTGTTTGAGTCCCCTCCGGGGTCTCGAACCCACGAGATAGAGCCAAATGGAAAGTGCGCTCTCTGTTTGGACGAGGGATTGTATTTCTGCCAGAGGGGTGCGTTTAACCAGCCTGTCCGTCTCCTCCGCCAAGAGGCCTCCACTGCTTGTGTCCAAACACTCTCTCACTGCTACACCTGGGTCAAGTAGTATTTGCAAATAATTCTGTGTTTATTTTCACCCGCTTCGAGTACCAAAGGGGTGGGGTTTAACCGCTCCGAGTACCAAGGGGTGGGGTTTAACCGCTCCGAGTACCAAGGGGTGGGGTTTAACCGCTCCGAGTACCAAAGGGGTGGGGTTTAACCGCTCCGAGTACCAAGGGGTGGGGTTTAACCGCTCCGAGTACCAAAGGGGTGGGGTTTAACCGCTCCGTGTACCAAAGGGGTGGGGTTTAACCGCTCCGTGTACCAAAGGGGTGGGGTTTAACCGCTCCGCGTACCAAAGGGGTGGGGTTTAACCGCTCCGGGACGATTCCCATAGCGGCCGGCACCAGGAAAATCGCAGAACCGTACTAAATCAACGTTCAAATAGTCCATACTCTCTTGCACCGATTTTCTTGTGTCTAATGTGATAACCCCCCCCCCCCCACCGAGTCTTCAAGTGGGCCGAAACAAACGTGATTTATTTCCAAATACTCTCTTGCCTCCGAGCTGCGCACTGTCCTGCTTGGTTTAACACGGTCCCTTTCTGTTCTGCCCCCTGCTATGCTCTGTCCGCTAACCCTCTGACCAGGCATGCCAGGTAAGTACCGCACAGACTTCAGTCATCCGCTCACATCCATCCGTCCGTCAGCAGTAGTGAAGGAGACGGGGCAGACGTGCTCTCTCTCTCGTTGTCTAGTGACGTCTGTCTCTCCATCTTCTGTCTTTCATTGTGTCCGGATCTTAGAAAGCGATGCTTTCTGACTCCGAGGGGAAGGAAAGCGTCTTTTGGCGTTGACTTCACGCTGCCACTGCAGCTGCTGTTCAGCATGTGAGGCACACACTAAGTGCATTAAAGGGATATTTCACTTTAGTAGAACTTGTGAAGTTTCATCAGTCTTACCTCTCATCTAAAGTCATCTACAAGTAAGCGAGTGCTGTCCCTGTCGTCTGCTGTCAACACCTCCAGTCCTCCCAGCTGTCAGGTTCCTGGGAGGAACCTGACAGCTTCCTCACTTCCATTCATTTTGAGGACCAAGTCTAAATATCATACTTCTGAAGTATAAACAAAACTATACAGCGATATTATTCAGTGTAATACATCTTTCAGCAATGGTCACTAGCTTACTTACTTCTACTAAGGTTCTACTCAAGTGAAATATCCCTTTAACCTCTTAGGCCCGGAGCCCTATTTTCTGAAAATCCGCCTAATATACATACCTAAGTAAATGGAATATCGCTCCACTACAAGGTCAATTTGCATATTCTTGGTATCTAGGGACATCTATGGACCTCAATGAATGTATTCCCAGTGTCATAAATATTGTGTCTATTACTAGGCTTGAGTAAATTATGATGAAACAAAGGAGAATATGAATTATGATTTTTCTTTGCATCTTTGACAGTGAATAACACCATGCTAATAATGACCAAACATTAAAAACTGCCACTGATCTCGTTCATTACCTTCTTGAGATCATGTGTACAAAAGATCTAAGGAAATGAATAAAATAGAACTACAATTCCCGAGGTTAAATTTTTCCAAAATGGTCGGCTTTCGCGACCAAAACAATAGTAAAAACGAAAATCTAATCTAATAACACTTTAACCTATTGGTAAACTAACGTATTGATGATAATTTACATTATAACTGCTGTTGTGACATGGTTATGATGTTTATACTTGAATACGTTGGAAAAATAAAACGATACTTTTGTAGATTTATTTATTTATGACGTGATGTCATTTGCGGTCCGCCGATGGACCGCACGGGTGGAAGAGGTTAAGGACTCCACCACTGCTGAACTGGATCAATACAAGTCTGTTCACCAGAACAGACCGGAGACCGGAGAAAACACCAGAGACCTTGACTCACTCACTGAACACCAGAGACCTTGATTCACTCACTGAACACCAGAGACCTTGATTCACTCACTGAACACCAGAGACCTTGACTCACTCGCTCACACATCTGCACGTTGTTGCTGCACTGTGGACTCTGCACCTAAAGACCCTGAGTCGTTTAGGCTCAATTAGTCAGTTAAGCAGATGGGTCATCTACTGTAAGCCTGAGGCAGGGAAGGAGAGCCAAGGCAGGGCAAGGGACAGGGTCTGGAGGGTCCGTCTCTCTGGAGGGTCTGTCTCTCTGGAGGGTCTGTCTCTCTGGAGGGTCTGTCTCTCTGGAGGGTCTGTCTGGAGGGTCTGTCTGTCTGGAGGGTCTGTCTCTCTGGAGGGTCTGTCTCTCTGGAGGGTCTGTCTCTCTCGAGGGTCTGTCTCTCTCGAGGGTCTGTCTGGAGGGTCTGTCTCTCTGGAGGGTCTGTCTCTCTGGAGGGTCTGTCTGGAGGGTCTGTCTGGAGGGTCTGTCTCTCTGGAGGGTCTGTCTGTCTGGAGGGTCTGTCTCTCTGGAGGGTCTGTCTCTCTGGAGGGTCTGTCTGGAGGGTCTGTCTCTCTGGAGGGTCTGTCTCTCTGGAGGGTCTGTCTGGAGGGTCTGTCTCTCTGGAGGGTCTGTCTGTCTGGAGGGTCTGTCTGTCTGGAGGGTCTGTCTGTCTGGAGGGTCTGTCTCTCTGGAGGGTCTCAGAGGAGGATCCTCTTAACCCTTTCACCACCACACTACAGAAGGTTAAACGTCTGTAGTGTGGTAGTAAAGGGTTAACCTTCTGTAGTGTGGCTGTGAAAGGGTTAACATGCTGTCGTGTGGCAGTGAAAAGGGTTAACCTTCTGTATTGTTGCAGTGAAAGGGTTAACCATGTGGTAGTGCGGCAGTGAAAGGGTTAAGACCCACCCCTGGTTATCCTCTAGGGCAGCGGTTCTCAACAGGGGTGCCACAGAGAGCTGCCAGGTGTGCCTTGAGATAATAAAAAAAGGCGGGGAAACACTTTTTTTTTTCTTTTTTTTTTTAATTATTTTTGGATTACAGAAAATTTTCACTAAAGTGCTATCTGTTGCAGCTGCACTGTTTTCCATGAAAATACCATGTTTGGATAAGTTTGACCATTTCTCAAAATCTGAAAATCATTATTTAATAAAACACAGAAAAGGATCACCAAGTTACTCTGGATAAAAAAACCTTTACAGACAACATTGAGACAAAGCTTCCTGACACATCTCCATCCAAACTCTTGGAAGAACTCATTGAAATCTCCTCTGATACCACCTGGAGAGCTAGTTTCAGAGTGTGGTGCTGAGTACCAAGTATCTCATGATGCAGCAGTTAAGGTGTTGATACCATTCAGCACCACATATCTGTGTGAAGCTGACTTTTCATCCATGACAGCTCTGAAAACAAAATATAGGGCCAAGTTGAGCCTTGAGGATGACATGCGTGTTGCCTTGTCAAAGATCTCCCCACGTATTGACCGTATTATTAGCCATCAGCAGCAGACCTCGCATTGAGCTAGAAATGTCCACTGAGTGAACAAGTGCTTATTTTCTGTATTTATTTATATTTTTTGAGAAATGGTAACTTGGTGATCCTTTTCTGTATTTAAAAAAACATGATTTTCTGTTTTTGAGAAATGGTCAAACGTATCCAAATATGCAATTTTTATGGAGAACAGTGCAGCTGCAACAGATAGCACTTTAGTGATCCTTTTCTGTATAAAAAAAACATGATTTTCAGTTTGAGAAATGGTCACACTTATCCAAATATGCAATTTTTAAGGAAAAGTGTGCAGCTGCAACAGATAGCACTTTAGTGATAATTTTCTGTAATTTTATTTAAAGAAATATGCGATTTGATTTACTACTACAAGCAGTGTAATGTCAACAGTACAAAGTCATTTAGACCTGAAACACCTGTTAATAATGCATTATATAGGCATATAAACACAAAATTTGTTTCCCGGTTTCTTAAATAAACATTATTTTGAAAGCAAGCACTTTTATCATCATTGTAGCAAAAAAGACAGGACCGGAAAAGTCTTTATCGTATGTAGGGGTGCCCTGGAATATTTTATTGAACACAGGGGTGCCTTGGCTGCAGAAAGGTTGAGAACCCCTGCTCTAGGGCAGGGGTTCCCAAACTTTTCAGGCCGCGACCCAAAAATAACAGGGTCAGAGAGCCGCAACCCCCACTATTATAGGAGGTAAAAAAAATAGATTTTTTAATAAATGGAAATGTATGGTTGAAACATGCACACGTTCAAACACACACACACTAATAAGCATTGGAGGCTTTTAACCAGGGCCGGACTGGGGAAATCATTCAGGCCAGGAAATATAGTGCAAAATATAGCCCCAGTCAGGCCACTTTTTAAGCAGGGGGTCTGGGGGTCCCCCACCAGGACGCGTGTAGCTTAATCCCAGCGGAAGAGTGCAAGAGCGCTTCCGCATTCTTCGCCGCGCATGCGCATGAGGTCCCTGCTTAGTTCAGACGCCTCATTCAACACGGTTAATCACAGATATAATATAATAATAATATATATACGCGATGGACGCAGCAGGCGATCTTCTTGCTGTCATTACATCCATGTATGTGATTGATTGATTGATTGAAAAGTGTATTAACAGATTGCAGAATGGGTACAGTACAGTACAGCTCAATGTGCATCTTCTGTGTTTGTTTCCTTATTTGATCAATAGCAGAGAGTGCTGGGCACTCAGTTACCGGGGCGCGCGCGGTCTCCTCACCCGGGGAAATAACACAAACAATTATGCTGAAGCAGCTACGACTCCGAGTACCACATAACCGCATCGCTGCTTCAGCATAATTGTTTGTGTTATTTCCCCGGGTGAGGAGACCGCGCGCGCCCCGGTAACTGAGTGCCCAGCACTCTCTGCGATTGATCAAATAAGGAAACAAACACAGAAGATGCACATTGAGCTGTACTGTACTGTACCCATTCTGCAATCTGTTAATACACTTTTCAATCAATCAATCAATCAATCAATCAATCAATCACATACATGGATGTAATGACAGCAAGAAGAGGTAGAGACATATATGAAGTATGCAAACATCGCCTGCTGCGTCCATACGGTATCACCATAACTGTACATTGTAACGGACCACATAACCGCATCGCTGCTTCAGCATAATTGTTTGTGTTATTTCCCCGGGTGAGGAGACCACGCGCGCCCCGGTAACTGAGTGCCCAGCACTCTCTGCAGAAGATGCACATTGAGCTGTACTGTACTGTACCCATTCTGCAATCTGTTAATACACTTTTCAATCAATCAATCAATCACATACATGGATGTAATGACAGCAAGAAGATCGCCTGCTGCGTCCATCGCGTATATATATTATTATTATATTATATCTGTGATTAACCGTGTTGAATGGGGCGTCTGAACTAAGCAGGGACCTCATGCGCATGCGCGGCGAAGAATGCGGAAGCGCTCTTGCACTCTTCCGCTGGGATTAAGCTACACGCCACCAGGACATTTCTTGTTACAAAGACTTCATTTCCTGCATTCTGGTGCAGGATTTTTTTTATTTGTACCCTTTAAATGCCAGTGTTTGTGATGGCATCACAAATTATTGTTAAAAAACAGGCTAGCATATGTATGATTAGCAACAACACTGATTTTGATGGATTTTCAGTTATTTTGTAATGTCAGATTGAAAATAATACAATATTGTATTCAACTTCAGCCCTGATCATAACACCACATATTAATTTGATAATTCTAACCCTTTAAATGCCAGTGTGTGTGATGGCATATATTTGCAATATATCAAATGCAAAGTAGATTTTTCTGGGGGGGGTTATTACAGGCTAGCATGTGTCAATGATTAGCAACAACAGTTTTTTGTAAGGGTCCCGCCTCCACCAATCACATGCGGCTCCTTTTGTGTGTGTGTGTGGGTGTGTGTGTGTGTGAGAGCAAGAGAGAGAGAGAGAGATAGTTCTCCAACTTGTGTAAGTTGCAGTGATCTCCTGGTTGTTCCCCACCTAGGTTATCTAACTATTGCGCTGCTGCAACTAGAAACACTGTCCTGGCCTGCTTCTAAGTTAAGTGACCTGACAAAAAAATAAAATAGATTTTTTTTTTTTTTTTTTTTTTAAATCATCTGGCGACCCACCCGCGGCGGCTTGCAACCCTCCTTTGGGTTGCGACCCCGACTTTGGGAACTACTGCTCTAGGGAACACCCAACACCTCTCCACATTAGAGAACTTCTGACACATCACACAACAATACATACTAAAGAAGACCATTACATATACATGTTGACAATCTAGTTGGGGACTCTGTGGTACACAGCAACAACCATATATATATATATATATATATATATATATATATATATATATATATATATATATATATATATATATATATATATATATATATATATATATATATATAACCTACAGACTATACATCCCCTCACTTATATATTTTTTCATTTCACTTCAACCTTTATAATCGTAAGCTTCTGAGGTTTCCCTCATTTACAGAAATTACGATTGTACTTAATGTAAACAGTACATAATAAAAGCAATATTCACAGGAAATTAAACACAACG